>NC_141873.1:141860855-142163885 GCF_056163025.1 Triticum urartu | reverse complement strand
GTGACAGGACCTCGCAAAATTCTTTTCTTTTCACCTTGTCCAAGACATACACAGCTGGTGGCGTATCCCGTGGTTTACCTTCATCTTCCACCTACAAATCCTTTCTGATACCCAGGTGTGTCAAATCAATCCTAGATTTTAAGGTATCTTTCATCTTGCCTTCAATATTAAGAAGTGTGCCGATAATGCTGTCACATATATTTTTCTCTAGGTGCATCACATCAAGATTATGCCGCAGATCCAAATCTTTCCAATACTCCAAGTCCCACAAAGTGGACCTGCGGGTAAACAACAATCTCTCTTCTGCCCTGCTACGCTTCCTTTTCCTGCTACCATTACCAGGATGGTTTCCTGGTGTAATATGCCTGGCCTTCTCTAATTCCACTTGCAACTCATCGGCGGTGAGCCTCTTTGGCGCATCACGGTTTTCATGCTTTGCATTGAACACATATCTTCGGTATTTTGTAGGACGCGGCTTGTGACGATGACATGTACCTAGGGTAGGGCAACACACCTGATCTAAGCACCCTTCCCAAGGACACTGCCCTATAGTCAAAGACATTCAAAGGGCTGCAAATTCTACTGACTGAAATCACCTCAGGATGCAACTCACTCGACCATGGGTTCCACTCGAACAACCAAATTCTATTCGACCAAGAATATAATCATTTGATCACATCAGAAACCACTCAGAGTTCAGAAGATCTAAGGTCACTCTAGATGGCAACGGTCAGGTGTTCACTCCGTAGTCTTAATGATCATTTATATGACTTTAATACTGACGCTACCAGTAACGTCCCCTCTTTATGTACATTGAACCTTATGTAACGGGGGATGGTCGGGGTTCTGGCGCACTCTATATAAGCCACCCCCTCCTCTGGGACAAGGGTTCGCACCCCCTGTAACCTCACGAATAATTCAATCGACCGGCCTCCAGGCACCGAGACGTAGGGCTGTTACTTCTTCGAAAAAAGGGCCTGAACTCGTAAATCTTGCGTGCACAACTTCACCGTAGCTAGGATCTTGCCTCCTCATACCTACCCCTCATTCTACTGTCAGACTTAGAACCACGACAGTTGGCGCCCACCTTGGGGCATGTGTCTTAGTGAGTTTTTGGTGAGGTTGCGATTTCTTCGAGTCCTATCATCATGGTTTCCGGTGGAGGTTTGGCTGAGAGCCGCGAGATCCGTCTCGGCGCGCTCGTTTTCATCGCCGACGACTCCGCTTGGCTTCAGGAAGCTCCCCTGGACGTCGAGATACTCCCCATCCGCAGGGCGACGCACTTTCGGGCGTGCATTCGCGGTGTCCTTCTGCGGCAGCCGTCGACCCAGTATCGGTCGGCACCCGCGGTGTCTTTGCTCCCCGCTGTTCGCCATTGCAAGCGGTCCGGTCGGTCGCGGCTTCAGCGGTGGGTGAAGCATACGGTGGCACTTTAGTCGGCCACCCCTCAAGTCATGGGAATCGAGCCCGTCATATCTCTCTATGGTCTGTTCGACCTGCTGGCTGGCTCCGTTGAGATCCTATCCGAGTGTGACATCAGCGACCCTGCGGCGGAGGTCCTGATGGTCGACACACCGTGCAGCCCGCCTGGCATGCGTTGCAATGGCGGCGACAACGGCGGCGGCGATCCGTCGCGCGTTCACGAGGAGTACCACTCCAAAACCCTCTCTTCTCAGTAGAGGGAGGAACTTCACCGCCGCAGTGTGGAGGCGCTTCACACGCCCATTGTCAGAGAGACCTCTGAGGCTCGGGCCTTGGAGGCGGCACGCTTGGCCAGTTTGGCTGAGCGCACTCAACTGGAGAACCTTCAGCGTGCACTCGACGAACATGCTCGGCGGCAGATCCCCGAGTCCAGTCGATGGCAGCGACAACTGTTCCCGCCTGAACCATAGGTATACTGCACTCCGATTCAGAATCTTACAGCTGTAGCCCGTATAGCAGAGTCTATTCAACTGTCCCAGTCAGAAGCTGGTAGAGGTTTGATGCATATCAGAGCACTGCTCCGGGCAGCAGGAGAGTAGAACACTGAAGTGTCTCAGTCGCGTAACAAAATTCATAGCAGATCTGTGGTGGCTGACACAGTTCAGTCGGCTCATTGCCCAAGATCGCCTTTGCGGCGTGAGGGACGAGGGCATCGCCAAGGGCAGTACTTGGGTCGGAACCACGAGCAGCACGATCATCGGCTTGACCACGACGACTGTCGTTGAGTGCCTACGCCCCCTCCAAGGGGCGTATCATATGTGCCCTGACATTATGATGATAGGTGCCCGTACAACGAGGAGCGGAGGATGCCAGTCGACCCAAGAGAGCCAGGGTTTGATGCGAGGTCAATTCTGGTGCAAGGTCTGGTTGACAGGAACCGAGCACATAGAGAAGGGCAGGACAGAGATTGCCCGACTGGAAGCAGAGTGCATGTTTCTGGCCTCGAGTGTTTTAGCAGAGCCATCAAGGCTGCAGAGATCCCTCCCAACTTCAGGTTGGCGACTGGAGTTAGTAAGTTCACTAGTGAATCGAAGCCTGACACTTGGCTTGAGGATTACGGAGTGGCTATACAGATCGGTGGTGGAAACGATGAGGTGGCCATGAAGCACCTTCCCCTGATGCTTGAAGGGTCAGCTAGGGCTTGGTTGAATCAGTTGGCTCCGGGAAGTATATTTAGCTGGGAGGAGTTAGCCCAAGTGTTTGTTAGAACGTTCGAGGGCACATGCAAACGACCTGCAGGGTTGACAGAATTACAACATTGTGTGCAAAAACCGAATGAAACTTTGAGGGACTACATCCAGAGGTGGACCACTTTGCATCACACCGTGGAGAATGTGTCTCAGCATCAAGCAGTTTGTGCCTTCAAGGAGGGCGTTTGGTATCGGGAGCTCAACCTGAAATTTGGTCGGATGGGAGACATGACCCTGACCAAATGATGGAAATAGCCACTTAGTACGCAAATGGTGAAGAAGAAGACCGACTCCGCAACGGTAAGGGCAAACCAGTCGGCCAGGATACTACAGGAGGTAATTCCAATCGGAAGTAGAAGTGCAAAGTGGAACCCGTGGGTCCTGGAGAGGTTGCAGTCGCAACACAAGGAAAATTTAAGGGAAAGCTCAAAGGGCCCTGGATCCCCAAGAAGGTAAAGGATTCAGCAGGGAATGGCGTGTTGGATTTTCCATGTCACATTCACATCAAGAATGGTGAAGAGGGTAATCTGATTTATCCCAAACATACCACTCGACAGTGTCGAGTCCTTATACAACAGTTCCGAGAAAAACAACCTAGTGAGAAAGAGAAGGAATTCTGATAAGGATGAGGACAAGGAAGAGGATGATGAAGGATTTCCCAAATGTCAATTCCACTTTGGTAATTTTTGCTAACATTGAAGGTAGAAGTCGACTGAAAGTCATCAACAGAGAAGTAAACATGGTTGCTCCGGCAACGATGATGTATCTGAAATGGTCAAAGACTCCCATCACATTCGACCAGTCCGACCACCTGCCGCACGTCGCCACCCCCGGGAGGCAAGCATTGGTGGTCAACCTAGTCGTTGGGGGCACCCGATTGACCAAAGTCTTGATGGATGGCGGTAGTGGTTTGAACATTTTGTATGTTGAGACCCTCCGAGGGATGGGCATTCCGATGTCCAAGCTCAGAGAGAGCAACATGCGGTTCCACGGAGTTATACCTGGAAAGAAAGCCGATTCACTCGGCCAGTTCACTCTTGACATGGTTTTCGGTGATCCAAATAATTACCATAAGGAAAAGTTGACATTTGAAGTTGTGGATTTTCACAGTGCCTATCATGCTATCCTGGGCAGAACTGTGTATGCTCGTTTCATGGCTCGACCATGTTACGTGTACCTCAAACTCAAAATTCCTGGCCCTAGGGGCATGATTACAGTCACTGGTAATCGGCAGCGAGCAGAAGAGTGCTTCCAAAAGGGCTAGAATATTGCCAATGAACAGATGGCAACAGTAGAAATGGATGAATACAAGAAGACTTCAGATCTGAGTGATTTGTTGAGAGCTAAGAAGCCTGCTTCAGAATATGCATTTAAGTCATCTGGTGAAACAAAGTCAGTTCATATTCACCTGACTGATCCCAATGCTGCTCCGACTCATATCTCAACAACACTTGACAGCAAATAGGAAGAAGCGCTCATCCAATTCCTCCATGAGAACTGGGACATCTTCGCATGGAAACCTTCTGACATGCCAGGTGTACCCAGGGGACTGGCTGAGCACCGTTTGCGAGTCGACCCAAAAGAAAACCTGTCAAATAGAATCTCTGACGGTCCGCCATGGTGAAAAGAAAGGCAATTGGCGAGGAATTGGCTCGGCTTCTGGCAGCTGAGTTCATCCGAGAGATTTACCACTCCGAGTGGCTCGCCAATGTCATCATGGTCCCCAAGAAAGATGATTCACTCTGTATGTGTATTGACTTCAAGCATATAAATCGGGCATGCTCGAAAGATCACTTCCCTCTCCCCCGCATCGATCAAATAGTTGACTCGACTACGGGATGTGAGCGATTGTCCTTTCTAGATGCATACTCCGGGTACCATCAGATCCGATTGTATGGACCCGACGAAATAAAAACAGCTTGTATCACCCCATTTGGGTGCTTTTGCTATGTTACTATGCCCTTTGGTCTCAAGAATGCTGGTGCCACATTCATGCGTATGATATAGAAGTGCCTGCTCACTCAAATCAGTTGGAATGTGGAAGCATACATGGTTGGCATTGTGGTTAAGTCGCATAAAGGTTCCGACCTGCTGACTGACCTCACTGAAACCTTTGCCAATCTGAGAAGATATGATATCAAGCTTAACCCGTCGAAGTGTACATTCGGAGTTCCAGGTGGAAAGTTACTCGGTTTCCTCATTTCTAAACGTGGAATCGATGCAAACCCAGAGAAAGTTGGCGCAATACTCCGAATGAAATGCCCTGTGCGCATACACGACGTTCAGAAGCTTACAGGTTGTTTGGCCGCTTTGAGTCGATTCATATCTCGTCTCGGTGAAACGACATTGCCTCTTTACCGATTGATGAAGAAATCTGATAAGTTCGAGTGGACTCCTGAAGCTGATGCAGCGTTTGCAGAGCTCAAAACCCTACTTTCCACCCAGCCGGTGCTCACTGCTCCAATCAGCAATGAGCCTTTTCTGCTTTATATTGCAGCCACTGGACAAGTTATTAGTACAGTACTCACGGTCGAGCGGGAATAAGAAGGTAAAGCCTATAAGGTTCCGCGCCCAGTGTACAATATATCTGAAGTCCTAACTCCTTCCAAGCAGAGATATCCGCATTATCAGAAGCTTGTCTATGGAATTTACTTGACCACAAAGAAGGTTGCACATTATTTCTCAGATCAGTCTATCACAGTCGTCAGCGATCCTCCATTGTCAGAAATTCTGAACAACAGAGATGCAACTGGTTGAGTGGCAAAGTGGGCGATTGAACTCCTTCCGTTGGATATAAAGTTTGAGGCAAAGAAAGCAATCAAGTCCCAAGCAATAGTAGATTTCCTTGTCGAGTGGATCGAACAGCAGCAACCGACTCAAGTTCACTCAGAACATTGGACTATGTTCTTTGATGGATCCAAGATGTTGAATTGTTCTGGCACTGGAGTATTTCTGGTATCCCTGTGAGGTGAAAAACTCAGTTATGTCCTTCAGTTTCACTTTGATTCCTCCAACGATGAAGCTGAATATGAAGCACTTCTGTATGGGTTGCGAATGGCCATTTCACTCGGCGTCCGTCGTCTAATGGTCTACGACGACTCAGATCTAGTGGTCAATAAGTGATGAAGTAGTGGGACGTCAGAAGTCCAGCTATGACTAGCTATTGCAAAGCAGTGAGAAAGTTAGAAAAGAAGTTTGAAGGGCTAGAGCTCCACCACATTCCCCGACTGAAGAACCAGGCAATGGATGACCTGGCAAAGATAGGTTCCAAGCGGGAGCCCATTCCCAGCAATGTGTTCTTGGAGCATCTTCACACACCATCAGTTCAAGAGGATCCCTTGACAGAAGAGCCCCCGCAGCCTAAGAGTTCTACTGATCCGACTAAAGTTGAAATCCTAGCCGTGGTCGACGTAATCATGGAAGTTTTGGTCATCATTCCTGACTGGACAGTGCCGTATATCGCATATATTCTCAGGAAAGAGCTTCCAGAAGACGAAGATGAAGCACGTTAGGTTGTCCGTCGATCCAAAGCCTTCACTGTGATAAGTGGTCGACTGTACAGGGAGAGTGTGATTAGAGTTGCTCAACGATGTATTACCCTAGAGGAAGGTCGAATGATCTTCAATGATATCCACTCGGGAACCTGTGGTCACCATGCGTCCTCTTGGACAATCGTGGCCAAAGCATACCGAGCAGGTTTTTTCTGGCCACGAGCAAATGAAATGGCAAAAGAAATAGTCGACAAGTGTGAGGGCTGCCAGTTCTACTCCAACATGTCTCACAAGCCCGCTTCAGCTTGGAAGACCATTCCACTCGCCTGGCCATTTGCTGTTTGGGGGTTGGATATGGTTGGACCCCTGAGGATTGGCAGAAGTGGTTTCACCCACCCGCTTGTTGCAGTCGACAAGTTCACTAAATGGATTGAAGCCAAACCAATCAAGAACCTTGACTCGGGTACCGCCGTCAGCTTCATCAGGGAGTTAACATTCAGATATGGAGTCCCACACAACATCATCAACGGCAACGGTTCAAACTTTGATTCATATAAGTTCAGAGCTTTCTGTGCTTCCCAAGGCACCCGGGTCGACTATACTTCAGTCGCTCACTACTACCTCTTGAGCACTGCGTTGGTTTTTCCCCGAAGAGGAAGGGATGATGCAGCAAAGTAGTGTAAGTATTTCCCTCAGTTTTTGAGAACCAAGGTATCAATCCAGTAGGAGGCTACGCGCGAGTCCCTCGTACCTGCATAAAACAAATAAATCCTCGCAACCAACACGATAAGGGGTTGTCAATCCCTACACGGCCACTTACGAGAGTGAGATCTGATAGATATGATAAGATAATATTTTTGGTATTTTTATGATAAAGATGCAAAGTAAAATAAAAGCAAACTAAAAAGCAAAGGAAATAACTAAGTATTGGAAGATTAATATGATGAAGATAAACCCGGGGGCCATAGGTTTCACTAGTGGCTTCTTTCAAAAGCATAAGTATTCTACGGTGGGTGAACGAATTACTGTTGAGCAATTGACATAATTGAGCATAGTTATGAGAATATCTAGGTATGATCATGTATATAGGCATCACGTCCGAGACAAGTAGACCGACTCCTGCCTGCATCTACTACTATTGCTCCACTCATCGACCGCTATCCAGCATGCATCTAGAGTATTAAGTTAATGAAAATAGAGTAACGCCTTAAGCAAGATGACATGATGTAGAGGGATAAACTCATGCAATATGATGAAAACGCCATCTTGTTATCCTCGATGGAAACAATACAATATGTGCCTTGCTGCCCCTACTGTCACTAGAAAGGACACCGCAAGATTGAACTCAAAGCTACGCACTTCTCCCATTGCAAGAAAGATCAATCTAGTAGGCCAAACCAAACTAATAATTCGAAGAGACTTGCAAAGATAACCAATCATACATAAAAGAATTCAGAGAAGATTCAAATATTGTTCATAGATAGACTTGATCATAAACCCACAATTCATCGGTCTCAACAAACACACCGCAAAAAGAAGATTACATCGAATAGTTCTCCACAAGAGAGGGGGAGAACATTGTATTGAGATCCAAAAAGAGAGAAGAAGCCACCTAGCTAATAACTATGGACCCGTAGGTCTAAGGTGAACTACTCACACTTCATCGGAGGGGCTATGGTGATGATGTAGAAGACCTCCGTGATGGATACCTCCTCCGGCGGAGCTTCGGAACAGGCCCCAAGATGGGATCTCGTGGATACAGAAAGTTACGGGGGTGGAATTAGGGTTTTGGCTCTGTATCTGATCGTTTGGGGGTACGTAGGTATATATAGGAGGAAGGAGTACGTCAGTGGAGCAACAGGGGGCCCACGAGCGTGGAGGGCGCGCCTGGGGGGGGGGAGGCGCGCCCCCCTACCTCGTGGCCTCCTCCCTTGTTTCTTGACATAGGGTCCAAGTCTCCTGGATCATGTTCGGCGAGAAAATCACGTTCCCGAAGGTTTCATTCCGTTTGGACTCCGTTTGATATTCCTTTTCTTCGAAACCCTAAAATAGGCAAAAAAAACCAGCAATTCTGGGCTGGGCCTCCGGTTAATAGGTTAGTCCCAAAAATAATATAAAAGTGGATAATAAAGCCCAATAATGTCCAAAACAGTAGATAATATAGCATGGAGCAATAAAAAAATTATAGATACGTTGGAGACGTATCAAGCATCCCCAAGCTTAATTCTTGCTCGTCCTCGAGTAGGTAAATGATAAAAACAGAATTTTTGATGCGGAGTGCTACTTGGCATAATTTTAATGTAATTCTTCTTAATTGTGGTATGAATATTCAGATCCGAAACATTCAAGATAAAAGTTCATATTGACATAAAAATAATAATACTTCAAGCATACTAACTAAGCAATTATGTCCTCTAAAAATAACATGGCCAAAGAAAGTTCATCCCTACAAAATCATATAGTTTAGTCATGCTCCATTTTCGTCACACAAGAATGCTCTCATCATGCACAACCCCCAATGACAAGCCAAGCAATTGTTTCATACTTTAGTAATCTCAAACCTATAAACTTTCACGCAATATATGAGCGCGAGCCATGGATATAGCACTATGGGTGGAATAGATATGATGATGGGGGTTATGTGGAGAAGAAAAAAGGAGAAAGTCTCACATCAACAAGGCTAATCAATGAGCTATGGAGATGCCCATCGATTGATGTTAATGCAAGGAGTAGGGATTGCCATGCAACGGATGCACTAGAGCTATAAATGTATGAAAGCTCAACAAAAAGAAACTAAGTGGGTATGCATCCAACTTGCTTTCTCACGAAGACCTAGGGCACTTAAGGAGGCCCATTGTTGGAATATACAAGCCAAGTTCTATAATGAAAAATTCCCACTAGTATATGAAAGTGACAAAACAAAAAACTCTCTATCATGAAGATTATGGTGCTACTTTGAAGCACAAGTGTGGTAAAAGGATAGTAGCATTGTCCCTCTTTATATTTTTTTATTTGGCCTTTCTTCTTTTTTTGGCCTTTCACTTTTTTTAGGACAATGCTCTATGAATGATAGTCATCACACTTCTATTTACTTACAACTCAAGAATTACAACTCGATACTTAGAACAAGATATGACTCTATATGAATGCCTCCGGCGGTGTACCGGGATATGCAATGAACCAAGAGTGACATGTATGAAAGAATTATGAACGGTGGCTTTGCCACAAATACTATGTCAACTACATGATCATGCTAAGCAACATGACAATGATGAATGTGCCATGATAACCGGAATGGTGGAAAGTTGCATGGCAATATATCTCGGAATGGCTATGGAAATGCCATAATAGGTACGTACGGTGGCTGTTTTGAGGAAGATATAAGGAGGTTTATGTGTGAAAGAGCGTATCATATCACGGGGTTTGGATGCACCGGCGAAGTTTACACCAACTCTCAATGTGAGAAAGGGCAATGCACGGTACCGAAGATGCTAGTAATGATGGAAGGGTGAGAGTGCGTATAATCCATGGACTCAACATTAGTCGTAAAGAACTCACATACTTATTGTAAAAATCTAAGTCATCAAAAACCAAGCACTACGCGCATGCTCCTAGGGGGATAGATTGGTAGGAAAAGACCATCGCTCGTCCCCGACCGCCACTCATAAGGAAGGCAATCAAATAACACCTCATGTTTCAAATTTGTTACATAACATTTACCATATGTGCATGCTACGGGACTTGCAAACTTCAACACAAGCATTTCTCAAATTCACAACTACTCAACTAGAATGACTTTGATATTATTACCTCCATATCTCAAAACAATCATCAAGCATCAAACTTCTCTTAGTATTCAAAACACTCATAAGAAAAAAATTATTAATCTTGAATACCTAGCATATTACCATGCTATTTAAGACTCAAAATAATCTAAGTGAAGCATGAGAGATCAATAGTTTCTATAAAACAAATCCACCACCATGCTCTAAAAGATATAAGTGAAGTACTAGAGCAAAACTATATAACTCAAATGATATAAGCGAAGCACATAGATTATTCTGACAAATTCCAAATCATGTATGGCTCTCTCAAAAGGTGTGTACAGCAAGGATGATTGTGGTAAACTAAAAAGCAAAGACTCAAATCATACAAGACGCTCCAAGCAAAACACATATCATGTGGTGAATAAAAACATAGCTCCAAGTAAAGTTACCGATAGAAGTAGACGAAAAGAGGGGATGCCTTCCGGGGCATCCCCAAGCTTTGGGTTTTAGGTGTTGTCGGTGTCAAAACCGGCGGATCTCAGGTAGGGGGTCCCAAACTGTGCATCTAGGCCGGATGGTAACATGAGACAAGGGACACGAAGTTTTACCCAGGTTCGGGCCCTCTCGATGGAGGTAAAACCCTACGTCCTGCTTGATTAATATTGATGATATGGGTAGTACAAGAGTAGATCTACCACGAGATCGAGGAGGCTAAACCCTAGAAGCTAGCCTATGGTATGATTGTTGATGTGTATGTTGTCCTACGGACTAAAACCCTCCGGTTTATATAGACACCGGAGAGGGTTAGGGTTACACAAAGTCGGTTGCAATGGTAGGAGATCTTCATATCCGTATCTCCAAGCTTGCCTTCCACGCCAAGGAAAGTCCCTTCCGGACACGGGATGGAGTCTTCAATCTTGTATCTTCATAGTCCAGTAGTCCGGCTGAAGGTATAGTCCAGCTATCCGAACACCCCCTAATCCAGGACTCCCTCAGTAGCCCCTGAACCAGACTTCAATGACAAGGAGTCCAGCGCGCAGATTGTCTTCGGCATTGCAAGGCGGGTTCCTCCTCCAAGTACTTCATAGAAGATTTTGAACACAAAGATAGTGTCCGGCTTTGCAAAATAAGTTTCCACATATTTCCATAGAGAGAATAATATTTACACCAATCTAATCTGCTGACGTATTCCGTAGCGTGTCACACCACGGCCAAGCCTCTATCTGAGTCGTTTCATTATCCCACCTCAGCGCGTCATGCGAGGCGGTTTCCTTGGCACGTCTTGTTAAAGCAGAGATCGTGTCCCCTTATCCCTGGATTCTCATCAATACGGGCGTGGGTAACCCAACCGCGCCATTGATTACGATGCTTGGAGATAAGCGAGTTTTACCAGGCTGGTGGGGACATGTCGTTGCGTCCACCCATATAAGGGGATAAGGATCCACCTTTTCACCTACGCCTTCTTCCTCCTTCGCCTATCCATTCTTGCGCACTTGAGTTCCAGCGCCCAAGTCCGCACTCCCCACCTCAACCTTCTCCAGCCATGTCCGGAGCGGGAGGCAAGTGGATGGTCTCCTCCGTCATGGAGGGACACATCAAAAAGCTGAGGAAAGCCGGATACCTGTCTAACGACATCACGTACCGGCTTCCTGAAAAGGGGCAGCTCATCCCCACCCCTAGGCCCCATGAGAGGGTGGTGTTCCTCCCCCATTTCCTCCGCGGACTGGGCTTCCCTCTCCACCCATTTGTCCGGGAGCTCATGTTCTACTACGGCCTGGATTTCCATGATCTGGCCCCGAACTTCGTCCTCAACATCTCGGCGTTCATTGTCGTGTGCGAGGCCTTCCTCCGCATCTGCCCCCATTTCGGCCTATGGATCAAGACTTTCAACGTCAAGCCGAAGGTGGTGCACGGCAACTAGGCGGAGTGTAGAGGCGCCATGGTGGGCAAGATGGCCAACGTCCTATGGCTCGAGGGCTCCTTTGTGGAGACCCTGAAGGGGTGGCAATCGGGGTGGTTTTACATCACCGAGCCGCGTGACGCCGAATGGGTCACACCCCCTGAGTTTCGATCCGGACCCCCTACGCGGCTCACCTCCTAGAAGGAGACAGGCCTATTGTGGGGTAAGAAGGGAGAGCTGACCGGACTCCAAACATGCGTCCAAACCCTGGTGGACAAGAAGCTCAAACTTATCAACGTAGTCCAGGTTATGCTCATCCGCTTGATCCTCCCGTGTCAACAACGGGCTTTCAACCTGTGGGAGTTCGACCCGGCGCGGCACCAAACTCTGAGCAGGCTCTTCGACACGACGTACGAAGATGCCTGGAAGGTGCTTTTCAAGGGCGACGAGGCTCCCGCATCTGCTACCGAGGATCGCGGATTCAATGCGCAGCATCATGCTCTCGTGGTAAGATGTTTTTTTTCTTTTACAGGGTATCAGTTTTTCATAGTTTGACTCCATGCGGGATCTAAACTCCCTTACCCTTGACAGGATTGGTAGGTGACATCCGGACAGATCAACTGTCCGGCTCCTTTGCCCGAAGGCCCAGTGGACGCTCGCCTGGCGAAGCTGCTAGTTCCGACACCCTATGTGGTGCCGGAGAAGAAGGCCGCGAAAAAGGCCGCGGGGACTCGAAAGAGTGCCCGGCGCCAGGAGGTGTCGGATCCATCATCCGACGGTTCCGAGGCGCATTCCTCCCGTGAAGACGAGGAGGAAGAAGAAGAGACCTCTCCCCCTCCAGCGGGGGGAGAGAAGAAAAGGAAGGCCGCCCTCTCGGGGGAGGCCGGAGGGTCCAAGAAGGGGAAAACCCTTCCTCCGGACTGCTCCACCGACATCGATGGCGGCGGAGAGGAGTGGCAGCCCAGGGCCAAGCCCCTGGCAAAATCGTAAGTATCCGGATACCAGAGTAATTCATAGTATTCGTTTATTGCACAGCTTTCCCTTACGTCGAATATGTTTATGCAGCCCACCCAAAGACCGGCTCGACGCGTCGTCGAGCGGCTCACTGGACTCGTCGGATGTGAACTCGCTTCCGACGGCTTCCTCCCCCCGCCCTACGGACGACACCGAAGTGTTGTCCCAACAGGTTCCAAGCCGGGAGGAGGTGGTCCTGGAGGCACCGCAAGGCGACCTCCCGGACTCCAGGAGTAAAGGGGATGAAACCCCCCGGGGCTCCAAGTCCGGCTCTAGGCCGAACACCGCTCCGGAACCTTCAGAGGTTCCAGAGTCCGGCGGGGGACCTCCTTCCAAGAGGAGAAAGTCCGCCGTGCCGGTGGCCCCCGTCCAACCGGAGGCGCCGGACAATATGTTGGAGGCGCTCCAAGGCGCCTCCATCGACGAGGAGCACCGCACTATTATGAGTGCGGTGGTCCAGAAGGTTCAGTCTGCCAAGAGCGGACTGACTGAAGCTTGTACTAGCCTGTTAACAGGCTTTGAGGTAAGTAAAGAATGTGTAAATAATATTACCGCATAGACAGTAGCCCCTGATGCTCTGTTTGGCGTTCGGGAGGAAAAGCCGAATAGAGGATCAAATAAAATTCGCAGGAGTCTAACAAAAATGAGTCAGTATGCATGTGTAGGCTTCTCTGCTTGCGTCCGCCGCACTGACTGCGGAAGTGGACATGCTAAAGCAGAATATCGATCGGTCCGAGCAAGAGCTCGGGCGTGCCAAGAAGCAGCTCGAGGACAATGAAGGTGAGAAATACCTTGTTTTTAAATATATATAAAAAGGTGCAATTGCAAAGAATGACAGGATTATCGTGGCTATTGTAGGGGCCACGTCTGAAGTGGCGACCCTTAAGCAAGCGCTAGTCGAGGCCGAGAAGAGGGCGGCCTCGGAGCGCACCGAGCAGGAGAAGTATGAGGCCGAGGTTGGCAAGGTGCGGCAAGAGCTCCAGGCTCTCATGGAAAAACATGAGAGTTTGGAGCTTGACTCGAAGACGCAAGAGTCCGTGCTCGCGGTGGCTATTGAAAATGCCAAGTCTGCCAAGGCTGAATCCCAGAAGACCCTCCAGGAGTTGGATGAGGTGAAGAAGATAGCAGCGGGTAAGGCATTCTTTATGCAAAGAAAACACATAAACGTGAGTTACTTGTTACTTACCCGAATCCGGAGCTCTCCAGGAGCGTTCGCAGATCTTCCCTGGAGTGTGTCCGATGCCGCCGCATTCTATCGAGCCGAGGAGGGCAGCTCGACGGAGAAGGTGTTCTGGTCTCAGTATGCTGAGGCCGGACACCCCGTGCCCTTGAGCGACCAGCTGAAGCAACTGGTCGAGCTCCACAAGGCGGCCGAACAGGCCATGAAGGGCCTCATTGTTCGGCCGTGGCCTGGAGGGGCTCTGCCTGGGAGCTATTTCGGGCTGGTGCGGCGGCTGGTGGAGGCCTGTCCAAGGCTCGAAGTCATCAAGCGCTTCGTCTGCATTGAGGGTGCCTGTAGGGCCCTTGCCCGTGCTAAGGTGCACTGGGGCAAGCTGGATGCTGAGAAGCTTGTGAAGGACGGGCCACCGCCGGGGAAAGAGCATCGCAAGCCCGAGAATTACTATAAGGATGTTCTGAAGGGTGCCTGCCTTGTGGCGGATGAATGTCTAGGGATGTAATTTTTGAGTGAAACTTGCTCGTTTTGTCCTGTGCGCGGAAAACTTGTTTATATGCGCTAAGCAATGCTGTTGGAATTTAAAATATTACCTTCTGTGCGGCTGTTTATCAATTCTAAGAGATGGCGAGTCGTCGGCTTCTGCCCCCTTGCCGCTAGTGCTGGGGTGTTCGGGGATAAACCTGAGCGCTCTTTTTCCCATGTTTGGGTCCTTCGAGGGAGGCGCTCAGCCCAACGAACAAGGCAATCGGACTATAATGCGTGAACACTCTCACTTAGCCATAGAATTCTATAATTTTAAATTTCGGCGAAGCCCCTGGTATTCGGAAGACCGAGTTCGGGGCGCTATCCACGCCTTGGCCGGACAGAGCCGGCTCATCGCCCAAAGCGGCATAAGTCTTTAGGGACTCGAAAAAACCTCTCGAACAGCGACCATCTCTCGCTTCATCATGACAGTCAGTTTTAGCTTTCTCCACTGAGGTGCTCGACCCAGCTCAACTGGGGCACAATCGTAGTGGTTCTCCTAGTGCTACCTTAGCCGATATAGCGGAATGTAAGGCACCAAAACATAGGAGCCGTGCAAACCCAACTATTGACCCAAGACATGATTCGGAGCCGATGCATATAGTGCTATAAGTTCGGGGTGCCGCACTTGTTAAAGTCTTCGGACTTCTCACACCATATTGAGGGGTACTAAATCCCCTGGCGTATTTTGGCCGTACCAACGTGTACGGGTGCAACATGTCGTTAAGGAACATATATAAAGAAAAAAGGTAATGCAAAAATAGACGAAAGCTATGCATTGTTTATTAAAAAGGGGTGCGATCAAGGCAGAACGATACAAGTAATGCGATAAGTGGAAGGTTGGACTAGTTAACATGTCCGTTCCCAGGGCAAGCTGTGGAATAGAATGCGGAACGGGTATACTGCTCATGATAGAGACCACCTGGGAGTTCCGTAATGCGGCGTGGCTTGTCTGCTTCCCTGGTTCTTGCATCATTTGTGCGGCAATTGAACTACCGAATAGGCCTTCCGAAGGATGGAGTCCTGAAAGTAAGAGAAAATTAAAAAATTAGCAGCCCCTGGTACGGTTTAAGCCGTGTTTTGGGCGTGCCGTGATGGTGCCCCTCCCCCTGTGCCCATGGTATCTCTAGAGCATAGTTATGTACGCGAAGTACTGGCATCGCCTTTTTGCGAGGGTTGGGGTTGGGGCCGCATTGCTACGCCTGCTCGGATCGTGCCAGGCGGTCTTGTTGTAGGTTACTCCAGGCGCGCTTGACGGTGTCCGGTCGTTTAGTGGCCGGACTAGAGAACTGCCTGGAGAGGCTGCTTTGTACTTCCGCTGCAAGGGCCGCCGTGTGCTCCTCTGTTCGGAGGGAGCGTTCGGTGTTTCCATTGACCGTAATTACTCCTCGAGGGCCTGGCATCTTGAGCTTAAGGTATGCGTAATGCGGTGCCGCATTGAACTTAGCGAATGCGGTTCGCCCGAGTAGTGCGTGATAACCACTGCGAAACGGGACTATGTCGAAGATTAACTCCTCGCTTAGGAAATTATCCGGAGATCCGAAGACCACTTCAAGTGTGACTGAGCCTGTACAGTTGGCCTCTACACCTGGTATTATGCCTTTAAAGGTCGTTTTGGTGGGCTTAATCCTCGAGGGATCTATGCCCATTTTCCGCACTGTATCCTGGTAAAGCAGGTTTAGGCTGCTGCCGCCATCCATAAGGACTCTAGTGAGATGAAATCCATCAATAATTGGGTCTAGAACCAATGCGGCGAATCCGCCATGACGGATGCTGGTGGGATGGTCCCTTGGATCAAAGGTGATCGGGCAGGAGGACCATGGGTTGAACTTTGGGGCGACTGGCTCTACCGCGTATACGTCCCTTAACGCGCGCTTCAGCTCCCTTTTGGGGACGTGGGTTGCGTATATCATGTTCACTGTCCGCACTTGTGGGGGAAAACCCTTCTGTCCACTGTTGTTCGGCGGCCGGGGCTCCTCATCGTCATCGCTATGCAGCCCCTTATCTTCATTTTCGGCATTTAACTTGCCTGCTTGCTTGAATAGCCAACAATCCTTTTTGGTGTGATTGGCTGGCTTTTCGGGGGTGCCATGTATCTGGCATGAGCGGTCGAGTATCCGGTCCAAACTGGACGGGCCCCTAGGATTCCTTTTGAATGGCTTTTTCCACTGACCAGATTTAGAGCCTCTGAATCCGGCATTAACTGTCGTATCCTCAGCATTGTCGCCATTAATGCAGCGCTTCTGCTTGTTGCGACGCGACCTGCCACTACTGTCCCTGGTGTCCGAATTACCAGGGTTCTTGGTCATATTGTTGCTACGAGCAAGCCAGCTGTCTTCTCCCGCGCAAAAGCGGGTCATGAGTGTCATGAGTGCTGCCATAGATTTCGGCTTTTCCTGTCCAAGGTGCCGGGACAGCCACTCGTCATGGATATTGTGCTTGAAGGTTGCTAGGGCCTCAGCGTCCGGACAGTCAACTATTTGATTTTTCTTTGTTAGGAACCGCGTCCAGAATTGCCTGGCCGATTCCTCTGGCTGCTGAATTACGTGACTTAGGTCATCGGCGTCTGGGGGTCGCACATAAGTGCCCTGGAAATTGTCGAGGAATGCGGCTTCCAGGTCCTCCCAACAACTGATTGATCCTGTTGGCAAGCTGTTAAGCCAATGCCGAGCTGGTCCTTTAAGCTTGAGTGGGAGTTATTTGATGGCATGGAAATCATCGCCGCGGGCCATGTGGATATGAAGGATATAATCCTCGATCCATACCGCAGGATCTGTTGTGCCATCATATGATTCGATGTTTACGGGTTTGAAACCCTCGGGGATTTGATGATCCATTATTTCGTCTGTAAAGCAGAGTGGGTGTGCGGTGGCTCTGTACTGGGCTATATCATGACGTAGCTCCAATGAGCCTTGTCTACTATGTTCGGCCCCGCCGAGTTTGTGGCCGGCGTGACGGTTACCGTCTCGAGCCGCGGGGCGCCCACGCGATCCGCAGATCGATCTTGTTTGCCTTGCCTTGTCCTCCAACATGTCTCATAAGTCCGGCGCATATTCCCGTGCCTTGGTACGGGGTGCGGCTTGAGTGGAGGGCCGAGAGGCCTCTCTGTCGCGACCATGAGGTGGCCGGTCGGCCGCATCAAGGGCTTCCTCCTCTAATCGAGGTAGCAACCTACGCTTTGGGTAGCTCTTGGAGGGGCGTTCGAGTTTATGCTCTTCGGCCGCAAGGACTTCAGTCCATCTGTCGACTAGCAAATCTTGATCAGCTCTAAGCTGTTGTTGTTTTTTCTTGAGGCTTCTTGCCGTGGCCATAAGCCTGCATTGAAAACGCTCTTGCTCGACGCGATCCTCTGGCACGACGAATTCGTCGTCGTCAAGGCTTGCCTCGTCTTCGTAGGGAGGCATATAATTATCGTCCTCGACCTCTCTGTCTGCCGCTCTCTCGTGAGGGCTGGTTTCTTCATCCTCCTGTGCTAAATCTTGCTGGAGGGGGTTTTCTTCGGCGCTTTCCGGAGTATTATTATCTCCCGTGCTGGAATCACCTTATTTGTTTTGGCGGGATTTTGAGCGACGCCGCTGACGCCGGCGCTTAGGCTGTTTCTTGGAGGGGTCATCCTCCGCTGTTCCATCGCCATCTCCCTCTTTTGGGGTGTCCACCATGTATATGTCATATGACGAGGTGGCTTTCCAGGGCCTAGTAGGCGCTGGTTCTTCATCATCTCCTTCATCGGCGTCCATACCGTCAATGTCTTCGGAGTCGAAGTCGAGCATGTCGGTTAAGTCGTCGACAGTGGCTACAAAGTGGGTGGTGGGTGGGCTTTGAATTTCTTCATCGTCCGTACCCCAACCTTGCTGACCGTAGTCCGGCCAGGGCTCTCCTGATAAAGAGAGAGACTTCAGTGACTTCAGGATATCACCGAGAGGCGAGTACTGAAAGATGTCCGTGGCAGTGAACTCCATGATCGGCGCCCAATCGGATTCGATCGGCAGGGGCGCGGAGGGTTCGGAGTCCGAAGAGGAGTCCGGCTCCTTGGAGTCACGAGTCTCGCAGAGTACGGGGCTGGTGTTCGGCTCAATCGCCGTTGGGGTCGCAGCCCCTGAGGTGGCGTCCAACCGCCCATCCTCGATCGGCGCAGTTGGCTCCGAATTAAGAGTCGGAGCTGACGCGGGTGCGGCCTCCAGGGCACTGTTCGGTGGCAGAGCTAAATCATGCTCGTCGTGACAGTGCGGTGCGCTCGGCAGTGGCTCGAATCCGTCGAAGATCAAGTCCCCGTGGATGTCAGCCGTGTAGTTTAAACTTCCAAATCTGACCTGACGGCCGGGGGCGTAGCTTTCGATCTGCTCCAGATGGCCAAGCGAATTGGCCCGCAGTGCAAAGCCGCCGAAGACGAAGATTTGTCCGGGGAGGAAGGTCTCACCCTGGACTGCATCGCTATTGATGATCGTAGGAGCCATCGAGCCTGATGGCGACGACACAGAGGAACTCTCAATGAAAGCACCAATGTCGGTGTCAAAACCGGCGGATCTCGGGTAGGGGGTCCCGAACTGTGCGTCTAGGCCGGATGGTAACAGGAGACAAGGGACACGAAGTTTTACCCAGGTTCGGGCCCTCTCGATGGAGGTAAAACCCTACGTCCTGCTTGATTAATATTGATGATATGGGTAGTACAAGAGTAGATCTACCACAAGATTGAGGAGGCTAAACCCTAGAAGCTAGCCTATGGTATGATTGTTGATGTGTATGTTGTCCTACGGACTAAAACCCTCCGGTTTATATAGACACCGGAGAGGGTTAGGGTTACACAAAGTCGGTTACAATGGTAGGAGATCTTCATATCCGTATCGCCAAGCTTGCCTTCCACGCCAAGGAAAGTCCCTTCCAGACACGGGACGGAGTCTTCAATCTTGTATCTTCATAGTCCAGGAGTCCGACTGAAGGTATAGTCCAGCTATCCGAACACCCCCTAATCCAAGACTCCCTCAGGTGTCCTTAGATTATCTTGGGGGTTCCATGGGCATCCCCAATCTTAGGCTCTTGCCACTCCTTGTTCCATAATCCATCAAATCTTTACCCAAAACTTGAAAACTTCACAACACAAAACTTAAAGCAGAAAATCTCGTGAGCTCCGTTAGCGAAAGAAAACAAAAGACCAATTCAAGGTACTGTAATGAACTCATTATTTATTTATATTGGTGTTAAACCTACTGTATTCCAACTTCTCTATGGTTTATAACCTATTTTACTAGCCACAGATTCATCAAAATAAGCAAACAACACACGAAAAACAGAATCTGTCAAAAACAGAACAGTCTGTAGTAATCTGTAGCTAGCGCATGATCTGGAACCCCAAAAATTCTAAAATAAATTGCTGGACGTGAGGAATTTATCTATTAATCATCTGCAAAAATAATTAACTAAATATCACTTTCCAAATAAAAATGGCAGCAGTTCTCGTGAGCGCTAAAGTTTCTATTTTTTTACAGCAAGATATCAAGACTTTCCCCAAGTCTTCCCAATGGTTCTACTTGGCACAAACACTAATTAAACACAAAAAACACAATCTAAACAGAGAATAGATAAATTATTTATTACTAAACAGGGGAAAAAAATCAAGGAATAAAAATAAAATTGGGTTGCCTCCCAACAAGCGCTATCGTTTAACGCCCCTAGCTAGGCATAAAAAGCAAGGATAGATCTAGGTATTGCCATCTTTGGTAGGCAATCCATAAGTGGATCTCATAATATATTCATAAGGTAATTTAATTTTCTTTCTAGGAAAGTGTTCCATGCCTTTACTTAATGGAAATTGGAATCTAACATTTCCTTCCTTCATATCAATAATTGCACCAATTGTTCTAAGGAAAGGTCTACCAAGGATAATAGGACATGAAGGATTGCAATCTATGTCAAGAACAATAAAATCTACGGGCACATAATTCCTATTTGCAACAATAAGAACATCACTAATTCTTCCCATAGGTTTTTTAATAGTGGAATCCGCAAGGTGCATGTTTAGAGAGCAATCATCAAAATCACGGAAACCTAACAAATCGCACAAAGTCTTTGGAATCGTGGAAACACTAGCACCCAAATCACATAAAGCATAGAACTCATGATCTTCAATCTTAATTTTAATAGTTGGTTCCCACTCATCATAAAGTTTTCTAGGGATAGAAACTTCCAATTCAAGTTTTTCTTCATAAGATTGCATCAAGGCATCAACGATATGTTTAGTGAACGCTTTATTTTGACTATAAGCGTGAGGAGAATTTAGCACGGATTGCAACAAGGAAATACAATCAATCGAAGAGCAATTTTCATAATTAAATTCCTTGAAATCCAAAATAGTGGGTTTAGCAACAACTAGGGTTTTAATTTCTTCGATCCCACTTTTATCAATTTTAGCATCAAGATCTAAAAATTCCGAATTCTTGGAACGTATTCTAGGTAAAGGTGGATCATATTCAGTCCCATCATTATTAAGATTCATATTGCAAAACAAAGATTTAATAGGGGACACATCAATAACTTTTAGATCTTCATCTTTATTTTCATAGGAACTAGATGAACACGCTCTTATAAAGGCATCTTTCTTAGCATGCATCCTAACGGTTCTTTCTTTGCACTCATCAATGGAAATTCTCATGGCTTTGAGAGGCTCATTGATATCATTCTTAGGTGGAATAGATCTAAGTTTCAAAGAATCAACATCAAGAGAAATTCTATCAACGTTCCTAGCTAACTCATCAATCTTAAGCAATTTTTCTTTAATCAAAGCATTGAAATTCTTTTGCAAAGTAATAAATTCTTTAATATTAAATTCAAAACCAGAGGGCATCTTATTATAATTTCCATAAGAATTGTTGTAGGAATTACCATAATTATTAGAGGGATTACTAGGATAAGGCCTAGGATTAAAATTTCCTCTATACGCGTTATTACCAAAATTGTTCCTACCAAAAAAATTCACATCCATAGATTCATAATTATTCTCAATCAAAGTAGACAAGTGCATATCATTAGGATCAGAAGAAACACTTTTACTAGCAAATAATTTCATAAGTTCATCCATCTTTCCACTCAAAACATTAATTTCTTCTATCGCATGCACCCTTTTATTAGTAGATCTTTTAGTATGCCATTGAGAATAATTAACCATCATATTATCTAGGAGTTTAGTAGCTTCTCCTAAATTGATTTCCATAAAAGTGCCTCCCGCGGCCGAATCTAAAAGATTTCAAGAAGCAAAATTCAATCCGGCATAAAAAATTTGTATAATCATCCACAAATTCAAACCATGAGTAGGACAATTACATATCATTAATTTCATTCTCTCCCAAGCTTGTGCAACATGTTCATGATTAAGTTGTTTAAAATTAATAATATCGTTTCTAAGGGAGATGATCTTAGCGGGAGGAAAATATTTAGAGATAAAAGCATCTTTGCACTTATTTCATGAATCAATACTATTTTTAGGCAAAGACGAAAACCAAGCTTTAGCACGATCTCTAAGCGAAAAAGGAAATAGCTTCAATTTAACAATATTGTTATCCACATCTTTCTTCTTTTGCATATCACACAAATCAACGAAGCTATTTAGATGGGTAGTGGCATCTTCACTAGGAAGGCTGGAAAACGGATCTTTCATGGCAAGATTCAGCAAAGCAGTATTAATTTCACAAGATTCAGCATCGGTAAGAGGAGCAATCGGAGTGCTAATAAAATCATTGTTGTTGGTATTGGTAAAGTCGCACAATTTAGTGTTATCTTGAGCCATCGTGACAAGCAAGCAATCCAACACACAAGCGAACAAAAAGCAAACGGGCAAAAAGAGGCAAATAGAGAAGGAGAGGGAGGATAGAGAGAGAGAGAGGGGGGGGCAAATAAAACGGCAAGGGTGAAGTGGGGGAGAGGAAAAAGAGAGGCAAATGGCAAATAATGTAATGCGGGAGATAGGGATTGTGATGGGTACTTGGTATATTGACTTTTGCATAGACTCCCCGACAACGACGCCAGAAATCCTTCTTGCTACCTCTTGAGAACTGCGTCGGTTTTTCCCCGAAGAGGAAGGGATGATGCAGCAAAGTAGCGTAAGTATTTCCCTCAGTTTTTGAGAACCAAGTTATCAATCCAGTAGGAGTCTATGCGCGAGTCCCTCGTACCTGCACAAAAAAAGTAAATCCTCGCAACCAACGCGATAAGGGGTTGTCAATCCACTTACGAGAGTGAGATCTGATAGATATGATAATATAATATTTTTGGTATTTTTATGATAAAGATGCAAAGTAAAATAAAAGCAAAGTAAAAAGCAAAGGAAATAACTAAGTATTGGAAGATTAATATGATGAAGATAGACCCGGGGGCGTTAGGTTTCACTAGTGGCTTCTCTCAAGAGCATAAGTATTCTACGGTGGGTGAACGAATTACTGTTGAGCAATTGACAGAATTGAGCATAGTTATGAGAATATCTAGGTACGATCATGTATATAGGCATCAGGTCCGAGACAAGTAGACCGACTCCTGCCCGCATCTACTGCTATTACTCCACTCATCGACCGCTATCCAGCATGCATCTAGAGTATTAAGTTAATGAAAACAGAGTAACGCCTTAAGCAAGATGACATGATGTAGAGGGATAAACTCATGCAATATGATGAAAACCCCATCTTGTTATCCTCGATGGCAACAATACAATGCGTGCCTTGCTGCCCCTACTGTCACTAGGAAAGGACACCGCAAGATTGAACCCAAAGCTAAGCACTTCTCCCATTGCAAGAAAGATCAATCTAGTAGGCCAAACCAAACTGATACTTCGAAGAAACTTGCAAAGATAACCAATCATACATAAAAGAATTCAGAGAAGATTCAAATATTGTTCATAGATAGACTTGATCATAAACCCACAATTCCTCGGTCTCAACAAACACACCGCAAAAATAAGATTACATCGAATAGTTCTCCACAAGAGAGGGGGAGAACATTGTATTGAGATCCAAAAAGAGAGAAGAAGCCATCTAGCTAATAACTATGGACCCGTAGGTCTAAGATGACCTACTCACACTTCATCGGAGGGGCTATGGTGATGATGTAGAAGCCCTCCGTGATGGATACCTCCTCCGGCGGAGCTCCGGAACAGGCCCCAAGATGGGATCTCGTGGATACAGAAAGTTGCAGCGGTGGAATGAGGGTTTTGGCTCCGTATCTGATCATTTGGGGGTACGTAGGTATATATAGGAGGAAGGAGTACATCGGTGGAGCAACGGGGGGCCCACGAGGGTGGAGGGCGCGCCTGGGGGGGGGTAGGCACGCTTGATGAAGCTATGTACCTAGGGTAGGGGCATGGACCTGTCCTAAGTACCCTACCCAAGGACATCCCTAGAAGAAGTCACCTTTCAATCGACCTGGATGTATCCCACTCGACGGATTCAAGACACTCGACCACGAAGCAATCACTCGACCAAGATCCAACCACTCGACTGCCAGGAGATCTAAAGTCACCCTGCACGCAAACGGTCGGTCATTAAGTAGCTTTTATGGTCATCATAGCACTTTATTAGGGGCGTTACCAGTAACCCCCAGTCTTAATGTACTTTAAACCCTGCATTACTGAGGGCTGGAGGGGCCTGGCGAACTCTATATAAGCCACCCCCTCCTCAGTATCAAAGGTTCGCACCCCTGTTATTCATACACACATAATTCAGTCGACCGCCTCCGGGCACCGAGACGTAGGGCTGTTACTTCCTCCGAGAAAGGCCTGAACTCGTAATCCTCGTGTGCTTACAACTCCTCCATAGCTAAGATCTAGCCTCTCCATACATACCCCCCTACATCACTGTCAGAGTTAGAACCACGACAGTTGGTGCCCACCGTGGGGCTAGGAGTCTTAGCGCCTAGTTTGAGAAGTTGCGATTTTTTCCAATCTCTTTGATCATGGTTTCGGGCGGAGCTTTGGTGGAGGGCCGCGAGATCCGTCTCGGCACGCTCACGTTCATCGCCGACGACTCCGCTTGGCTTCAGGAGGCTCCACTCAACGTCGACGCGCTCCCCGTCCACGGGGCGACGCACTTTCGCGCATGCGTCCGTGGTGTCCTCCTGCGGCAGCCGTCGACCCAATATCGGTCGGCTCCTGTGGCATCTCCCCGCCCTGTTTCTCGCCGGTGCAAGCGCTCCGGTCGGTCGAGGCTTCAGAGGTGGGTGAGACATGCGGTGGCCCGCCAGTCGGCCACCCCACAAGTCGCGGCAATCGAGCCCGACGAATCCCTCTACGGCCTGTTCAACTGGCTCCGCAGAGACCGCATCCGAATGCGACAGCAGTGACCCAGCTGCGGAGGTTCTGATGATCGATGGGCCACGCAGTCCTCCCTGTTTCCCCTGCGCTGACGGAGGCACGGATGGGGGCGACCCGTCGCGTTCTCACGAGGAGTGTCTCCCCGAGCCTCTCACGTCATTGCAGTGGGATTAGCTTCGCCGCCGGAACATGGATGCACTCCACACTCCTATCGTTGGAGAAACCCCCGAGGCCCGAGCCTTGGAGGACGCGCGCTTGGCTAACTTGGCCGAGCGCACTCGACTAGAGAATCTCCAGCGAATACTTGACGAGCGAGCGCGTAAACGGGCTCCAGAATCCAGTCGACGTCAACTCTTTCCGCCCTCGCAGGTATATCATACTCCGATTCAGAATTTGGCGGCTGCGGCCCGTATAGCAAAGTCGATTCAGCCCTCCCAGTCAGAGGCTGGCAGAGGCTTGTTGCAAATCAGAGCGTTGCTCCGGGCAGTGGGAGATCAGAATTCTACTATTTCTCAGTCGCGGAACAGGATCCACAGTCGATCCGTTGCAGCGGATACAGTCCAGTCGGCTCACAGCCCAAGATCGCCTCCGAGGCGTGAGGGACGTGGAGACCGGCGTGATCAGTACAGAAGGAATGAGCAGTATGATCACCGATTCAATCATGATGATCGACGTCGAGTGCCAACCCCTCCCCCAAGGAGTGGATCATATGTGCCTCGACAGCAGGATGATAGACGCCCTCATAGTGTTGGGTGGAGAATTCCAGTCGACCCCAGGGAACCAGGCTTTGATGCGAGATACATTCTCGTTCAAGGTTTGGTCGACAGGAATAGAGCTCACCAAGAAGGCCATGATAGAGATGCGCCTACCAGTAGCATAGTATATGTTTCAGGGCCGGAGTGTTTCAGTCGAGCCATCAGAGCCGCTTTAATTCCTTCCAACTTCAGGTTGGCGACTGGAGTTAGTAAGTTCACCGGTGAGTCCAAGCCCGATACTTGGCTCGAAGATTACCGCGTGGCTGTCCAGATTGGCGGTGCGAAAGATAAGGTAGCCATGAAGCACTTGCCTCTCATGTTAGAAGGCTCGGCCAGAGCGTGGCTGAATCAGTTAGCACCCAGCAGCATTTACACATGGGAGGATCTCTCATGAGTGTTTGTCACCACATTTGAAGGAACATGCAAGCGACCTGCAGGCCTTAAGGAATTGCGGTCTTGCGTGCAGAAACCGAATGAAACTCTGAGGGATTACTGTAAGTGCATCTAGTGCCACCCCTAGTTGGTTTTGGAGTATTGACGACAAACCTAGTTGAGGGACTAATGTGTTTGTGAGAATTGCAGGATAACACAGGTAGAAGTCCCTCATTGATTCGGTTTTCCTACCAGAGATGACCCCTAAAAATGTATGAAGACATTGAAGTCAAAGGTGGTATATGAAGATATTCACATTGAAGACTATGACAAGAGAAGACACCGCATGAAGCCTATGGAGCTCGAAGACTTAGATCTTTCGTAGTTCTTTTTCTTCTGTGTTGAGTCATAGGAACCACCGTACTATTAAGTGGGGTCCAAGAGAACCAGTCAGAATGACTGAAGTGATGCTTAAACAAAACCTATGTCTTCGAGTGAAGACTTTGAGAGCGAATCTTGTCCAGAGTCAGACAAGTCAGCTTTTCTTGTAGCCCAAGTAAAGTTGCCGTGTGAGTTTGAAATCTGACCGTTGGAACACGTGTCAGTTCCTTAGTGACCCAGGGTCATTTCGGACAAATCAGGTCGGGTTGCCAAGTGGCTATAAATAGCCCACCCCCTACAACCATAAACGGTTGGCTGCTCAGATTCAGAGTACGGCTTTTGTCGTTTGAGAGCAACCCACCTCGAAGCCTTTGAGAGAGAATTCCTTGCGAGGATAAAGCCCTAACCACCCAGAGCCAAAGAGAATTAGGCATCACTTAAGTCTTCTTGTCTGTGTGATCTGAAGACTTACTACACTTGAGGACTGTGCATCCTCCAGCCGGTTAGGCGTCGCGTTCTGAGCATCCAAGAGACATTGTGGATTGCCGGTGAACGAAGTCTGTGAAGGTTTGGGAGTCTACCTTGAAGACTTACCAGAGTGATTGGGCGAGGTCTGTGTGACCTTAGCTCAAGGGGAATACGGTGAGGACTGGGTGTCCTGAGCTGCGTGTTCAGGACTGGGTGTCCGGGACTGTGTGTCCTAAGGTTTAAATACCTAGCCGCCCTAACCAGACGTATAGTTGTCACAGCAACTGGAACTGGTCCAACAAATCATTGTGTTCTGCGAGTCACCGGTTTCATCTTCCCTTCCCTTTACTTACTGTTACTCCTTGTGAAGTCATTGTATGTTCGCACTATCTTTTGTCTTCACTGAGTGATTGCGTGTTCTGTGTGGCTTCACAATATCTTCCTACCTGATCCTTACTACATTGCTGCTATTAGTCATTGTGCTTTCACTCTATTGAATACTTGACTATGGCTTGCCTAGTGTAGTCTACCTTCCGCTGCAGGGTAATAGGTTTATTTCTATCATTTGTCTTCATAACTTCCACGTTTTGAATACTTCCATAAAAATCGCCTATTCACCCCCCTCTAGTCGATATAACGCGCTTTCAATTGGTATCAGAGCGAGGTGCTCCCTTGTTCTGTGTGATTCGGTTTAACCACCTGGAGTTTTAGCTATGTCGACTGCAGGGATAATTAAAGTCTCCGCTGCGTGCCCCGTCTTCGATGGAACTGAATATCCCTACTGGAAGAATAAGATGCGCATGCATCTTGAAGCCATTGACATCGACCTATGGTATGTCGTCAAGAACGGCGTTCCGAAAGCTGGAGAAGGTGTCACTGCTGCTGATGTTAAGAAGTTCATTCAACTGGACTCTACTGCCA
Source organism: Triticum urartu (assembly GCF_056163025.1). Taxonomy (NCBI): domain Eukaryota; kingdom Viridiplantae; phylum Streptophyta; class Magnoliopsida; order Poales; family Poaceae; genus Triticum; species Triticum urartu. The sequence goes on along the minus strand of NC_141873.1, from coordinate 142,136,157 downwards.
AGAATATCATCTGTGGTCATCTGACCAAAGGACAGTATGGCCGTGTGAGTGCTTTGGAAACATCTAAGCTGGTCTGGGACTGGCTCTCCAAGGTCAATGAAGGCGTCTCAACCCAGAGAGATCAGAGAATCAGTGTCCTTCGCAGCCTCTTCAACCGCTTCAAGCGAAATGACAATGAGAATGTCCAGCTCACATTTGACCGACTGACTGACATCACAAATGAGCTTCAAGCCCTCGGCGCTACTGAGATCACCAAACATGAAGTCGTCAAGACACTGCTGAGATCACTTGATAGTTCGTTTGACACCCTAGCCCTGATGATTCAAGAACGTCCTGATTTCAAGACACTCGATCCGTCTGACATACTTGAGAGGCTCAACACACATGAGTTTCAGCTTTCTGAGAATAGAGATATCTACGGTCCAAACTATGGGCGAACTCGTGCCTTGAAGGCAAAAGCTGTCTCCTCATCTGAAGAAGAATCTGACAGCAGTTCGGATGATCCTGAAGACATTGGAAGGGAACTTGCTATGCTTGTGAAGAAGTTCCAAAAATTCACCAAGAAGAAAGGTTTCAGAAAGTCTTCCTGATCAAGCTCAAGGAATGATGAAGCTTCTGCTCACGACTACAAGAAGAAAACATTTCACAAGTGCAAGAAACCTAGTCACTTCATCTCTGAGTGTCTGCAGTGGGACAATGACGACAAGAAGAAGAAATACTCAAAGTCTTCTTCCAAGTCTTCCTCAAAGTATTCATCACACAAGAAGAGCTCATCTGGCAAGGCACGTGCGTTTGTTGGCAAGGATATGGATTCAGAGGAGGAGTCCGCTTCTGAGGAGGCGGAGGTGGAGTCTGAGGAGGAGTCCGATTTAGGCATCGCAAGTCTGGCTACAGCATACGTTGCCAAGTCCATCTTCAACACTGAAGACAATGACTTCATCACCGACACCGATGCAAATGATAAGGACTACTCCGCTTCTACCTACTGCTTCATGGCACGCGGTGCCAAGGTAAACACACGCACTACTCACTATCAAACATCTAGTGACGATGACTCTGAGTGTGGTTCAAAACCCAGCTACAAAACACTTGCTAAAATTGCAACTGAACAACAGAAAGCTATGGAACATATTCAAAAACTGTTAGACAGAAGCGATGATCTGTTAGGTGCTGAAATGACTCGATCTGAATCCTTAATTGAAGACATAAAAAATCTTCACGTTAAGTATGAGGAACTTGAAAGTCGTCATGAAACTCTCTCAACAACTCATGAAAAGCTTTCCTATGATTATCTTCAAAGGAAGCAAGATCTTGAGAAATTGACAGCGGCTCATGAAGATCTTCAAAAGGAAAACGAGTCACTTCGCGCCAAATAGATCAGCTCCGCTCAGGAAGGATTTGAACCACCATGTCTTAAATGCATTCAGCGTGATAATGTTACTACTGTTGCTGAATGTTCTACTGCTGCTACTGTTGCAATATCTTCAACTGTTGATGTGGGAACTAACCCCTCTGTTGAGGATTCCACTGCTATTGCTGATGAGAATGCTAGGTTGAAGACATTGCTTGAAACAGGGATGTACAAAAGTCTTAAAGGGCATCAGACACTATGTGATGTCCTCAAAAAGCAGATTTTGAACCGAAACCCGAGGAAAGAGGGTGTTGGGTTCGCAAGGAAAATGAATGCTGATGGCTCTTACTGGAAACCTGAGCAGTACCCCAAAACCACATGGGTTGCTGCAAAGGAATTTTCAGCAGATCCATCCACTCTATCTGGGTTCACTTGTGCTAACCCCATTGTCATTGATGAATCCTTTGATGCAAACTATAAACTGTTTAAGAATCAGAATGGTGAAGTGTTTGCTAGGTACATTGGTACTAACTGCAGGAATGGACCGCCTATGAAGAAGATCTGGGTTTCGAAAAGGTGTCTGGAGAATCTTCCTGTGAATGTCATCATGACACCTCACGTGAAGAAGACAAACCTCAGACCAAAGGCTTCATACGATCCAAAGGCTTCATACAGACAGAGGACTCACCTGAGTCGCACTAACGCAAATGTTTTGCAGGGAAACCATACTCAGGCCTATGAATATGAGAGCGGTTCATCAAACCGCCATGTTCATAAGACCAAGAACTATTCTGCTTATTCTTATGAGTACTATTGTCCGCCTGCAAGACTGTTTGCTAGGGCTCCAAAGCCAAAGTTCTTAGATGCTGCACTTAGACTTATTGCTTCTAAGCCACCCTTGAAGATGTGGGTGGCTAAGAAAGCTTAACTCTCTTTTGCAGGGAAAGGTCTCCAGCAGAAAACCAAAATCGTCTGATGCTATTGCTGGGGACCTTAAACATCTTGTAGGGCGCAAGATCAAATGCCCGAATGGTATTACTATGTACTTCGTTCCTGAATCGCTTGCTACTCTCCCTATTAGTCCTAATCTGGATCTAAGCTTTCATAACCCACTGGTTCGTCAAATGTTTTTGCTTCACAATTCTCTTCGTGAAGCCTATCCCCCTAAATGCACTGTAGGGTACGACACCAGTGTCTTCAGAATGGATTATTGATAGTGGGTGTACAAATCACATGACTGGCAAAAGAAGCCTTCTTATGGACTCAACCTTACGTCCATCCGACAAGAGCCACATCACATTTACTGACACTGGTAAAAGTAAGGTATTGGGTCTAGGTAGAGTTGCAATCTCAAGGGATCAACACATGGATAAAGTGATGCTTGTCGAACGCAAGAACAGAACACTCATTGAGATGGCCAGAACGATGCTAGATGAATACAAGACTCCAAGAAAATTCTGGCCTGAAGCCATTGATACTGCATGCCATACAATCAATCGTGTTTATCTTCACAAGCTTCTGAACAAGACATCTTACTAGCTCCTTACTGGCAAGAAGCCAAATGTCAGTTACTTCAGAGTATTTGGCGCTAGGTGCTGGATCAAGGACCCACATCACACCTCAAAGTTTGCACCAAAAGCACATGAGGGTTTTATGCTTGGATATGGAAAGGATTCGCACTCCTACAGAGTCTTCAATCTCTTTCATTACAAAGTAGTTGAAACAATGGATGCGCGGTTCGATGAGACCAACGGTTCACAAAGAGAGCACCTGCCAATTGTGCTAGATGAAGTTCCATCCAGTGAATCAATCAAGCTAATGGGAACTGGAGAAATTATACCTTCTGAAGCTCATCCTGAAGACGAACTTATCATCTCAGCACCTGATCAACCTGAAGACAATGCTCAGCCTGAAGACATTCCTTCTAACAACGACAATGATCAGCAAGAGCAAAATCTTCGCCCTGTACATCCTCGTGTTGCCAATGAAGTGCAGATTGAAAGAATAATTGATAGCATCAATGCACCCTGTCCACTCACTCGTTCAAGGGCAACTCAGCTAGCAAATTTCTGTGGGCACTTCGCATTCGTCTCAATAACAGAACCCAAGAAAGTTGAAGAAGCCTTCATGGAACCTGAATGGATTCAAGCTATGCAAGAAGAGCTTCAACAGTTTGAGCTGAATAATGTATGGGAACTGGTCAAGTGTCCCGATCCTCGGAAGCACAACATAATGGGCACAAAATGGATATACCGCAACAAACAAGATGAGCACGGTCAAGTTGTCAGAAACAAAGCTCGTCTCGTTGCTCAAGGATATACTCAAGTGGAAGGCATTGACTTCGATGAAACATTTGCTCCTGTGGCTAGACTTGAAGCCATACGCATACTGCTGGCCTATGCAAATCATCACAACATACTTCTGTATCAAATGGATGTGAAGAGCGCCTTTCTCAATGGCAAGATTGAAGAAGAAGTGTATGTTGCACAACCACCTGGCTTTGAAGATCCAAAACATCCTGACATGGTATACAAGCTCAACAAGGCACTGTATGGCCTCAAACAAGCCCCTCGGGCCTGGTATGACACACTCAAATACTTCCTGAAGAGCAAAGGCTTCATACCTGGTTCCCTCGACCCCACTCTCTTCACGAAGACATATGATGGTGAACTGTTTGTGTGCCAAATATATGTGGATGACATTATCTTCGGCTGCACCAATCAGAAGTACAGTGAAGAGTTTGGATATATGATGCAAGAGCAATATCAAATGTCTATGATGGGAGAGCTGAAGTTCTTTCTCGGTCTTCAAATACGACAGCAACGCAATGACATCTTCATATCTCAAGAGAAGTATCTCAAAGATTGCCTGAAGAAGTTCGGTATGCAAGACTGCAAAGGCTTCGCGACGCCAATGCCAGCCAAGCATCATCTGGGTCCTGACGACAATGGTAAAGAGTTCGATCAAAAGGTATACCGCTCCATGATTGGTTCTTTACTTTATCTATGTGCATCTAGGCCAGATATTATGCTTAGTGTTTGCAAGTGTGCTTGATTCCAAGCGGCACCAAAGGAGTCACATCACTTAGCTGTGAAGCGAATTCTTCGATATTTGGCTCACACCCCAACTCTAGGATTATGGTATCCAAAGGGCTCAGAGTTTGATCTGGTTGGATTCTCGGATGTTGATTATGCTGGTGACAAGGTGGATCGCAAGTCTACATGAGGCACATGTCATTTTCTGGGACGATCACTTGTATGTTGGTCTTCAAAGAAGCAGAACTGTGTATCTCTCTCCACTGCTGAATCTGGATACATTGCTGCTGGATCTTGCTACGCTCATCTTCTGTGGATGAAGCAAACACTCAAGGACTATGGCATTCATCTGAAGCAAGTGCCACTCTACTGCGACAATGAAAGCGCCATCAAGATTGCCAACAACCCAGTTCAGCACTTGAAGACAAAGCACATTGAAATTCGTCATCACTTTCTCAGAGATCATGTTGTGAAGGAAGATATTGATATCATACACGTCAACACTGAAGAGCAATTGGCAGATATCTTCACCAAGCCCTTGGATGAGAAGAGATTTTGCAAGTTACGGTGTGAGCTAAATATCCTGGAATCCTCAAATGTCCTGTGATCAGGCACACATCCTAACCCTTATGCATATTGATGACTTAGATGTGCAACACACGAAGTAAAGTATATCTTCAATCAATGAAGACATACATTCTAAGTGTGAATACATTAATGTGGAATTTGACTTCGGAGCGCCACGATAATTGTGCGCCGTGTCTGGGTCTAATACTTCCTATACGGTGGGTAACGCCACCACCAAATGTTCTATTTGAAGTGTTTCACTCATGGCGTTACCTTGCTATGTCTTCACGTTTGGTTTGGCTTCAATCTCAACATGTCTTCATGATTATCTTCACTATGTTGATTATATATATATATACTAGTGTTCTGTCCTCTACAGCATTCACTTATAGCTATATCTTCTTGTTGAATTTTTTGAACTAAGTGAATGTGATCGGACAGTAACCTCTCTGTGCTTTCTATCTCAAACTCTATCGCTCCAAATCATATGCATTCTATTGAAACTGTCGAATGTCTTCTCTGCGTCCTTGTCAGCAGAAGATACAGAGACAAACCTTAAGTCCGCTTTCAATGCTCTTTCCTCCACATGAAACCCGGAGAAGTAGGAACGACCACCTGACAATCCAGGCGTGCGTGGGACATGGAACAAACCCCAAAATTCTGCATGATGGCCACGTGTTCCTCAGATGCGAATCGCCAGGGGCACCTGTGTAATAACGCAGTGCCGCCCCTGTACCTATAAATACACACTTCACGGCGGTCATTATCTCTTCTTCCACTCTCGCACGAACCCTAGCGCCACCGCTAGCCCTCGACGACGCCGGCGACGAAGCGCTTCGCTGCCGCAACCCCTCCGATGCCGTCTTCACGCTGACCGCAGACATCGTCCTCTCCATCGTCGCCGTAGGTGTCCTCCGTCGCCAAGTTAGGGCATGGAAGATCGAACTGCTCGGCCTCATCTTCCACTCCGTCTAGCAGTTCTTAGTGTGGTAAATAAAACTTCCTTTTTATGGCACCGTTGATCCTATGGCTTTGTCACTTTCTACCACCAGCAGTTTCTATTCACACAAGTTAGATCTCTCTCATACTGCATCTCATAACATGCCTAGTATATTCACTTATGCTTCACAAAGTAGTTAGATTCCTCACTTGTACTGATCTCTGGATTCGTACAAATCTGGAACCAACTCCTTATTTATGAGTGAATGTCTTCGCACGATGAGGTCAATGTCTTCTAAACTAATTTATATTCAAAATCTTCTGAGAATGCATATGACCTCTTCCCCTTCCCTCGCACCTTAATGCTGTCACAGGTACATGTCCGTGGGAGAATCCCTTAGTTCTCATAGTCTGCATTCATTTCCAGAATTCTTACAGCATCATATCAATTCTCCCGAAGCCAGTTCCTGTCTGTCCAGCAAGCGAAAGCCCTTGAAGCCTTTGAACGTATTGAAGCCTTTCAGTTTAAAGTTCATGGCTTCAGAGAAATCAGCAAGGAAGGGTGGCAGAAAGCGTCGTGGAGAAACATCAAGAGATCTGCCGGATGACCTCTCAGAACTGTACAAGACAGATCCTGAAGAGGGTTACAATCAGCGCAAAACATGAATCCAATGGATTCGACGCTATTGGGCAGAACAGTGGTTCAAGTACCGATTTGTGACAAAGGAATATGCTGAAAAGAATTCCATCAAGCGACCATGGGGAGACATCCTCTACAAAAATCTTCAACCCAGGACCAGAGATGAAGCCATTGAACAAGGCTTCTATCCCTGCATGGTCCGTGGACCACAACCTGCGGATGCTGACCCATTGTCCCTGCTATGGTGTCATGACGACATCCGGTTCAAGCGCAACTTTCAGTTTGCCCAGAACTCAGCGAAGCAAAACAAGAAGACATTGGGACTAGACTTCAGCCCTGGTCCTTCTGCTCCAAGGGCTGATGGCACACGTGATGCAGAACCCAATGTCGCCGGTCCTTTCTAGAACCTTGAAGGTCTCATCACCCATATCTTGGTTCAAGGGACTGCAGTGAATGAGCCTGCAGCTGACGCTGAATCAGATGAAGCGCCTGAAGCGCCAAAGCCAAAGAAGTTGAAGAAGCCTAAAGCTTCAAAGCCTACCCCTTCACCAAAAATCTCACAGGTGAAGCCACTGGCAACTGCACCTCCTGAAGACAGTGTGCAGTCTGAAGATTTATCACGCATCTCCAAGCCCCAGAAGGTCAAGATGCCTTTGCCACACACCGGCCAAGAGCTAACAGCTGCTGCCATTCTGCGCAATGATGCCATTGATCTGTCAAGTGATGAAGATCTTGCAGATGACGCTCTTGAGAAACTCATCAAGAGCAAAGAAGAAGCATAAATCTTCAATGATCTTCCTTTCTTTGATGTAACAATCATTCACAACTTCATTGATGAATGGTTTGACACACCAAACATCAGCTTCGACGATCTCCAACTACCCATTGGCCTCAGTGTCGCCTTCCATGGCGCCATTGCTTCAGAGTTAGCTATCGCCCAGCGCATTGTTGAACTGAAGCAGAAGATTGACTTTGAGAGATCTCAGTTCAAGAAGCATATGGCCAAGCTCAGCGTGCAAGACGTGAAGAATTTCAAGATTATGCTGCACGAACTCAAGGAAGCCTTTCTAAAGAAACGTGCAGAAGCTCAGGGTTCTCGTGAGCGCATGAAGGTCCTGGCTGATAGGTGTGTGCAAGCCTACAATGAGGCTGAGAAGCGCAAGGCCCTTGGGCGTCCTGGCATCGACCCCAAGATGGCTGCCAAGAAGCAGAAGAAGCCCGCTATGGCTGAACCTGAAGCACCACGGCAGGAGGCAGATCCCCTTGTCTTCCCAACTCGCATGACTGGCCCGAAGCCAAAGGCCAGGTCAATCGCTTCAGAACTGAAGAAGACCAGGACTGCTGAGGCTGAAGCAAGGAAGAGAAAACATCTCGAAGCCTCTGCTACTGCCCCCGCCAAGAAGAAAAGAAAGACCAAGAAGGAACGGGCTGCTCCCACAGAGCCCTTGATTGTTGAACCCATTTCCATGGTTCACCCCGACGCCGATCCACAAGAACGTCAGCTGACTGTCCATGAGCCTGCTTTCACAGAGGCTCATGAAGCTGAAGACTTTCCAGCAGCTGATCCCATCGCTGCTGAAGACATTGGTCACCATGACCATGTTGAAGATGATGCAGCCCTTTCTCAGCTAGAACACCAACAGGTATCATCGCCTGTGCTAATGCACAGCGAACTCATCAGCATTGGTCGTCCACTAACGCCAATTGCACAGGATGCTTCATGGGCGGATCGCCCACAAGAGAATGAAGACCTTGAGGCCCAGCCAGCAGCAACTCCACAGGCGTCACCTGCATTGCGCAGGCTTCGCAAAGGTCCAAGGCCTCAAGTCTCTGCTGAAGACAATCCGGCTGCATCAGCCGCGGAAGAAGAAGTCCCACAAGTTGCCACTCCCCTATCCCACCAAGAAGCGGTTCTCGAGGAGAACGTGATCATGACCGACCCTCCTGCTCGTCAAGTGGAGGTTGAACATCTTGAGGCTGCCACCACCAACACCACTGAAGCCACTGATACTATCATGGCTGAAGCTAATGTGGAGCCCTCACCAACAAAAGCACCAGAAGTCAGCGAAGCCACTGATCCCGCCGCTTCTGTTCCTGAGTTTGCTGCCGGTCCCCAGTTCGACTATCATGTTGAGCACAGGCCTCAGGTACAGAAGCCAATCCCAAGATTGCCAAGGTTCCCAGGTCCTGCATCAGCACCTGGCTCCTTCAATATCAATGGCTTCAGAGCAGACAACACATTCTTTAACAGCTCCAGGAACCCCTACTCCAGGGAAAGAATATCATCTGATCGGTTCTGGAGTTATCCGCAGCGAAGCTATTACTCATGCGTTCTTTACAACCAAGGTCGCATCTTCCCACACAAGCGCCTTGACATTGAAGCAATAGCTGGTCTGCCCTATCTGGAAGAAGCTCTGGATTGCTTCAAAGAGGTTGGACTGCTGCCGTTCGTCACTGACCAAGAGCATTGGAATGAAGAGTTGCTGCTCCAATTCTATGCCAGACTTCACATCCGCGGGTATAGCAGAGATCCGAAGACTTGGGTCCTGGAGTGGATGACAGGAAACGTTCATCACGAAGACAAAGCCTTTGACATCATTGAGCTCACTGGTTTGCCCACTCCTGGCGATCTCTACGAGCATGGCTGTCAGCTTCATACTGAAGCTATTGAGAGCATCTTTCAGAAGACTGAACCTAATATGAGTCAGATGCTCAGTATGATGAAGCCATTTCCCCAAGATGCTACTTATCCCACGGAGTTCTTCGTTGAAGACCTTGAGTATCTGCCAAGAACCATTTATCACATCATAAGGCGAACTCTCTGGCCAATCAAAGGACATTCTCCCCATGCCAAGCTGGAAGGTGCAATGAAGACTTTGGTCTTCTACATTCTTCATGGAAAATGCTTCAATACACAGGATTCCTTCATTCGCCAACTTGCTACATCTGGCTCTGATCTGTTTGGTTTGAAGTTCTACGCCCCTTGGGTGATGCAGCTGATCAAACTTCACTCCGCTATCTCATATCAGCCCTCAGCCCGCAATCATCGGATCTTTTTGCCTGATGTGGATATGTCTATTGAAGCCATCTATCCTGAGCCTGCCAAGGAACCTCTCAGTCTTCAGAATGTAGAGCATCAAAGTTTTTCTCAGAACATTGAAGGCGTTGAAGCCGTAACTCGTGTGTATCCTTTGGCTGGCACTACACGTGCACTGCATCCTGCTCTCACTGAAGCCACTGACAGTACAACTGCTCCACGACCCAAGAAGCGCACTAGTGTTCTCAACGACCGAGAGCTTCTTGTGGCTCTTCATCAGAAACAGGATAGGCATCATGACTGGCTGAAGCGTCAAATGCAAAGCCTCTTGGTGGATGTTAATCGCATTCGCAATCTTGCCACCAAGAATGCTTTTGTTGCCCATGAAACCTCTCGCTGCACATGGAAAGGGCTGACGCTGATGTGTTCTGAAGATGATCTTCAAGAGGATGGCTTCACTGAGCGATTCAAGTTTGACTCCACACCTCCTCGAAGGGCAGTGCTGCGACGAACTCCATCACTTGAAGACTCTGAGTTCTCTTCCTCTGCTGCAACTGTGAATGCCAGAGTGATCGAGGATGAAGACGATGCTACTTCACCGCCACCTCCTTCAGCACGCTTCGACTCTGCTCCAAGCTCTTCTGCACCGCCAAACACCACCAACGACCCTGCTGCTTCATCTACTCCTCATGGGAATGAGTAGATGCTCTATGTCTTCAAACCGTTTTGGTCCTTACTGACAAAAGGGGAGAAGCATATGAGTTTGATAGTCTGCAAACGGGTCCATATGGGCGGGTGCTTTATATTTTGCTTCGTGCTTACAACTCTCGTTTTGATACATTTGGTTCTTTGAGTTGTAACACTTAAACTCGATGGTCGTCTGCTACTTATTTGCCACCTTGTGTTGCGATGATAAATTCCGCACGTGCGACGATAAATTCCGCACTTAGATCATTTTGCAGACGTCCATTTTCCATTATGCATGTCATTATCTTCACATACTTTCACATGCATAGTGGATTGTCATCATAAGTTGAAGTGGATCTCCACAAGTACAACCTGCCATGTGCATTTGCATTCCAAAAGCAAATTACTTATATGCACATCTTCAGGGGGAACCCTTGCAACTTATGAAGACAATTCCTTATCCTTTAAAATTTCACAGATTATATTCCCCGTTGAAAACTTCAACTAGTTTGTCATCAATCACCAAAAAGGGGGAGATTGTAAGTGCATCTAGTGCCAATCCTAGTTGGTTTTGGAGTATTGACGACAAACCTAGTTGAGGGACTAATGTGTTTGTGAGAATTGCAGGATAACACAGGTAGAAGTCCCTCATTGATTCGGTTTTCCTACCAGAGATGACCCCTAAAAATGTATGAAGACATTGAAGTCAAAGGTGGTATATGAAGATATTCACATTGAAGACTATGACAAGAGAAGACACCGCATGAAGCCTATGGAGCTCGAAGACTTAGATCTTTCGTAGTTCTTTTTCTTCTGTGTTGAGTCATAGGAACCACCGTACTATTAAGTGGGGTCCAAGAGAACCAATCAGAATGACTGAAGTGATGCTTAAACAAAACCTATGTCTTCGAGTGAAGACTTTGAGAGCGAATCTTGTCCAGAGTCGGACAAGTCAGCTTTGCTTGTAGCCCAAGTAAAGTTGCCATGTGAGTTTGAAATCTGACCGTTGGAACACGTGTCAGTTCCTTAGTGACCCAGGGTCATTTCGGACAAATCAGGTCGGGTTGCCAAGTGGCTATAAATAGCCCACCCCCTACAACCATAAACGGTTGGCTGCTCAGATTCAGAGTACGGCTTTTGTCGTTTGAGAGCAACCCACCTCGAAGCCTTTGAGAGAGAATTCCTTGCGAGGATAAAGCCCTAACCACCCAGAGCCAAAGAGAATTAGGCATCACTTAAGTCTTCTTGTCTGTGTGATCTGAAGACTTATTACACTTGAGGACTGTGCATCCTCCAGCCGGTTAGGCGTCGCGTTCTGAGCATCCAAGAGACATTGTGGATTGCCGGTGAACGAAGTCTGTGAAGGTTTGGGAGTCTACCTTGAAGACTTACCAGAGTGATTGGGCGAGGTCTGTGTGACCTTAGCTCAAGGGGAATACGGTGAGGACTGGGTGTCCTGAGCTGCGTGTTCAGGACTGGGTGTCCGGGACTGTGTGTCCTAAGGTTTAAATACCTAGCCGCCCTAACCAGACGTACAGTTGTCACAGCAACTGGAACTGGTCCAACAAATCATTGTCTTCGGCGAGTCACTGGTTTCATCTTCCCTTCCCTTTACTTACTGTTACTCCTTGTGAAGTCATTGTATGTTTGCACTATCTTTTGTCTTCACCGAGTGACTGCGTGTTCTGTGTGGCTTCACAATATCTTCCTACCTGGTCCTTACTACATTGCTGCTATTAGTCATTGTGCTTTCACTCTATTGAATACTTGACTATGGCTTGCCTAGTGTAGTCTACCTTCCGCTGCAGGGTAATAGGTTTATTTCTATCGTTTGTCTTCATAACTTCCACGTTTTGAAGACTTTCATAAAAATCGCCTATTCACCCCCCTCTAGTCGATATAACGCACTTTCAATTACATCCAGAGGTGGATCACATTGCATCACACAGTTGAAAATGTACCAGATCATCAAGCAGTTTGTGCCTTTAAAGAAGGTGTTAAGTAGAGAGAATTGAATCTGAAGTTCGGTCGAACCGGAGAGATGTCTCTGAATCGGATGATGGAGATTGCCACCAAATACGCTAATGGTGAAGATGAGGACCGACTCCGGAGTGGCAAGCATAAAGCAGTCGCCCAGGAAACCGAAGGAAATTCCAGTCGGAAATAGAAGCGGAAAGCCGAGCCAGCCGCTCCTGGGGAGGCCCTGGCCGTAACGCAGGGAAAATTTAAGGGAAAACCCAAAGGACCTTGGAACCCCAAGAAAATTAAAGACCAAGACGGAAATGATGTTTTGGATCTACCATGTCACATCCACACCAAGAAAGATGAAGAGGGTAAACTTATTTACCCAAAGCATACCACTCGATAGTGTCGGCTTCTGATCCAGCAGTTTCAGGGCAAGCAGTCCAAAGATAAGGAAAATGAGTCAGACAAAGTTGAGGACAAGGAAGATAGTGACGATGGGTACCCCTAGGTCAATTCCACCCTGATGATTTTTGCTGATGTTGAGAGCAAAAGTCGACTGAAGGTTATTAACCATGAGGTAAATATGGTTGCTCCGGCAACACCCAATTATCTGAAGTGGTCCCAGACTGCCATCACATTCGACCTGTCTGATCACCCTACGCACATTGCCACCCCTGGGAGGCAAGCTCTGGTGGTCGACCCAGTTGTCGATGGCACTCGACTGACCAAAGTCCTGATGGATGGAGGCAGCGGTTTGAACATACTGTATGGAGAAACATTGAAAGGGATGGGCATTCCGATGTCCAGGCTCAGTACCAGTAACATGAGTTTCCATGGAGTCATTCCTGGGAAGAAAGCCGAGTCACTCGGCCAAATTACTCTTGATGTGTTTTTCGGTGATTCAAAGAATTACCGCAAGTAAAAGTTGACATTCGAAGTTGTGGATTTCCAAAGTGCTTATCACGCTATTTTGGGCAGGCCAGCTTATGCACGCTTCATGGCTCGACCATGTTATGTGTATCTCAAATTGAAGATGCCTGGTCCCAAAGGTGTGATCACTGTTACAGGCAATCGGAAAAAAGCAGAAGAGTGTTTTTAGAAAGGCTCAAAGATTGCTGACGCTCAGATGGCAGTGGTCGAGCTGCAAGAGTATCAGAAGACTGCAGATCCGAGTGAGTTTCTACGAGCTAAGAAGCCTGCTTCAGAATCAGCTTTTCAATCGTCCGGTGAAACGAAGGCAGTTCACATTCACCCGACCGATCCAAATGCTACTCCGACTCACATCTCAACGACTCTCGACTCCAAATAGGAAGAAGCGCTCATCCAGTTCCTCCGTGAGAACTGGAACATCTTCGCATGGAAGCCTACTGACATGCCTGGAGTTCCCAGGGGGCTGGCTGAGCACCGTCTACGAGTCGACCCAAAATTCAAACCTGTGAAAGAACATCTTCGACGGTCCGCCGTCCAGAAGAGGAAGGCCATTGGCGAGGAGGTGGCTCGGCTCTTAGCAGCGGAGTTCATTCGAGAAATTTACCACTCTGAGTGGCTCGCCAATGTTGTCATGGTCCCCAAGAAGGACAAGTCACTTCGCATGTGCATTGATTTCAAGCATATCAATCGGGCCTGCCCGAAAGATCATTTTCCTCTCCCCCACATCGACTAGATAGTCGACTCGACTGCGGAATGTGAGCGTTTGTCTTTTCTAGACGCCTATTCCGGGTACCATCAGATCCGTCTGTACGGGCCTGATGAGATCAAAACAGCTTTCATCACTCCATTCGGGTGCTTTTGTTATGTCACCATGCCGTTCGGCCTCAAGAATGCCGGAGCCACGTTCATGAGGATGATTCATAAGTGTTTGCTCACTCAAATTAGTCGGAATGTGGAGGCATACATGGATGATATTGTGGTTAAGTCACGGAAGGGTTCCGACCTGCTGACTGACCTTGCTGAAACCTTTGCCAACCTCAGGAGGTATGATATCAAGCTCAATCCATCAAAGTGCACATTCGGAGTTCCAGGTGGGAAGTTACTCGGTTTTCTCGTTTCTGAACGGGGAATCGACGCCAATCCTGAAAAAAAATGGTACTATACTCCGGATGAAACGTCTTGTGCGTGTGCATGACGTCCAGAAGCTTACAGGATGCTTGGCCGCTTTAAGTCGATTCATCTCTCGCCTCGGTGAAAAGGCATTACCTCTTTACTGACTGATGAAGAAGTCCGACAAGTTCGAGTGGACTCTAGAAGCTGATGTAGCGTTTACAGATCTCAAAGCTCTGCTCTCCACCCAGCCGGTGCTTGCTGCCCCAATCAGCAAGGAACCTTTGCTGCTTTACATGGCAGCCACAGGACAAGTTGTCAGTACAGTACTTACGGTCGAGCGGGAAGAAGAAGGAAAGGCCTTCAAAGTTCAGCGCCCAGTATATTATGTTTCTGAAGTTTTGACTCCTTCAAAGCAAAGATATCCTCATTACCAGAAGCTTGTATATGGGATTTATATGACCACGAAGAAGGTTGCACATTACTTCTCTGATCATTCCATTACAGTCATCAGCAACGCTCCACTATCAGAGATTTTACACAACAGAGATGCAACTGGTCGATTGGCCAAATGGGTGATTGAACTTCCTCCCCTAGATATCAAGTTTGAGGCAAAGAAAACTATCAAGTCCCAAGCAATTGCAGATTTCGTCGCCGAGTGGATCGAACAGCAACTTCTGAATCAAGTTCACTCGGAGCACTAGACCATGTTCTTCGATGGATCTAAGATGCTGAGTGGTTCTGGTGCTGGGGTAGTATTGGTTTCCCCCTGAGGAGATAAGCTCAAATATGTTCTCCAGATTCACTTCGATTCCTCCAATAACGAAGCAGAATATGAAGCACTTTTGTATGGGTTGCGCATGGCCATTTCACTCGGCGTCCGTCGCCTCATGGTCTATGGCGACTCAGATTTTGTGGTTAATCAGGTGATGAAGGAGTGGGACGTCAGAAGTCCAGCTATGACTGGTTATTGCAATGCAGTGAGAAAGTTAGAGAAGAAATTCGAGGGGTTAGAGCTTCATCACATCCCCCGACTGAAAAATCAAGCGGCTGATGATTTGGCAAAGATAGGCTCCAAGAGAGAAGCCATCCCCAGCAATGTGTTTTTGGAACACATCCACTCGCCATCAGTCCAAGAAGATCCTTTTACAGATGAAGCCCCGCAGCCAAAGAGTGCCACATATCCGACTAAAGTTGAAATTCCGGCAGTGGTCGACCTAATCATGGAAGTTTTGGCAATCACGCCCGACTGGACGATACCATACATCGCGTATATCCTGAGAAAGGAACTCCTGGAGGACGAAGAAGAGGCTCGACAGATCGTCCATCGATCCAAGGCCTTTACAGTCATAAAGGGACAGTTGTATAGAGAAAGCGCGACTGGAGTCGGTCAGAAGTGTATAACACCAAAAGAAGGTCAGATAATCCTTGATGATATCCACTCGGGGACCTGTGGTCATCATGCGTCCTCTCAGACCATTGTGGCTAAAGCATACCGAGCGGGATTTTACTGGCCAAGAGCGAATGAAATGGCAAAAGAGATAGTTGACAAGTGTGAAGGGTGCCAGTTCTACTCCAACATGTCGCACAAGCCTGCATCAGCTCTGAAGACCATTCCACTCGTCTGTCCCTTCGCTGTTTGGGGACTGGACATGGTTGGCCCATTGAGAACAGGCAGGAGCGGTTTCACACATGTGCTTGTGGCAGTCGACAAGTTTACCAAATGGATTGAAGCTAAGCCTATCAAGAATCTTGATGCTTGCACTGCTATCAGTTTCGTCAGGGAGTTAACATTCAGATATGGAGTCCCACATAGCATCATCACCGACAATGGGTCAAACTTTGATTCAGACAAGTTCAAAGCTTTTTGCGCCTCTCAAGGCACACGAGTCGACTACGCATCGGTCGCCCACCCCCAGTCGAATGGACAAGCAGAAAGGGCAAATGGTCTGATTCTCAAAGGACTAAAGCCTCGGCTGATGCGTGATCTCAAGCACGCAGCAGGCGCTTGGGTCGATGATCTTCCGTCAGTTCTGTGGGGATTGAGGACCACCCCGAATCGGTCGACTGGAAGAACTCCGTTCTTTCTGGTTTACGGAGCGGAAGCAGTCCTGCCGAGCGATCGACTTCACAATGCACCCCGAGTCGAGATTTATACCGAAGATGAAGCAGAACAATCCCGGCAAGACGCAGTCGACCTCCTGGAAGAAGAAAGAGAAATGGCTATGATCCGATCGACCATTTATCAGCAAGACTTGCGTCGATTCCATGCCAGAAATGTGAAGAGTCGAGCCTTCCAAGAAGGAGATTTGGTCCTCCGAATGGATCAACAGAAACCACACAAGCTCGCTCCTACTTGGGAAGGTCCCTTCATCATCACTAGAGTCCTCCACAATGGAGCGTATCACCTTTACAATGTCGATCGCCAGATCGATGAGCCACGAGCTTGGAATGCGGAACTGCTCCGCCCCTTTTACACTTGAATTCTCACTCGGATGAGATGTAATAAGAAAAACTTCTGTAGTCTATTTATCAAAGACAAGAGTGTTACAATTTTTCCTATAATTGTTGTCGCCTTTGTTTGCGTATGAAATCCCCCAGTGGGTGGCTTAGATGCGAATCCGTTTCGCCTAAGTTTGTAAAAAAAATCCTACCGAGTGGTGAGCCAGACTCCCACTCGGAGGCTTCGCTGCGAATCCGTTTCGCCTAAGTTCGTAAAAAAAATCCTACCGAGTGGTGAGCCAGACTCCCACTCGAAGGCTTAGCCGCAGCCCAGTGCTCGCCTAAGTGTTTAAAAATCCTACCGAGTGGTGAGCCAGACTCCCACTCGGAGGCTTAGCTGCAGCCTAGTGCTCGCCTAAGTATTTAAAAATCCTATCGAGTGGTGAGCCAGACTCCCACTCGGAGGCTTAGCTGCAGCCCAGTGCTCGCCTAAGTGTTTAAAAATCCTACCGAGTGGTGAGCCAGACTCCCACTCGGAGGCTTAGCTGCAGCCCAGTGCTCGCCTAAGTATTTAAAAATCCTATCGAGTGGTGAGCCAAACTCCCACTCGGAGGCTTAGCTGCAGCCCAGTGCTCGCCTAAGTATTTAAAAATCCTACCGAGTGGTGAGCCAGACTCCCACTCGGAGGCTTAGCTGCAGCCAGTGCTCGCCTAAGTGTTTAAAAATCCTACCGAGTGGTGATCCAGTCTCCCACTCGGAGGCTTAGCTGCAGCCCAGTGCTCGCCTAAGTATTTAAAAATCCTACCGAGTGGTGAGCCAGACTTCCACTCGGAGGCTTAGCTGCAGCCCAGTGCTTGCCTAAGTGTTTAAAAATCCTACCGAGTGGAGAGCAAACCTCCCACTCGGAGGCTTAGCCGCAGCCCAGTACTCGCCTAAGTGTTTAAAAATCCTACTGAGTGGAGAGCAAACCTCCCACTTGGAGGCTTAGCTGCAGCCCAGTACTCGCCTAAGTTTTTAAAAATCCTACCGAGTGGAGAGCAAACCTCCCACTCGGAGGCTTAGCTGCAGTCCAGTACTCGCCTAAGTTTGAAAAAAAATCCTACCGAGTGGAGAGCAGACCTCCCACTCGGGGGCTTAGCTGCAGTCCAGTACTCGCCTAAGTTTGAAAAAATCCTACCGAGTGGAGAGTAGACCTCCCACTCGGGGGCTTAGCTGCAGTCCAGTACTCGCCTAAGTTTGAAAAAATCCTACCGAGTGGAGAGCAGACCTCCCACTCGGGGGCTTAGCTGCAGTCCAGTACTCGCTTAAGTTTGAAAAAATCCTACCGAGTGGAGAGCAAACCTCCCACTCAGGGGCTTAGCTGCAGTCCAGTACTCGCCTAAGTTTTTAAAATCCTACCGAGTGGAGAGCAAACCTTGCACTCGGGGGCTTAGCTGCAGCCCAGTGCTCGCCTAAGTACGGAACACATCCCAATCCGCAAGGACGATGAGGTGCAAATCAACTGCTACCTTCTCCTTCGGAGCTGCACCACAAATACAAAGTTATTTCGAGTGAAGAACAAGTTCCACTCGACAGATAATTCATGAAGATATTCAACGATAAATCAAGTTCAGATAAGATCCAAAGGTCCTAGACCGCAGATCAAAGTATTCGAGCCTCTAGCTCGACAGAGTTTAACGGTTACAAAATCCACTCGGCATTCCGAGGCAAATTTAAAGTGAAGCATAAAAGTTTTTATTCCTCAGGCGGAGGACTGGAAGGGGTGACGAACTCGTCCAAATCGATCCCGTCTGCAATGCGAGTGGCAGCAGCAATGAAAGTCTCCATGAAGTCTTGAAATTTGTGCTTCCTGGTATTGGTAACTTGGATGGCGGCCAACTTTTCTTCTCGCGCCTCCTTGCAGTGGACGCGGACCAGAGATAGAGCGACGTCAGCGCCACATCTAGCAGAAGATTTCTTCCATTCTGCCACTCGACCTGGGACTTCATTCAGTCGAGTCATCAGGGACTCGGGGTCACTCTGAAGCGTCGTCCTAGGCCAGAGCAACGTGTTGATCCGCGACATCCCAACCTTCAACCGAGCAAGATAGTCAACAACGCCGGCAACACGAGATTCCAGTCGGAGCATGTTCATAGTAGCCTCGTCCTTCACTGGAGAATTGATGGGGTCCAAGTCTGTCTCCACTCGACTGGTCTCCTCTTCGAAGTTCTGGCAGAATTATGTAAACACAATTCAAGGATAAGTCAGTGGTTCTACGCAGGTTTGTTAACTGCAAGTCAGTCGGACCGGAGTAATTACCCTCGAGCATGACGAACAGCTTCTTGGCGAGTCCACTGAGATAAGCCTCCAGATCGTTCCTCTTCCCTGCCAGTTCACTTGCCTTGTCATTCAGAGCTATATTGCCATTCTTCAGACGGCTGACCTCTTGATTAGCCACGTCAAGAGCAGTTTTCAGCCTGGAGTTTTCCTTTTCAAGAGTACCGACTAAAGCCATTTTTTCTTCAGCAAGCTTCGTTTTGTTCAGGGCCTCCTTCTGCGCTTCGGCAAGGTCTTGATCCTTCTTCTTCAGAGCCTCCTCCATTTTGTCTGCGAAACAGCAAGTGAGATCAACATCGAGGACGGCCAGAAAGAAAGGACAGTCGACAAAAGCTCACCAACCATACCTTTTGCTTCGTCCCTTGCCTTCTGCAAGTTCTCCAGAGCAAGCTTCAAGTCAAGGTTTAGCTGGATCTATTTGTTCTCCAACTCAGTGTAGCGAGCCACAAGTTCGCAGGATTTCTGCACAAAAAAAAATCAGTCGACAGACATCCAAGATAAGTTGCTTCCGAGTAACCAAGAGACAATGATGGCGTTTCTAAGACTACAGCCGAATCAAAAACATTCGATAGTAGTCTCGGGGACTACACCCAGTGGGTGCACTCAGCGTGCCCCCACTGGTTCGACCAAAAAAAAATCGACTGCCTGCAGTTGACCGTGTACAGTTCCATTCGACATGGCCTGACCAGACCGAGTGAAGAAGTTCAACTAAAGCAACACAATATAAAGACTACAGTCGACTGCCAGCAGTCCACCGTAGTCTCGGGGACTACACCTAGTGGGTGCACTTAGCATGCCCCCACTCGTCAAAAAGATTAATAGACACACCCAGTGGGTGTACAGATATAAAGATCTTCAGAAAAGAGATTCTTTAGATAGGATACCCTAACAGAACAAGCGGTGCATCGACTGACCTGGACGTTGCTTTGAAGAGCTGAACTCACGTCATAAGCTGCTTGGCTGGCTTCCCGAACCACCTTCACTTGCTCCATCATGATCCCCGCTTGGCGTATAGCCTCTTTAGCGGCACCCACTTGGTCCTCAGGGACGTCGTGTGTGGCAAAAAGCGAAGGTGGATTTGCAGTCGACGTCGAAGGCCGGACACTCGTCAGAGGTACAGTGAAGGTCACAGAAGCCCGAGTGGTATCACCACCCTCCCGGACTACGGCCTCAGGCGCCAGAGTAGTTTGTGGGGTCTTGCCAGCCGGCGCCCTCCTGTTCCTTCACGCCCTCAGCGGCACTTCGTCGTCATCATCAGGGAGGTCAATGACATGAGGAGGAGCTACAAGAAAAATCCAATCAACCAGAATTATAAGAAATCGTCAGCCGACTAAAAGCAGAGCATCAGTAATCATACTGGGGTTGGAGGTAACAGCGTCTTCCATCTCTTGATCATCGTCCTTGGCGGAGATCTCCGAGGTGGCAGCACTGCGAATTTCGAAAGTCAGTCAGCTTATTCAATGAGTCGACCAAGAGTCCGTCACATTCAACAAAGGAAAACAAATTCTACTATTACCCAGAAATGGTGGGGACAGTCATCTTCATCTTGGGCAGAGCCTTGGGCACCTTGGACGGCGTCGCGCGCGGGTGCTTGGGAGCTTTTTCTGTCGGCGCTCGAGATGAGGTCCGAGGGCGCTTCGACGACTGCCCAACAGGGACAGTCGCCTTACCACGTTCCCGCGCAGGGTTGTGTGTAAGCTTGGATCGCCGTTCCGAGCGGGGAGGTTCGACTTCTTCCTCCTCCTCTTCACCGGAGTCGTCGTCGTCATCCCCCTCTCCTTCGCCGTCAGATTCCCACTCTTCTCTCTCGTCTCCACTTTTGCCTCCGCTCGCCTCTCCTTCCTCGGCCTGCTCCTGTGTGCCATTGGGTGTCGAGTACACCTCAGTAATGGCCTAGAGGACAGCAAACAAGACAAAAGTCAATCGACTGATCCAAAGAGAACAAATAAAGAAAGCAAGATCACAGTCGGAAACGCAAGGTCAGACCTTGTCCACTTCGTATGTTTGGTCGAGTGGAGGAATCCTCCTGGCTCCTCGGGGGTTGTCCTTGTTCCCTGTGATACTCGACAGCCACCCTTCCAACATCTCGTCAGTGACCTCCTCTGGGTGAATCCGAGTGGTGTCTTCGAGACCCGAGTACAGCCACATCGGGTGGTCACGAGCCTGAAGCAGTTGGATGCGCCTCCGAAGGAAGACTTCCAACAAGTCCATGCCAGTCACACCCTCGCGGACAAGCTGAACCACTCGACCGACCAGCACCTTGACTTGCGCCTTTTCCTCCGGCATCACTTTCAGAGAGGCAGGTTTTTGCGCTCGATTCAGAGAAAAAGGGGGAAGCCCAGTCGACTGTCCTGGGGTCACCTGGTATTTACAGTAAAACCAAGTCAACTGCCACCCGCGGACTGACTCGGGAAAAGTGATAGACGGAAAGGAACTTTTTCCCCTCATCTGGATCGCCAGGCCCCCGCACAGCTGGATCACCTGCGTCCGTTCGTCACTCGACTTGGCCTTCTTGACCCACTAAGAGCAGCAAGCGAAGATGTGCTTGAAGAGTCCCCAGTGGGGGCGGCAACCCAAGAAGTTTTCACACAAGGAAATGAAAGCAGCAAGATACACAATAGAATTGGGAGTAAAGTGATGGAGCTGCGCTCCGAAGAAGTTCAAGAAGCTCCGGAAAAAAGGATGAGGAGGCAGAGAGAATCCGCGATTGATATGGGTGGTGAGGAGGACGCACTCACCATCAAGAGGCTGGGGTTCGACTTCTTTCCCCGGGAGACGCGCAGATTTGTGGGGAATGAATCCCCCCGTCGGCCAGATCATCGAGATCATCCTGCCGAATCGCCGACAGCATCCAGTCGCCCTGGATCCAATCCTTGGGCAGAGCAGTCCTCGAGGAAGATCCGCCCCGAGCGGACTTCTTCCCCTTCCCCTGCACCGCCGCCTTCTTCACGCGCTCCAGAGCCGACGTCTTCTCCTTCACCATCGTCGCCGGCGAAGCTCGAATAGACCTACGGCACCAAGGTGAGAGCGGAGGTGGCGGAGGATCTTGTGAAGGAAGGGGGAAAAGTGAAGGCGCACTGCTCGGGGGTCCCGAGCCGGCAGCTTATAAGAGGTTGCTTCCGAGTGGCTGACTGGTAGGCCCAGGCAATCCCGTCAAATCCCGCAACAGGCGCGCGTGCGGTACGTGGCGAAAAAGGTGGCGCGGGGATCGAGGAGCTTCCGTCCTATCCCATTCGTTTACTGCGGCCGCCCCCGTCCCGCGCGCTTCCCGAAATTCAAATCCCGCAAAATCCACGGGCCGCAGAACAACTCGTCAAACAGAAGATCCCTTTCACACCGTCACTCGGAACTTCACAAGTAAAGAAATTCACTCGACAAGAGGCCAAGAATGGATCAAGGCGACTGAAAGAAGTTGACGACGTCATCCGTGACAATTGATCCCAAACAAGACGTTCATATAACATGAAGAACCAGTCGGAAAGATCCCCAACTCCTTCCCCTCTCGAACCTCGATCCATTCGGGGGCTAATGATGAAGCTATGTACCTAGGGTAGGGGCATGGACCTGTACTAAGTACCCTACCCAAGGACATCCCTAGAAGAAGGCACCTTTCAATCGACTTGGAGGTATCCCACTCGACGGATTCAAGACACTCGACCACGAAGCAATCACTCGACCAAGATCCAACCACTCGACTGCCAGGAGATCTAAAGTCACCCTGCAGGCAAATGGTCGGTCATTAAGTAGCTTTTATGGTCATCATAGCACTTTATTAGGGGCGTTACCAGTAACCCCCAGTCTTAATGTACTTTAAACCCTGCATTGCTGAGGGCTGGAGGGGCCTGGCGAACTCTATATAAGCCACCCCCTTCCTCAGTATCAAAGGTTCGCACCCCTGTTATTCATACACACATAATTCAGTCGACCGCCTCCGGGCACCGAGACGTAGGGCTGTTACTTCCTCCGAGAAAGGCCTGAACTCGTAATCCTCGTGTAATTACAACTCCTCCATAGCTAAGATCTAGCCTCTCCATACATACCCCCCTACATCACTGTCAGAGTTAGAACCACGACAGCGCTCCCCTACGTCGTGGCCTCCTCCCTTGTTTCTTGACGTAGGGTCCAAGTCTCCTGGATCATGTTCGGCGAAAAAATCACGTTCCCGAAGGTTTCATTCCGTTTGGACTCCGTTTGATATTCCTTTTCTTCGAAACCCTAAAATAGGCAAAAAACAGCAATTCTGGGCTGAGCTACGGTTAATAGGTTAGTCCCAAAAATAATATAAAAGTGGATAATAAAGCCCAATAATGTCCAAAATAGTAGATAATATAGCATGGAGCAATCAAAAATTATAGATACGTTGGAGACGTATCACTCACCCACAGTCGAATGGACAAGCAGAAAGAGCAAATGGTTTGATCCTCCAAGGGTTGAAGCCCAGATTAATGCGCGACCTCAAGCACGTGGCTGGTGCCTGGGTGGATGAGTTACCATTAGTACTGTGGGGTCTGAGAACAACGCCAAATCGGTCGACTGGCTAGACTCCCTTCTTCATGGTCTATGGAGCCGAAGCCGTGCTGCCGACTGATTTACTCCACCATGCCCCGCGAGTAGAGCTTTTCTTAGAGGCAGAAGCAGAACAAGCCCGGCAAGACGCTGTTGATCTTCTGGAAGAGGAAAGCGAAATGGCCCTGATCAGGTCGAGCATCTACCAGCAAGACCTTCGTCGGTTCCATGCTAGAAACGTAAGAGGTCGAGCATTTCAGGAAGGGGACTTGGTTCTCCGAGTGGATCAGCAACGACCACACAAGCTTGCTCCCGCCTGGGAAGGCCCCTTCATCATCACCAAAGTGCTCCACAATGGAGCATACCACCTGTACAATGTGGAACACAAGAAGGACGAGGCACGCGCTTGGAATGCGGAGCTGCTCCGCCATTTTTATACTTAAGCATTCAGACTGTTGAGATGTAATAAGAAGTACCTTTCAGTTTGTTTATCAAAGACATGGTTTTACAGTCTCCTAAATGATTGTTATTGCTTATACATGTGTTCAAAATCCCCTAGTGGGTGGCTTAGCCGCGAATCCGATTTGCCTAAGTTTCGAAAACAAAATCCTACCGAGTGAAGAGCAAGCCTCTCACTCGGGGGCTTAGCTGCGAATCCAATTCGCCTAAGTTTGAAAAATCCTACCGAGTGGAGAGAAATCCTTCCACTCAGGGGCTTAGCTGCAGTTCCATACTCGCCTAAGTTTAAAAAATCCTACCGAGTGGAGAACAATCCTCCCACTCGGGGGCTTAGCTGCAGTTCCATACTCGCCTAAGCTTAAAAAATCCTACCGAGTGGAGAGCAATCCTCCCACTCAGGGGCTTAGCTAAAGTTCCATACTCGCCTATGTTTAAAAAATCCTACCGAGTGGAGAGCAATCCTCCCACTCGGGGGCTTAGCTGCAGTTCCGTACTTGCCTAAGTTAAAAAAATCCTACCGAGTGGAGAGCAATCCTTCCACTCGGGGGCTTAGCTGCAGTTCCGTACTCGCCTAAGTTTAAAAATCCTACCGAGTGGAGAGCAATCCTCCCACTCGGGGGCTTAGCTGCAGTTCCATACTCGCCTAAGTTTAAAAAATCCTACCGAGTGGAGAGCAATCCTCCCACTCGGGGGCTTAGCTGCAGTTCTGTACTCGCCTAAGTTTAAAAAAATCCTACTGAGTGGAGAGAAATCCTCCCACTCGGGGGCTTAGCTGAAGTTCCGTACTCGCCTAAGTTTAAAAAATCCTACTGAGTGGAGAGCAATCCTCCCACTGGGGGGCTTAGCTGCAGTTCCGTACTCGCCTAAGTTTAAAAAATCCTACCGAGTGGAGAGCAATCCTCCGACTCGGGGGCTTAGGTGCAGTTCCGTTCTCACCTAAGTTTAAAAAATCCTACCGAGTGGAGATCAATCCTCCCACTCGGGGGCTTAGCTGCAGTTCCATACTCACCTAAGTTTCCTAAATCCTACCGAGTGGAGAGCAATCCTCCCACTCAGAGGCTTAGCTGCAGTCTCGTACTCGCCTAAGTTAAAAACCGTCCGATCCGCAAGGACGGCGAGGTGCAGGTCATGCACAGCACCAAGTGCCCTTGTCCATGACCCACTCGACGGAGCTGCCACACATGTATAACGTCCGCTCCATCCTGATCCGCACGGATGACGAGGTGCAGGTCATGCACAACAACAAGTGCCGTTGTCCATGACCCACTGGACGGAGCTGCGACACAAGTATAGCGTCCGCTCCATCCTGATCCGCATGGACGACGAGGTGTAAGTCATGGACGGCACCAAGTGCCCTTGTCCATGGTCCACTCGACAGAGTTGCATCATAGAATCAGTAACAATTTAGAATGAAGAATCAAGTTCCACTCAGAGTGAAGAGATTCAAAAGCAACAAAGTTCAGAACTGCAGATAAAAGTACTCACGCATCAGGCCCGAAGGAGTTTAATGGTTACAAAACCACTTGGCATACCGAGGCAAATATAATTGGATCATAAAAAGTTTGTTCACTCCACAGGAGGAGGACTGGCAGGCTCGATGAACTCATCCAGGTCGATTCCATCTACAATTCAAGTAGCAGCAGCAATGAAGGTCTCCATAAAAGACTGGAAGTCAAGTCTCTTGGTGTTAGCAACCTTGATCGCTGCTAACTTCTCTTCTTTGGCCTCCTTGTAATGAACGCGAACAAGGGTCAGAGCTACGTCAGCACTACACCGAGCAGACGATTTCTTCCATTCCAGCACTCGACCAGGGATCTCATTGAGTCGAGTCATCAAAGACTCGAGGTCATTTAGAAGCGTCTCCTTTGGCCAAAGCGCCGTGTCGATCTGCGACACCGCAATCTTCAGTCGAGCGAGGTAGTCTGTAACGCTGGCAAGACGGGATTCCAGTCGAAGCACGTTCATGGCAGCTTCATCCTTGACAGGGGAATTGATGGGGTCC
Organism: Triticum urartu; assembly: GCF_056163025.1. NCBI lineage: Eukaryota > Viridiplantae > Streptophyta > Magnoliopsida > Poales > Poaceae > Triticum > Triticum urartu. Next base: position 142,110,171 of record NC_141873.1, on the reverse strand, counting down.
AAGCTTGTCTCAATTCGCCCAGTTTCTTCCTCAGAGTTTTGATAGAATTCTACAACCACAAAGAACTAATGAGTCGACGCCTTTATGGTGAATCGACAATAGAGAAACAGTCGGACAAGGAAAGGTACCTTTGAGCATAAGGAATAACTTCTTGGCAAGTCCCTCCAGATAAGCCACCAGGTCATTTCTCTTCCGAGAAATTTCTTCAATCTTGTCGTTCAAGGCTACTTTGTCCTTCTTCAGATGGCTCACTTCTCTATTAGCTTCGGCAAGAGCATTCTTCAGCTTTGTCAGAGTAAATAGCCATGGGTAGCCTAGCCAGCTTCCCCTGGCCCTTCTGAAAAAATTACGAGCCCGCCCGGCTCTCAAGAATCCAAGACATGGGGCCGCCTTCCCCTTGCTGGCTGCCACCCAGGCCGGCTTTCGGAAGGCGGTCCGACTTTAGCCCTCACAAGAAGGCCGACTCCAAGAAGCTGGCCATGAGAAGGTCGACTCCAAGAAGCCGGCTCCCATAAAGCGGTCGAGACCGTACCCTCAAAGTTTGCACCCACCTAACAGCGGTGCGATGGGGCGTGGCTACAGTGAAGCCTGCCACCCCCGAATCCCGGAGCACGCCTGGCACAGGGCGCCGTACGGAGTAGGCATGACCCGTCCGGCGCAGCACTATGGCCATGTTGACTTTGGTGTCACCCACGACGGGCCGCCAGCGTGGCCCACAGATGGTGGGCCCCTTTGAGCAGAGAGATGCCCGAAGGCGGCCACGCCTCCAACCAGTCGGCCCAAGATAGAGCCGGCTCCCCGTAGCCGGCTGGTCGCCTCCCTCGAAGGAGACGCCCCATTAAGGAGACAAGACGCGGTGAGGCTACAGTGATCGCCCGACGGGCGGCGGCATTGTAGCCGCACCTACCACGACGAAGCCCATGTCACCAAGATGAAGCAACAGTAACCAGCCGCCGACCGAGCCCTGGACAATGGGGCCTGCCTGTCGACCAAGGGGCCGGCAGCCGGCGGGACCCACCAGTCGGCGGGCCCCAGCAGCCGGCGCAGAAGCCGGCGAGTGCAGTCACAGACAGCTGGGCCCCAAGCCCAGACGGATTACCATTGTACCCCCGGGGGGTAGGCCTATATAAACCCCCCGGGGCACCCATGCAAATGGTTCGACCCCCTGCTAGTTCTAGACACCACACAAGGAGAAGAAGCAGGCTAGCCGTGCCCTTCTTCCTCCTCCCACCAAACAGCTCAAGGAGCGTTGTGTAGCTACTTGATTCATCTAGTGAACATGCGGAGACCCCGCAGAGCAGCAGTAGGGGTGTTATCTCCACGGAGAGCCCCGAAGCTGGGTAAGATCCGCCGGCGTGCATGTCTTCGCCTTATCCCGTTTCCAGGCACCGGCGATGTCTTACTGGCTTCCACAATGATAAGCCACCCGTTGGCATATGTCGCACCCACCACCCGACATTTGGCGCCCACCATGGGGCTAGGTGCACCGTCGTCCGGAGACCTGTTCTGGACGGGAACCCTATTTCTCCCCTGCGAGCGTACCCAGCCCGGCACGCCCGATGGCTCTTGCCACGACGCGCTGCAAGGCGTCGCTAGCATCTGCGCGGCGAGCAGCCTCGCCGACCTCCTCGACGAAACCCTCATCTCCGACGAGCTCGCCTCCGATGCGGGCACCGACCATCTCGCCACCCTTCTCGGTCAGCTCCATGTCTCCAGCGAGCCCGCTGTGGACCTGGAGTCGGTTGGCTCCACCGACCCGATGCCTGTCGACTCCAACACGGCCTCCTTCGACACCTTCCCCACCGACGTCACGATCTACAATGACCTGCTCCCTCGAGCCGACGGCTGCGATACTGTCACTACCGAAGTGATGGTTGTCGGCCACGGCGGCCCGGCCGGCGAGAGCGCCCATGACGCCCCGCACGCGGCGGCCCATGACTTGTCCACCTCCCTCCCGGCTGATGCCGGCAATGAAGCACTAGAGGCACGCCGCCTCGCCCTCCTCGCAGAGGGCCGGAGGCTGGCTTCCGTAAGATGCCTCACTGAGGCCTACCAGCGCGAAGCTGACCGCGCCGCCTTCGGCACGCCGGCCCCAGGCGGGCCGAGCCGGGCCGGCCATGTCAAGCAATGCAGCGCCGTCATCGCGGACACGCTGGGAGTTGACCGCCCGGTCTATGCCACTCCGCTCGAGAACTTGCATGCTGCCCAGGCGGCCGTAGACGAGTTGGACGACTTGGAGGCCGAAGACCTCCCCCACATGACCCGGCGCATCCAGCAACTGATTGACGCAGCCGCGCAGTGACATGAAGCAGACGCCCACGCGGGAAGCCCTCCCCCGCGCCGAGATCACGGCGCGACATCCCGGACGCCGGCTACGAGTGACACCCGCGCGCGGCGCGAGAAAGAGCTGGCTGCCAGCCGTAGCCGGACCCGAATCTCCATCGAGCGAGATGCGGACGGCCATCCCCGAGCCATGGAATGGCGGGGCAACCCGCCTCCACCGCGACCCCGTGGAGAGAGATATCCCACCCCGCCGCCGGTGGCGCACCCGACTCTCAGCGGCCGACTAGGTCGCCGCGAAGGAGTCGGCGAGAACGGCGCCCGCCATCGGATCGACCGCCTGGCGCGATCCCTGGCGTTGGAAGAAGAAGACGATGTCGGCCCGCCTTGCTTCGGCCCCCGCATCCGCGACGAGCCCTTCCCCAAAGGGTTCTCGCTCCCAAGAGACACGCCCAAGTACAACGGCTCCGTGAAGCCGGAAGATTGGTTGATCGACTACTCCACGGCGGTCAGCATAGCCAACGGCAACCGGCGCGTTGCCGTGAAGTACGTGCCCCTCATGCTGCAAGGCACGACGCGAACTTGGCTCAACAGCCTCAAGCCTCTCAGCATCAACAGCTGGCTAGATTTCACCGAAGCTTTCATCCGCAACTTCACCAGCACCTACAAGCGGGCTCCCAAGCCCAGACAGCTCTCCTTGTGCGTACAAGGCCCCGCCGAGTCCACTCGCGATTACCTCACGCGTTGGGAAGAGCTCCGCAACTCCTGCGAAGGGGTGCACGAGGTGCAAGCCATAGAATACTTCATAGCCGGATGCCGAGAAGGCACCCTCCTCAAGCACAAGCTCCTCTGCGACGAGCCGACTACCCTCGACGAGCTTCTGGACATAGCGGACAAGTATGCCACCGCCGACTCCTCGATGAAGACTGAGCTTCGGGTAGACGCGTCCGGAAAGGTACTCAACCCGGCGCCCAAGACGCCGGCTGGGGATTCCGGCCGACACCCCCACTCGAATGACCACAAGCGCAAGGGCCCCGCACCGCCTCCCGCCAGTCGGCAGGTGGCCACAGTCGAAGACGCGCCGCCTGAAGAGCGACCGGAGCCCAAGAAGCCCAAGGGCGGCAGGCCGGCTTGGCAGCCGGCTTTCTCCTACGAGCAAACTCTCGACGCCCCGTGCAAGTTCCACAGCGGCGCGAAGCCGTCCAACCACACAACCCGGAAGTGCCATTTGCTCACCCGAATCTCTAAAGGCGAGGGGCTCATGCCACCTCCGCCTGCCGGCCCGCCGCCTCCGGCCCCGCCGTCTCCGGCCGCTCGGCCCGCAGTCGGAGCCGTGCACGACGAATTCCCCGACGAGCAAGCAACCTACATCGTCTTTACAAGCCAGCCCGAAGACCGGTGCAGCAAACGCCGAGAGCACCAGGAAGTCAGCGTGGTCGCTGCCAACCCCGCCGGACACATGCATTGGTCAGAAAAGCCCATCAGCTGGAGCTGGGCCGACCATCCAGAGGTGATGCCGTCTCCCGGCTCTTATGCTTTGGTCCTAGAAGCCACCCTTGCAACGGACAGACGCGCCGCCCGCTTCTCCCGTGTGTTGATAGACGGCGGGAGCAGCATCAACATCCTGTATCGTGACACCCTGGAGAAGCTAAACGTCAAGACGAAGCGGCTCGCGCCTACTCGGACAGTGTTAAATGGCATCGTACCCAGCCTGTACTGCGCCCCCATTGGCAAGATCAAGATCGATGTGCTTTTTGGGGAGAAGGAGCATTTCCGCCGGGAAGCGATCTGGTTTGAAGTGGTGGACCTGGAGAGCCCTTACCATGCATCGCTCGGCCGACCTGCCTTGGCCAAATTCATGGCAGTTCCCCACTATGCATACATCAAGACGAAGATACCAAGCACCAAAGGCGTCATCACCGTAGCCGGCGATTACAAGAAGTCCTCTGAGTGCACGGCTGCCAGCAGCCGGCTGGCCGAGTCCCTTGTGATTGCCGAGGAAAAGAAGATGTTGGACTGAGTCGTGGCCATAGCCGGCAAGCAGTCGGCCGTGTCCCCCGACCCCAAGGAGCATGATGCTCAAGGATCTTTCCAGCCGGCCAAGGAGACGAAGAAGATACCTCTAGAACCCAAGCAACCAGAGAGGTTTGCCGTCATCGGGGCAAACCTGAACAGCAAATAGGAAGGCGAGATCGCCGATTTCCTCCGTGAGAATCGGGACATCTTTGCATGGTCCCCCAAGGACATGCCGGGTGTTCCGAGGAAATTCGCCGAGCACAAACTACACGTTCGAGAAGACGCAAAGCCAGTCAGACAACCCCTTCGCCGACTGTCAGAGGAGAAACGCAGGATTGTAGGGGAGAAGATAGCCCGGCTTTTGGCAGCCGGCTTCATTATGGAAGTTTTCTTTTCAGAGTGGCTCGCCAACCCGGTCCTCGTGCTAAAGAAGAAGAACAAGTGGCGCATGTGCATAGACTACACAAGCCTCAACAAGGCCTGCCTCAAAGATCCCTTTACCCTGCCAAGGATAGACCAAGTGATAGACTCCACAGCCGGATGCGAGCTGTTGAGTTTCTTGGATGCTTACTCCGGATATCACCAGATAAAGCTGGATCCGGACGACCGCCTGAAGACCGCCTTCATCACGCCATTTGGAGCCTTCTGCTACCTAACTATGACATTCGTCTTGAGAAATGCCGGTGCCACTTTTCAGCGTTGCATGCAGAAGTGCCTCCTCAAGCAACTCGGCAGAAACGCTCACGTTTACGTGGACGACATCATGGTGAAGACGGAGAAGCGCGGCACCTTGCTGGGAGACCTCAAGGAAACGTTTGAGAACTTGCGCCGATTTCAAATCAAGCTCAACCCTGAGAAATGCGTGTTCGGAGTGCCAGCCGGCCAGCTCCTAGGCTTCCTGGTCTCCGAACGCGGCATCGAATGCAACCCGGTGAAGATCAAGGCCATCGAGAGAATGGCGATCCCCACCAAGCTTCGAGACATTCAGAAGTTCACTGGGTGCTTGGCCTCCTTGAACCGCTTCATCAGCCGGCTCGGAGAGAAAGCTCTCCCCCTCTACCGCCTCATGAAGAAGAGCACTCACTTCGAGTGGAACGACCAGGCCGACCAAGCTTTTCACGAGCTGAAGAAGATGCTGGCCACGCCGCCCGTTCTGGCGGCGCCGACTGAGAAAGAGCCCATGCTCCTCTACATCGCCGCAACCAGCCGGGTGGTCAGCACCGTCATCGTAGTCCAACGCCCAGAAGAAGGCCGAGCCCAGCCGGTCCAGAGGCCGGTGTATTATTTGAGCGAGGTGTTGTCCGCCTCAAAGCAGAACTACCCGCACTACCAGAAGATGTGTTACGGCGTGTACTTCACCGCCAAGAAGCTGAAGCCCTACTTTCAAGAGCATCCCGTCACGGTCGTATGCACCGCCCCGCTGGCCGAGATCATAGGCAGCCGGGACGCATCTGGCCGGGTGGCGAAATGGGCCATCGAGCTGCCCCCCTACACGATCTTCTACCAGCCCCGCACCGCCATCAAGTCCCAAGAACTAGCCGACTTCCTCGTCGACTGGGCCGAGACCCAGTACCTGCCGCCGGCTCCCGACTCCACCCATTGGCGCATGCACTTCGACGGGTCCAAGATGCGCACTGGCTTGGGAGCCGGTGTCGTCCTTACCTCTCCCAAAGGCGACAAGCTCAGATACACGCTGCAGATCCACTTTGCCACCTCCAACAACGTGGCCGAGTACGAGGCGCTCATACACGGGCTCCGGCTTGCCAAAGAACTTGGCATTCGCCGGATCCTATGTTATGGCGACTCGGACCTGGTGGTCCAGCAATCATCCGGCGACTGGGACGCCAAGGACGCAAATATGGCGAGCTACCGCTTCCTGGTCCAACAACTCAGCAGATACTTTGAAGGATGCGAGTTCCTCCACGTACCACGAGCCGACAACGAGCCAGCCGATGCCCTGGCCCGAATAGGCTCCACTCAGCAAGCAATTCCAACCGGCGTCGCTCTACAACGCATCCTCAAGCCGTCCATCAAGCCGTCTCCAAAGTCCGACTCCATCTTCGTGCCGCCTGACCCCGATGCGGCCGGGTCCGGCTTGAAGAACCAAGCAGGCGACCCCAAGACTCCCGCAGCCGGCCCGGGGACTTCGGCACCCAGCTCGGGGACTTTGGCAACCGGCTTGGGGACTGCCACACCCGGCTCGGGGACTACGGTAGCCGGCCCGGGGACTGTACCAGCACAACAGCCGGCGGCCGAATCCAGCATTTCACCACCCAGCCCGCCCACCCTGGTGGCAATAGCCACATTGGCAGTAGAAGAAGTCGCGGCTCCATCATGGGCTCAGTCCATCCTCAACTTCCTAGTAAACCAAGACCTGCCGGCCGACGAAACAGAAGCAAGACAAGTCCAACGTCGAGCCGGAGCATACATAATCGTCAACAGAGAACTAGTCAAGCACGGTGTCACCGGAATCCTCCAACGATGCGTCGAGCAAGAGAAGGGCATTGCAATCCTCAGAGACATTCACCAAGGAGAATGCGGCCACCATGCGGCCTCGATCACTTGTCACCAAAGCCTTCCGCCACGGTTTCTTTTGGCTGACTGCTTTGGATGACGCCAAAGAATTAGTCAAGCATTGCAAGGGATGCCAACTCTTCAGCTCCAAGTAACACATGCCGGCTTCAACACTCAAGACCATTCCCCTCACTTGGCCCTTCGCCATTTGGGGACTGAACATGGTGGGCCCATTCAAGACGGCACGCGGCGGCATGACGCATTTGCTCGTCGCCGCGGACAAATTCACCAAGTGGATTGAGGCAAAGCCGATCAAGAGGCTGAATGGGCCGACTGCTATGACGTTCATCGCAGACATAACAACCCGGTACGGCGTGCCACACAGCATCATCACCGACAATGGCACGAATTTTGCCAAAGGAGCCTTGGCACGCTTCTGCGTAGCCCAAGGTATCCGACTGGAATTAGCATCCGTCGCCCACCCACAGTCAAATGGCCAGGTCGAGCGAGCCAACGGCCTCATCCTCTCCGGCATCAAGCCTCGACTGGTCGTACCTCTGGAGCACTCAGCCGGCTGTTGGCTCGATGAGCTGCCGGCTGTCCTCTGGAGTCTGCGCACTACACCAAACAAGTCAACCGGCTTCACCCCTTTCTTCCTTGTATATGGTGCCGAGGCGGTCATCCCAACTGACATCGAGTTCGACTCGCCTCGAATAACCATGTACACGGAAGCGGAGGCCAAGGAAGCACGAGAAGACGGCGTCGACCTGCTGGAAGAAAGCCGGCTGTTAGCCCTCAGCCGGTCTGCCATCTACAAGCAGGGTTTGTGCTGCTACCACAGCCGGAAGGTCCGGCCAAGATCTTTCCAAGAGGGCGATCTTGTGCTCCGGCTGATCCAGCGAACAGCCGGCCAGCACAAGCTCTCAGCCCCTTGGGAAGGCCCCTTCGTCATCAGCCGAGCTCTAGGCAACGACTCCTACTACCTGATCGATGCACAGAAGCCGAAGGCACGCAAGAGAGACGACTCCGGCAAGGAGTCGGAACAACCATGGAACGCCAACCTCCTTCGAAGATTTTACAGTTGATGAAATGCAGTATGTATCACGCTAACTTTTGTATTAAGTACGAGACAATAGACCCCCCGAGGAGGGCTCGGGGACTGCCATCCCTCATTTATGAATGAAAAATATCATGCTTATGACCTTGTCATTTCATTTACTTGTTCCGTCCGGCACCGAGTTCGACTAGTCGGCTCGGGGACTGGCCGACTGGAGTTATGTTAGAAGTCCTACCCGCAGTCAGACAAGTAGTGTGCCGGCTCCCAAGCCTTCTCTTGCCAAAAGTCGCAGTTTGAAGAACCGGCTGTCCGGCTGGCAAGAGTTAAAGGCAGGAGCGGGTGCCCACACGAAAAACGGCTAGGGACTAACGGACTAATATAACAAAAGCCGGTTTTTCTCCCACCGCCGAATGGCTACCAGAGTAGCCGGCCGGCCGGTTTCCATTCACTTCACTTCAATCCAAGAAAGCTCAAGTACTTGCCTCCCCAAAGAGGGAAGGCGGCAAAGGAAAAAGCCTAAGGATAAAAAGCATACGCGAATGGAAACCAAACATGCACATAATAATATTTACATAAAAAGACCTCCGAGAGGCCAGCATTCAACATAGTTTGGATACACCCCCAGTGGGTGGAACTGCGAAAACATAACAAAGATTGTTCAAAAGACAACAAGCAGGAAAGATAAAGACGGCAGGTCAAGCTGGCGGAGCGGCCGACGAGCCAGACTGGTTGGTGGAGACGGTCGTGCCGGCTGAAGGAGCGGTCGGCTGGCGAACTTCGGCTTTCTCGCCGCCTCCGCAGAGGGCGCGCTTCCACGCGCCTCGTTGCTGGAGGCACGGTCGGCCTGAGGTCGGCCGGTTGTTCCACCAGCCGGCTCGACGTCTTCGCCGTCCTCCTCTTCGTCATCCTCGCCCTCGTCGCTGGAGGCAATCTCCTCCGCCGAGTCCTCGCCCACCGCCGGGTTCAGCCCGAACCACTCCTCCGGCTGAGCAACGCCGCCATCATCGATTTCGGGTGCGAAAACGCTGATGTCGGTGCACTCGGCGATCGTCGAAGCTCGCTGGGTGATAGCCGGCCTCACCTCCTCCAGCTCCGCGTCGGCCTCCATCCACCAAGTGCGCAGCTGGTCCAGGCTCAGCCCTGGGTACCAAGACCGAACGAACTCCAACGCCCGCCCGGCTCCGAGGCGGGCCGCCGACGCCTTCCAAGCCTCAAAGCGACCAACTGCGACCTCCAGCCAGTCGGCAGTTCGGCTTGGGGTGCGGGGGATTGTCTCGCTGGGCCAGAGGGCGGCCAACACTTGCGCCCCGGCACGTTGAAGCCAGCGAAGCATCCGATGAGCCGGCTGCAACCGCGCCTGGACAGCCAGGAGCTGCTCCTCAAGTGTCCGGTTCGCATCCGGCGCGATCTTGGCCCCCGCCTGACGACGCGCCTCGCGATGGGCCTCAATGCTTTGGGCGGCAAAGGTGGAGTAGCCGGGGAAGTAGTTTGCACCAAAAACAAGCGGTAGCTCAAGATAAGCCAAAAACCCAGGCGGCAAGGGGCAGGAGAGGGGCGAGGAAGGCGGCTTACCGTCGATCAAATCCTCGATCCGGCCGAAGCCTTCATCCAGGGCTCGCCGGGTCTCAGACCAGCTCGCCGCCTCGGTCTCATACTCTGCCTTCAAGGCGGCTTCGCTATCCTGTGCCGCCTGCAGGGCCGCCTTGTGGCCCTCCTCTTGGTCGGCCAGCTTCTTGGCTAGGCGATCCCGTTCCTGGACCAAGGCGGCGTACTCGGACTCCTTGGTGTGAAGGGCGGCCTTCGCTTTGACGAGCTCGTTCCTCAAGTCGGCGTTGGCCCCTGAAGACAGAGAAAAAGAAAAACCAATAAGGAAAGAGTCGTTAAGGAAGATCCGACTCGACTGCTCAGCAGTCAGCCCGAATCTCGGGGACTACACCCAGTGGGTGCGCTGACGCGCCCCCACAGGAGACAGACAAGATCGAGCACTTACTTCGGCTGTCGGCCAGGTCGTCGGTCTTCCGGCTCAACTCCCGAGCCTGGGAGTTGAAGGCGGCAGCACGAAGGTTGTGATATTCCTGAAAGTTCAGAAAAAAGCAAAGTAAGGTAGCCGTCGAGAAAGATCCGACCCGATTGCACAGCAGTCGGCCCAAATCTCGGGGACTACACCCAGTGGGTGCGCTGACGCGCCCCCACGGAAGAAATTAAGAAAGCAAAGCAGCCAAGAACGAAGGACTCACCCGGATGGTGGCTCGCGTCGACAAGAACTCCTGGGTGAACTGTTGCAGCAGGGCGGCCTGAGCTTGCAGCCGGCTCCGGACCCCTTGAGCCGCCACATTCAGCTCGCCAGTCCCCCCGCTGGGAGTCCACTCGGACGTGGCAGTGCTGGCCGCCTCCAGATCTTCCGCCGACTGGCCTGCGCCCACGACTCGGCGCAACTCCGGCGGAGCGGCGCCTCCCCCTGCGCGCCGGCTCGTCGCCGGCTGCACCTCGAGGCCGGCTCTGTTCTCCGGCTCACCTCCGGTCGGCCCCTCTGGCACCGCTGACGATTGGCCGCCTTGGCCCGCTCCGGTTGGCGCTGCTGGCGGCGCTCTCCTCACGAAGGCCATGGGGTCCTCCCCCCTCTCCATCAGCGGCGGGTCTTGGACGACCTCTTCCACCAAGGGCAATTGGGTGTCGGGGCTACGGCTCGGAGAGGAATGGTGAGCAGCGGAGGCTAGTTGCGCGAGCTTTCCGCCTCCGTCTCCGCGGTAGCCGCCTCCGTCTGGGCCTTGGCTGCCGCGTCGGCCTGCTCCCTCGCCGCCTGGGCGGCCGCCTTCTCTGCCGCCTCGCGCTCCTCCCACGCTTCGCGGGCGTTCCGTTCTGTGGCCTCCCTGACGGAACCGCGGCAGGAGCTCGAAGACCCTCCAGCCGGCCCCACGACGGAGCCGCCCGGACCCCGCTCAAGAGAAAGCGGCACCCTGTCCAGCAAGCGAGAAAAGGTTAAGAAGAATATTCGAAGAGAAAGAGAATGATGAAGGGCATGCGACCAGGCAATCGGCGACTTACGCTGAAACCGCCTGAGGCTGCTTCACCGCCTGGCGGAAGCGGGCCGCCTTCGCGGCCGCCTCGTCTCGTTTTGTCGCCACGGTGGAGGGCTTGGACTTCTTCGGCTGACGGCCGAAGAGGCCTGGAGCGGCCCGGCGCTTCTGCGCGCTGCTGGCGGCCGGTGCGACGGACGAGCCCGCGCCCTGATAGTCGGCCGCCGGCTGGCGACGCGGGGCAACTTCGGCTTCAGCATCGTCCGGCCAATCCTCGAAGCTCGCGGTGAACCTTGAGCCTCCAGGCTCGGCGTTGTCCCCCACGACGGCGTCTTCCATGGCGGCCGCCCCCAAGTCCGGGTCGTCAACGTCGTCCACCGTACGGTCGGGGGCATACTGGCGTTCAATCCCTGCCGCCCCGGCCGGCGGCGGAAGAAGAGGGTTCTGCTCAAAAGAACCGACTGGTCAGAAGCCGGCCATCACGAAGCTGGCTGACGACAAAAAGAAGATAGAGAGAGAAACTTACCACGGGCGGAGGATTGGCGCGAGAATACGGCGCCTTGCCGTATTGCCAGTCCCCGGCGAGCTTGCAGTTGGCGATGTAATTAACCATGAGCGCCACCTCCGCGTGGGGCATTTCCCATGTGCTCAGCCGGCTTGGGACGAAGCGGCCGCTCATCTGACACATCATATGGGGCCGGCTTTGGAGAGGAAGAATCCGGCGCTCCACGAAGGCGGCCACCAAGTCGGCCCCGCGCAGGCCTTTCGACTGGATCATCACCCGAAGCTGGGAGACGGCGACGTTCCCGGCCGGAGACAGTGACCAGGACCGGAAACCCCACGAGGGCTGCCTCCCAGCCGGCGGGCCGGCTATGTAAGCCGGCAGGTTGATGTAGTCTCCTTGCTCGGCGACGTTCCTCACGTAGAAGTATGATTTTTGCCAGACCTTCACCGACTGGATTAGGGGGATGGACGGGAATAGATTGTTCTCGTTTGCCCTCCTCATGGCGATGAAGGCCCCGCAGGGTGCGGGCACGCCAGCGACGACGGTGCCGAGTTTGCTCTGGAAGAACTCTCCCCAGAGCTCCACCGTGGGGAGCAGCCCCAAGAAGCCTTCGCAGAGGGAGACGAAGGCCGACAGCAGCATCACCGCATTGGGCGTGAGGTGATGCAGCTGGAGGTTGTAGAACTCGAGGAAGGAGCGCAGAAATCCGCTCACCGGAAGGCCGAAGCCGCGCAGGCAGTGCGAGCGGAAGACGACCTGCCCGCCCTCCTCCGACGCCAGCGAGATCTCCGTCTCCGGCGCCAGGCGGACCTGCACGAGGTTGGCGCCGGGCAGGCGCCGAGTCTGGCGGAGGAACTCCACATGGTCTTGATGGACGTTGGAGCCGTCCCACGAGCTTGACAACGCCATGGGAGCGAGGCGATGTGGAGACGCGGCGGCGCTGAGACGGGAGGCTGCGGCGGCAACAAGAGGAAGAAACGAGGATTAGGAGGGGTGGAGCGAGAGAGAGCGTGCGAACCTCTGTCGCTCTCCCTCCTCCCCCCACTTATAGGCTCGCGTGGCGGAGCCGAGGAGGCGTGGCGTGGGGAAGCGTGGGGATCAATCGTGCCCACTCCCCACGTCCCGCGATTATTGAGCCTTAACGGCAAAACAAAACTGCCTCGGGAAGGCGAGCTGCCCCTGTGGGCCACGGAAGATCCGCGCCCGGAACAAGGCTCGCGAGTGGCGGGCCCAAGCCTGCGGCGGCGTCCCATCGCGTGCGTGCGCTCGCAGGATCCCGCTGCCACGTGGCCGCGGGAGGGCCCATGGTCAGCACGCAGGCCCCCCCTTCCTCCCGCCTACAAGACGCGGGGCTCTCTGAAGTCGGCATACGCCCGCAAAGCCGGCTCTTCAGGATGGGAAGCTGACCATGCTTCTCGTCCCCCTGCTCGCCTCGGAGCTCGATCAGCTTCGGGGACTACTGTCGGAGTAAATAGCCATGGGTAGCCTAGCCGGCTTCCCCTGGCCCTTCTGAAAAAATTATGAGCCCGCCCGGCTCTCAAGAATCCACGACATGGGGCCACCTTCCCCTTGCTGGCTGCTACCCAGGCCGGCTTTCGGAAGGCGGTCCGACTTTAGCCCTCATGAGAAGGCCGACTCCAAGAAGCCGGCCATGAGAAGGCCGACTCCAAGAAGCCGGCTCCCATAAAGCGGTCAAGACCGTACCCTCAAAGTTTGCACCCACCTAACGGCGGTGTGATGGGGCGTGGCTACAGTGAAGCCTGCCACCCCCGAATCCCGGAGCACGCCTGGCACAGTGCGCCGTACGGAGTAGGCATGACCCGTCCGGCGCAGCACTGTGGCCATGTTGACTTTGGTGTCACCCACGAAGGGCCGCCAGCGTGGCCCACAGATGGTGGGCCCCTTTGAGCAGAGAGATGCCCGAAGGCGGCAACGCCTCCAACCAGTCGGCCCAACACAGAGCCGGCTCCCCGCAGCCGGCTGGCCGCCTCCCTCGAAGGAGACGCCCCATTAAGGAAACAAGACGCGGTGAGGCTACAGCGATCGCCCGACGGGCGGCGGCATTGTAGCCGCACCTACCACGACGAAGCCCACGTCACCAAGATGAAGCCACAGTAACCAGCCGCCGACCGGGCCCTGGACAATGGGGCCTGCCTGTCGACCAAGGGGCCGGCAGCCGGCAGGACCCACCAGTCGGCGGGCCCCAGCAGCCGGCGCAGAAGCCGGCGAGTGCAGTCACAGACGGCTGGGCCCCACGCCCAAACGGATTACCATTGTACCCCCGGGGGGTAGGCCTATATAAACCCCCCGAGGCACCCATGCAAATGGTTCGACCCCTTGCTAGTTCTAGACACCACACAAGGAGAAGAAGCAGGCTAGCCGTGCCCTTCTTCCTCCTCCCACCAAACAGCTCAAGGAGCGTTGTGTAGCTACTTGATTCATCTAGTGAACATGCGGAGACCCCGCAGAGCAGCAGTAGGGGTGTTATCTCCACGGAGAGCCCCTAAGCTGGGTAAGATCCGCCGGCGTGCATGTCTTCGCCTTATCCCGTTTCCAGGCACCGGCGATGTCTTACTGGCTCCCACAATGATAAGCCACCCGTTGGCATATGTCGCACCCACCACCCGACAAGCTTGGTGTTATCTTCCTCTAGCACCCCGACTGAAGCCAGCTTCTTATCGGCGAGTGTTGTTTTCTCCTAAGCCTCCTTCTGTGCTGCGACAAGATCAAGGTCCTTCTGCGCCAGAGCCTGCCTCATTCTCTCTCTCTCTCTATATATATATATGTATATATATAGGTAAAATTGTGTCTACCATAGCTTGCCACAGAACTAGTTAAGGGTCGCTAAACTTTTAACGGTTTAAAAGAAATCAAAAGGGTGGGTCTATTCTAACGACACCCCTTAAGACCTTATTCTAACAACACCAGCCTTATTCTGCGCATTCGCCACCAGAGCGCCGCCGCCCCTCCCCTTCCCGCCTTGTTTCGCGGCAGCGGTTCAGGAGCGCCGCCGCCCCTCCCCTCCCCGCCTTCTTCCACGACAGTGGTCCGGGAGCGCCACCGCCCCTCCCCTCCCAGCCTTCTTCCGTGGCAGCGGTCCGGGAGCGCCGCCGCCCCTCCCCTCCCCGCCTTCTTCCGCGACAGCGGTCCGGGAGCGCCGCCGCCCCTCCCCTCCCCGCCTTCTTCCGCGGCAGCAGCCTGGGAGCGATGCCGCCCTTCCCCTCCACGCTTTCTCCTGCGGCAGCGGCCTGGGAGCGCCACTGCCCCTTCCCTCCCGGCCTTCTTCCGCGGTGGCGGCCGGCAGCGACGCCGCCCCTCCGATCCTGGCCTTCTTCCGCGGCAGCAGCCAAGCAGCAACGCCGCCCGTCGCCTCTCGGCCTTCTTCCGCGGCAGCACCCGAGCAACACCTCCCCCGCTAGTATATCAGCCTTCTTCCGCAGTAGCAGCTCGGTAGCGCCGCCGCCGAACTCCTCCGGGCCTTCTATTAGCTGTACTTCATCAGATGTGGATTGTTGCTGCCTCGACATCAAACCAATTCGAGCAAGGAGGATTGTGCGCAAGGTTTGTTCATCCATGTCATCTTCTTGGAATAAGTCTGCAACGACCTTCAGAGAAAATCCTCCGTCACCACTCACCTTGAGCAATGTCCAGACCGCTCATGAACTTCTGAAGGGTAAGTGGACTACACGGGTGAACACAAAAGTTCTACAAACGGACAAGAGGGGAACTTCTTCATGCAAATGCAAGAAAGCACTAGAACATGAGGTAAGCAGTACACTCCCTCAACTATCTCAGTTTACTTATTCCAGACAAAGCAGTACACGTAGTCCAGTACGCCTCCAAAAATTATGCAGTGCGGTTGCTTCAGTTCGTCGTGGTGAAAAATGTAGTGCACTTGCTCGGTTATGTAGTATGCTTGTATAGGTTCATTATGGATAACGATGCAGTGTGGTTGCTTCATTTCACCTTGCGGGGTGATGCAGTCAGCATGCAATACTTCGCAGTACCCTTTCAAACACATTGCAGTTCGCATGATTCAGTTCATTTAACCTGACAATGCAGCTCGGTCATTTTGTGCAGGAAATGATGTTCAACAGATACGAAATGCCATGCATAATTGACAACGCTGAGAACAACAACTTTTAGAAGAGTAAAGCTTCTTCTGAAAGAGATACTGGCTGGGTTACCCCTGAGATTCCTCGAGGATTCTTCATGACAACAAACAAGGTGCAATACTCTCCGGGAGAGGATTTTTTCCAGGAAGAAGAGGTAGTCGAAGATGACGATGATGTCACATTCATGTGGGAGGGCACTCACCAACAGGATGATGAAGATGATGACGATGAAGATGTGCCAATAACAGTTCTCAACCTAGACTATTAGCACGAGTTCACTACATTTGGACAACATATCCGAACTGACAAAGATGATGCAGTTGAACCTGATGTTGCAGCACATGATGATTATGACTATGATGATGTGCCGCCACTCCAAAAAATTTAAACCAATCCACTGAGACATCGTCACAACACTGGATTACCACCACATCCACCTGCTGCACCCCAAAACAGAGCTCAGCGTCCACCTGCTGCATCAAAAAACAGAGCTCCAAGTAGACCTACTGCATCAAATTCGACACTGCGACCACCGACGGTGCCTCGGTCAGAAGTCAACGACAAGTACAATTCCTCCTCACTATTGCCGCCTCAAGATCCTCAACTACACATATCTGCTATAACTCCGCCATGTCCAATACAACCCGGCGAGCTGCAAACAGCACCGGGTGTGCGACTCTACACACATGTAAGTTTATGTCCTAGAAAAAAAAATTTGCAGTCCATTCAGATAACATTGCAGTGCACACTGATATTTCTTGTGAGGTTTGACCTAACATCTAATACAGTCGATTCTTCTAAAAACTTAGGAACATTGCAATGCTTTATTAAACTCGTATACACTCCTCGTATTTAAAAACAGAACAGAACAAATTATATCATAGAGCATTGCACTTAAATGCAGGATAAAAACATGTCACTGAACCTCATACCCGCCGCTGGAATGAAGTTCACCACATACGAAAAGGCATGGGACTTTTACAACAATTATGCAAGATATGTAGGGTTTGGCATACGCAAGAGGTCAAAACACATGAAAAATGCCTACATTGTCTGCTCAAGAGAAGGGACGCACAAGTAGACTGTGTCAGGTTATCACCGGAAATGTCAGAAGACATAAAAAAGGATTGGCTGCAAGGCAAAGATTAGAGTCAAAAAAAGGAACGATGGCAAATTTGTGATAGAAATGGTTGAAATCAACCACAATCACAAGATGTTGGAAAGCCCCGGGATGCTTTTGCACATGCAATCGCACAAAAAAGACGATCCTTTGATAGACCAGTTAGTGAAAGACATGCAATTGGACAACCACACACATGCTCAGATGATGTCAACGCTGTCGCGTATGTCCGGTGGTCTGCGGTACATGGAACATACTAGCCACGACTCGGTAAACAAGTAAGCACATCACAGAGCATATCAGTTGAGCATTCTGTCGGTAATTATTCCTTGTTTGATGAGATGAGTTTGCATTTTGTTTGAAAATGCAGGAAACAGAAGTTTGCCAGAGAAGAGTCCGAAGATGATGTCAAGAAACTTCTGGATTTCTTCGAGAAGATGCAGAAGATAAACCCTGAGTTCTTCTATGATTATGAAGTTGATGCAGATAAAAGTGTAAGAAACGTCTTTTGGGCCAACGCAAGTTGCAAAGGATTGTATGAAGATATTGGAGGCCGCGTTACATTTGACACGACGTATAAAACTAACAAATTCCACATGCCGTTGGGAGTCTTCGTGGGAGTGAACCATCATCTATAGAGCACCATATTTGCTGTTGCCCTCATGCGAGATGAAACAATACCATCATTTGAGTAGGTTTTCAAAACATTTCTGAGGTGTATGAACAACAAGCCGCTAATTTGCATGCTCACAGGTACAAAAAACACCTGCATACTTACGTTTGTTTGGTGCACCTATATTTCTTCCACCTATCTTACACACACACAAACAACTTAATAAAAAAACACTATTTGTGCCTTCTCAGACTAGTGTTTGTCGATGAAGGCAGCATTAAAAACTATCCTCCCACATACTCTGCATAAGTTGTGTCGGTGGCATATCATGAAGAAGTACAAAGACCACCTCGCCTTGCTGTATAAGGCGCACGAGAAACTCAAGGATGACCTCAATTCGGTGCTGAACCACCCCCTAATGCCGTCGGAATTTGAACGAGCATGGAAGGACCTCATTCAGAGATACAACTTCCAAGACGACGAAGTGATGAATTTGCTGTGGGATGACATGCACGAGTGGATCTCGGCTTACTACAAGGAAATTTTCTGTGCTCGGATGACTTTCACACAGAGAAGCGAGAGCATGAACCGCGTACTGAAGAAAAAATTTGTCAAAGAGAAGCATGATCTCCATCTGTTTGCTCAGCAGGTGGACAAGTGCATTCAGACCAGGAAGGCCGTCGAGCATGTAGAGATAGTAGCAAATGAGGTAAACAAAATGTCAATCAAAAACTGCTAAAATATAACTAAAAAACAAAAAAAATTCATTTCTCTGGTTCGTAACAGAGCATTTCTGATCATGCAGTCAGAGGTGAAGACAACCTCCTAGTTTGGGTTCGAAGTTCAGCTATCAAAAGTGTATACAAGGGCAGTGTTTGCAGATTTCAAAGAAACACTCTACCGTAGCACTGCATTCAGAACAAAACGGTGCCCTGAGAACCCGACAAAGTATCTCGTACACCACTAAAACAGATCGGGTGCATTTGACTAGGCAAGGCATAATTTCCAAGTGGTCGCCGATGAAAAGAAAGGTGTCTACGAATGTGAGTGCAAACTCTGGACACATACAGGTGAGACTCCTAGCAAAAAAAATTCTAGTTTCTGATAGTCATGCACGAAAGCTCACTTACTGAACTTTAAAAGTCCACATGCATGAGTAATTCACAAAACCAAATGAGGTTCACTTCTTTAAAAATGAACAAATAACGAAAAAATATGTGTTTATTAATTTCATGCAGTTCACTTACAAAACAAAGGAAATCATGTGTTTGCCTGCAGGGCTCTTTTGCGTCCATGTGTTATGCATGCTTTCTCATTTGAGAGTACTCAAGATTCCTGAGGTGTACATCATGAAAAGATACACCCGTAAAGCAATATCAAATGCAACATTTGACAGAAGAGACTACGAACAAACAACACCAGATGGAACCTCGCTTTTTTGCCATAGAAAATTGCTGATAGAAACAACAATGAACCTTGCAAACAGAGTGACAAGGTCCAACGCTAGGTGCCATAGAGCGTTGTCTAGTATGAGGGCACTGATCGAGGAATTTGATGTGCTCAACGAAGAAGAAGAAGAAGAAGTAGCAAAACTAAAGCAAGCAGAGAAATCCCAGCATGAAAATAATGCCGAGCAAGTAGAAAATACTGAACACAATGGAACTGGTGCTATAAAAAAAGAAACAATTCTTCCACCTCCTGTTTCAAACACAAGAGGAAGGAAGAAAGGGGGCGACGCAACCCAGAAAAAGGTTATATGTAAGGAGAAAAATGATGAAAAAAACAGTAAGCCACAGCTTGAGCTGGACAGTGATGGTCACCCACTGGGAATAAGAAGGTGCGATACATGTAATGAAATCAGCGGCCACAATTCCAGGACATGTACAGAAAGACATGAACAAGAAAAATGAGGACATGGCGATGCACAACCAAATAGAAATTCCACTCACAACACTAAGAAATGGACGAAACCGAGACATTGTAGCATCTGCAAAAAGAGGAAGAGACACAATTCAAGAACCTGCCCCAAAAGAATAAGATCAGAAAATGAGGAAGACGAAGAAGATGAAATCAAAGAAGAAGATGGTGACACAACTGAAGAAGAAATGGCTTATGAAGAAGCAGATGAAGAAGAGGAGGAAGAAGAAGAGAGTGAAGAGGATGAAGAACATGAAGAAACTGAAGAAGCAGTGGCTTATGAAGAAACAAATGATGAAGATGAGGAAGAGGAAGAAGAGAGTGAAGAGAGTGAAGAGGACGAAGAACATGAAGAAACAATGCCAACAAGACCCCCATAAGGGAATGCCGCTGTACAGAAACAACCGAGAACGACACCACTTTCAAAAAACAAGGGAGGAACACAAAAGGATGCAGTTCACAGCGCTGGAAAACGAAAGCCACCATCAGCCAACACACGGGGAGCAAAGAAGGATGCAGTTCACAGCATTGAAAAACAAAACCGCAATCAGCCAGCACGCGGGGAGCAAAGAAGGATGCAGTTCACAGCACTGGAAAACGAAAGCAGCCATCAACCAGCATGCGGGGAGCAAAGAAGGATGCAGTTCATAGCGCTGAAAAACAGAAGCAGCCATCAACCAGCACCCGAGGGGCTACAAACACAACGGTGCAGAGACAAGAACCAGCAACACCGCCACGGAATACAAAAGAAAGTGCGACATTAGACACGCTCCAGTCACCGCGGAGAAGCAGCAGGTTAACGACCAAATAGATGAACTTCAATAAATTAATCATATGCATAGCAGGTTGCTTATCTGTATGACTTATGTATCAGTTTAAATTTTGTGTAAACACAAATTTCCCGCTGACTATGAGTTATTCAACTAAACCATGTAAAGAGAAATGGTGTATAGAGTATACCATATATATAACAGTCTAGAGTAAAACATTGACACATTTTGATCCAAAAACCATGTAAAAATGCAGTTAGCTCACTAGCAGTGCGAAGTTCAGAATAATAATTGAAGCGGTTTAGATCACAAAAGTACTTATTACAAAACACATCAAAAAGATGAAGCGTTCGACATGCAAAAGTACTTATTACAAATCAACCTCATAACGCTAACCAATCACGTCAAACGTGATTCTAACTGTACGATCCTCGAGTTCAAAGAAATTGAGGACAACAACTTGCTCAGACTTCAGGCCACTATCAATGACAAATTCCTTCCATCCTTTCTGTAGACACAGCCGCCCGTCAACGCCTACACGGTACTTGGCTGGTTTAAGGTGTCCATTACCAAGAACAACTTGGAGAATTCCCTTCTTCTTGAGCCGGAGATACCTAACAACTCGTTGGGGAATTTTCTGCAAAAAAAAATTAAAACTGTTTGGCGACGAAGTACAATTCTCATACTTTGCATAGACCAGTAAAAACCTACACACAGTACAGACACGAGCTAGATGAAGTGTACAATAGTCCAAAAAGCGGTACAAATTAAACACAATCTAATGTGCAGTACGGAACTTGCAAACAAGCAGTACGCTTATAACTATTATGAAGTTCTTGAGACTATCTGTATGTAGTACACACCGTACAAGCGGGGAAAAATTGTAGAAACTATTACTGCTCATCTAGTATCTAAGCAGTTCACATATTGTAACCATGCAAAAATAAAACACGAGCTCCATGCACACAAGCAAAAAAAACAAGATATAACTACAAAGTGCAGTACACTTCAATAAAACAAAATAAGTGCGTTCCTAAAAAACTAGAAGTTCAGACTAGTATGGAATTATACAAAAAAATAAAACACAAAGAAAAAAATTAGATCAAGTGAAAAATACCATCTTGTATTGAGTCTCCACATATGTTGGCGTAAGATGATGGACAAATGGACTTGTGCGACCAAGGCCACGATGAAGCAGGGCAGAATAGAACGCAGAAACGTTGATGTGGCCCACATCCAATCCTTCCGTGAATACTGTGCCATATGCAAGCTGCTCCGCTTGCCCAGCTCGGCACAATACCTTCCCCCCACGACGAGCACGACGGTCCTGCGAGCAAGCTGAGCAATCGCAGTGCGTCGGCACACCACAACCATGGCCGCAGCAGGAGAGATTCGCACAGGGGCCTGGAGCCATCGCAACAAAAACCTAGAAAAGGAAAAAAATAAAGAGAGTCTGGAGAAAGGAGAGAAGTTGCGGCTAGAGGAGAAATGAACTGCAAAAGAAGGTAGAAGTGCGCCTACATTTATAGAAGAGGAATGCAAAAAGGTCAAAACTAAAAATTAAAGGGGAGTTAATGAAAATTATGTTACCAAGAATGAAGGACAATCAATAAAGGCTTATGTTACCAAAGAAAAAGGAACCAAAAAATAAGGTGTACTTTGACTTCAGCAATTCCCACGAACTAACTGTAGATCATTAAATAATAATTCTCTAAAAAATTATAATCCACAGACCATTTTATGTGTGCAGTTCTCCAGAGTCTTAACAGGAAGTTCACTATATGTGTGCATGAAGTGCAATACATGCTCAAAATGAAGCACAAAGAGAAGCACTTTCGCGCAGTGCACAAAGCAGAATTAGTGCACCTGATGTAGTCCTTAAATGTAAGTCATGCAGTCTGCAGCGTTAGCATAAACAGTCACAACTTTGGCGCAAAGAAGGATGCACGCAGTGCAAAATGTGTACACCTGCAACACAGGACTATGACGAATGCAGTGCACATAGAGGCACCAAAGCAATGCACACCCGTACACTAGAAAAAGGATATGTAAGAGGAAAAACAATAAAGAAAAATGCTACCCATGCCGTGCACAAAAATGTAGCACAAACATATGTAGTACCGAATGCGTGCACATGTAGTACAAAACCCTGATCAATGTAGTGCACACATGATTTACTAAGCAGTGCACGCCCCTACATTGGAAAAAATACTTAAGAGAGAAAATACAAAGAAAAAAATTGACCACCACAGGTGCAGCCGGTCCTAGCCAGTCTCCTAGTAGACCTACGCCCGCAGCAGGCGAGTCGTCCTGAGCCACGATGCATGGGGCCGGGCACACATGGGCCCACAGGTCAGAGATCATAGAGCAGTGAGCGCTATGTATAAGCGCCCAACTAAGTAACCAGAGGAGTTCGAAACGGCTGCCTCGCCAACGCTTATAAACTGGTCGGGCGCTCCTTCCGCGGGCGAGGTGGGACTAAATATTAGGCCGCACACAACGCACCGGGAACCAGCCGTGCTCAGAGGCCAACTTGGGCCCAATGCGTCTTCACTACCGAACACAGGCCCAACAAGGCCCACTAAGAAAAAACAATAAGTTCAAAAATAAAACATCAAAGAAAAATGAGAAACATTTTTTTAATGAATAACAACAAGAACAAGAAAAAAATGTGTGTGGGCACTGCCAGAAACTATAGTTCACTATTAATAAATAAAATGCAGGAAGCCCGAAGTTAACATACAAATGCAGTCCGCGATGTACAATAATGCAGTTCTCCACATGGAAGCATGAATTATTCCTTTTTCTGAAATGCAGTTCTCTTTACACTACAATGCAGTATGGCTAAAATGAAGAATGCAGCCCTGTTACTTAAGCAAAGCAGTCCGACACCCCTACCCACACTACCCTCCATCCACACAAAAGTTGTACTACCATCAAAAAAAGAGAGAGAAAAAAGAAAGAACTCAATCAAAAAACTAAATGTGCGTACATTTGTGTGAATCCTAATCCGATATAATTCAGTGTACGAACCAACGCAGTACACTATGTGGACATACGCAGTTCTATTCTGATAGCAAAGAAGTGCACTTACTTGGAAAATTCACTGAAAACGCAATCATCACATTTTCTGACAGTTGCGTCAATACCTTGAACTAGTCACGAAAAAAGAGGCGACGATGTTCTGGATTTCCAATGCACTAACAGAGCCTCCTTGTAGCAGAACCTCTCTGCAGTTGCCACATAACTAAAAACAGAGCCCCACCACGCTACCACCCCGCTCCACCTCTCCCACGTCCTGTCAAGGAGAGCAGAGGAGAGCAGAGGAGAAAACACAACTGCTTCGTCCCCCCAAAATCCCCATTGCATCTTCTTCTCCACACTTCCTTTCACTAACCTCTCTCTCCAGAACAAACACAAGAGAGCAGAGGAGAGTCATGGCGGATGCACCTCTGTACAAGCAACGCCGCACATACACCAGGGAGCTCCATGACGTCGACCTCCACGGCAACCACAAGCTCCACGTCATTTGCACAAGCAAGGGTGAAGATGTGGACAAGATGCTGTCCACGCTCAAGAGGAAGCTCGGCGGAATGCCCGTCAAACTAGTCGGCGTTGATGTTGAGTACACGCACTATGTAAAGCCATAGCGGGCAGCAGTGCTCCAGCTATGCATAGAAAAAGAATGCCTTGTCTACCACATCTCTGAAGCTAAAGACAGGTCAGAATAACTATCAATCTGTACTATTGCTTGTCAATATTGATTTTAATTTTTCTTCACTTCAATTGCCAATATTTAAACTTTGGTTCTCATTTTTGAAAAGCATGGCATATGAATTCATTGACAATTTTCATCTGGCTCCATGTATGTCACTCATGTGTTTAATTCTTGAATTATATGATCTAGCAATACACGCAGTTTTATTTTGTTTTACCAAATACAAACTATTTGACTGAACAATACAAAATTGCAATATTACTATATGAAACATGTATGAAATTCAGTTCAAGAATACAAGCATGCACAAAACATGCATTGTTTATGCAATATATTATCAGATTTACTACTTATGCTGAACAAAGTATTAGCAACTACTCACTACAACATATTCAGATATTCATATTGCAGTTCAGTTTCAGAAAAAACAAAAGAACATTGGTAGTTCTAAGAAAATAAACTATATTCACTCTATACAAACATCTTGCAGGCCAATGGAACTAGACAAATTCCTCATGAATGGTGAGTACACCTTCGTCGGATTCGCCATTGAAGGAGACAAAAGCAAACTGAAGCTATCTGGTTTGGAGATCAACTCCGACAACTACATTGATATTCAGGTGGAATGGAGAGACCCATACAATAAAAAGAAGTTTGACTCTTTGGCTGATGTTGCCGGCAGGATGATCGACATTCACTACCATGACATGAAGAAAAAATTAACCACAAGGAGGACCATACTCTGTGGGGATTTTGCCCGCTGCCAGAAAAGCTTATCAAGTATGCAGCAATAGATGCATTCGCAACATATGAGTCATGGAGAATCATCTACGATTTCATAATTGGACTGGACAGGGCAAAAAGAGACAAAGAAGCAAAGAAGAAGAAGAACAAGGCTGTAATCCAATACAACAACTAGAAATAGTCAGGGCTATGTTTAGTTTCTCTTTACTTTAGTCGTTGTGTTGTTCTTTTTTTCATGTATGCAAGCTTTTGATTATGTCCATTGCTTCATATCGAACATTTCTTTTGTAAAAACAATGTCATTTTAGAATTATCATCAAATTTTCTTTCTGTTGTTTGCTTATGTATCGTCAGTTTGCTTGTGATCAATTGCTTTCACTGAAATTAGTTTGTGTTAGAACAAGTATCCAGAAAACTTTGGAAAATTTAATCTGTGATACCAAAACATACTATTCACATACAAAACATATTCAAAAACAACGTTAAACAAAAAAATTAAGTAGTCTGACTACAACTCATACCTAAAAAACAAAGATTAATGCAGTTCACAATGGTAAAAATAAGCATTACGCATTTGTACACATGCAGTCCACAAATAGTAATTATAGAAAAAGAACATTAATATTTATATTTATAAAAAATATAATCCACAGAACATTATAAACAAGCGTGAACACAGTTCACATAACAAATATAAGGCAGTTCACAAAGTGTATACATGAAGTGCTGTACATGCATAAATGCAGAATGAGAGGGGCTGCAGCAACTTTCGTGCAGTGCACAACACACAGGCTTGGTATACGCAGTGCAGTACTCAAAGTTGGTGCAAGCAGTACGAATGACACCATTTGTACTACCACAAAATATATATACTCCAAAAGAAAAAATGCTTTAGATAAGGAAAAAAATTGACCACCCAAATGCAACCAGGCCCCAGCCAGTCCCGTAATAGGTCTGCGCCTACAGTAGGCGATTCATTCTGAGCCACAATGCATGGAGCCGGGCACAAGTGGGCCCACATGCCAGAGAGCATAGAGCAGCGCCCGCCGTGTATAAGCGCCCAAATAAGTAACCAGAGGAGTTCGATACAGCGGCCTCGCCAGTGCTTATAGACAGGTCGGGCGTGCCTTCTGCTGGCGAGGTGGGACTAAACATTAGCCCGCACACAACGCATCGGGAACCAGCCGTGCTCACAGGTTGACTTGGGCCCAATGCGTCTCACACCCCAACGAACTCAACAAATTCTCACGGCCCAAATACAAACAAAGCCCAACGACGCACAACTAGCAAGTAATTCCAGTACCCCTTCACCTGAAAAAATACAGTCTGCTGTGAAGTCTGGTATGGGACGAAAGATGTGCTGTCAATAAAGCATTGCAGTTCGCTTAGACGAATATTTTTTCCAGCCATTCAAGAAAACTACCATGGCGAATCTTTTCACTTGGCTATAATGACGCAAACTCACGTCACACACTGGCTTGGTTGACAGGTGCACGGGGTATGACTGGGAGGCGATGGGGTGTGACAGACTCGCCTACGCATGCGGCGCAGCGGCACACTGCGTCGCCGCCTGCTCCGGCTTGTTCCAGGCTCGACCTCGTAGGGGGGTGGGGAGGGGGGGTCACGACCCCCTCCCACCCCCTGCTCGGCCTTGCGCTAACGCATGCAGTGTGCTTGGTTGACAGGCACAATGCGGACATTCTGTTTTTCCAACAATAGGACACACACAACCCTAGAGCCACACCCCTAAGATAGATAGGGAGGCGACGGGGTGTGACGGACTCTCCTACGCATGTGGCGCTGCGACACGCCGCGTAACCGCCTGCTCCGGCTTGTTCCAGGCTCGACCTCGTAGGGGGTGGGGAGGGGGGTCACGACCCCCTCCCACCCTCCTGCTCGGCCTCGCGCTAACGCACGCAGTGCGCTTGGTTGACAGGCGTAGTGCGGACATTCTGTTTTTCCAACAATAGGACGCACGCAACCCCAGAGCCACACCCCTAAGATAGACAGGGAGGCGATGGGGTATGACGGACTCTCCTACGCATGTGGTGCCGCGGCACGCCGCGTCGCCGCCTGCTTCGGCTTGTTCCAGGCTCGGCCTCGCGCTAATGCACGTAGTGCGCTTGGGTGACAGGCGTAGTGCAGACATTCTGTTTTTCCAACAATAGGACACACACAACCCCAGAGCCACACCCCTGACAGGGAGGCGACGGGGTGTGATGGACTCGCCTATGCATGCGGCACCGCATCGTCGCCTGCTCTGGCTCGTTCCAGGCTCGGCCTCGTAGGGGGGTGGGGAGGGACCCCCATCCCACCCCCTGTCCGGCCTCGCGCTAACGCACATAGTGCGCTTGGTTGACAGGCGCAGTGCGGACATTCTGTTTTTTCAACAATAGGATGCAAGCAACCCAGAGCCACACCCATAAGATAGACAAGGAGGCGATGGGATGTGACGGACTCGCCTACGCATGCGGCGCCGCGGCACGCCGCGTCGCCGCCTGCTCCGGCTCGTTCCAGACTCGGCCTCGCAGGGGGGTGGGGAGGGGGGTCGTGACCCCCCTCCCACCCTCCTGCTCGGCCTCGCGCTAACGCACGTAGTGCATTAAGTACACGGAATACAGGAGCAATAGAAATATATAGACAACTAAAAAAATGGCCCCCAACCCCCTACCTTACCGTACAAACAATAAAAAAACCAACTGCAGGACACATCTTTTAGGCAAGTGTAACATCCCAAAATTCTAAATTTTGGAATGTTATAATAAATAGATAGATTTGATTGATTGTTTGATTGATTGTGTGAAAGTGAGTGAATTCGAAACTTCTGAAAGTTAAATGAGAGGGAATAAAAGGACTTTCCCAAACTTTCATATTTGCTTTCTGATCTCCATGAATTCAAATTCTTTTCACCACAAAACCCTGGAGAGAAGATGACATGACTTCTTCCATTTATTTAAATGACAAGGGGGTGTTGAAAATATTTGAATTTCATTTGGAAAATATTTCCAATTCAGAAACTTTATGCAACTCAATGATTTTCACGAGAGAAGATAAAATGACTTCTTCAAATTATGAAATATGAGTTGGGAGTTTCAAAGGATCAATTTCAAGTTCTTTTGGAATTAAATTTTCAATTTGGATTTATTTGAGTTTTATTCAAATTATTTTTCTCCAAAAATAAAATATATGGAAAATAGGGTAACATGATTCCCTACATCAGAAAATTGGAGAGAAATAAATTTGAATTCATTTTGGTATTTTTAAAATAATTTTTGTTGGATTTTAATAGAGCAAAAGCACTCTTTGATTTATCTGAATTTGTGTGGATTTTATTTGAAGTTATAAAAATGTTCACCGTGTAGAAAATCTTTTTCTGAAAATTTTGATATATAATATTTTATTTGCTTTTGTTTTATTTTCATTTGTCTGTGTTAAAAAAAACTCTCCGAACAGTGCCAGGCCGAAGCCCAGCACTGCTCTCCCTCTCTCTCTCTCCCCGCGCCAGGCCAGCCCAGCCCAGCCGAAGCCCAGCCGTGCCCGAAGCCGCTCTGCTTCGCTCGCCCGCTCGCGCCTGCTATCGGTCGCCGCCTCGCTCAG
Organism: Triticum urartu; assembly: GCF_056163025.1. Lineage (NCBI taxonomy): Eukaryota > Viridiplantae > Streptophyta > Magnoliopsida > Poales > Poaceae > Triticum > Triticum urartu. The sequence continues at coordinate 142,082,188 of NC_141873.1, read as the reverse complement.
CCACCGACAGGTGGGACCCACCTGTCGGGTTCATCCCTGTCCTCCAGCCGGAGTCCATCTCCAGCACGAGTTCGCCGCTGCTGCCGTGCCCGACGCGGGCGCCTTCCCTCGCGTTGCCCCTCCTCCACGCCTCCCTCCTTTAAATATCCCGACCCCAACCCTCTTTTTCATCAAATCGCACACTCGGGGCCCCTCGCAGCCAGCCAAACGCGCTCGCCGGAGTTTCCAACTCCGACGAGATCCGCACCGCTGCCCGCTCGCGCAGCCGTCGCCCTCGACCACCGTCGACGCCGCCATCGCCTTCGCCTCGTCGAGCCGCGCCTCCCCGCGGTCTCGCCCGGGCTAGAGGACCCCGGAGCCATCACCCCGTCCCCGTCCGAAGCCGCCGCCGCCGTCTTCCCGAACTCCGGCAATCGCCGCGGTAACCGCCGCCTCCCTCATCGTCGGATCTGGATCCAACGATCCAGATCGCTTTGTTTTTTTTCTTTCCACGAAACGTTTTCTTTAATTAGTAAGCGTTCGCTATGTTAGCTTCTGCAGTGAACAGGTTCATTCATTAGCGTTCGGTAGCAAACGTTCGTTATTTAGTTTTTTTTCTTTTTCTTTTATTTTTCGGTCAGGGACCTATCTGTGATGTTTTGTTTACAAATTAGTCCCTGTTTTTCAAACAAGCATAACTTCTTACTCATTTATCCAAATCCAACGAAACCAACGCTCACGTCTTCGTTATGATCTCCTCTATCCATTAATCCAACTCAAACATGTTTTTGAAAAGTTTAAAATTTGAATTAGATCAGATTTGAATTCAAACTTTGTTTGATCATAACTTGAGTTTCGTAGCTCCGTTTGAGTTGATTCTTTTTGCAAATCGAAGCTCTTGACCTAAACCTTATGATAAGGCCAAATTCACATAATTTTGGTACTGTTAGAAATTGTTTTATGTTGCAAGAGTTATTTGCTTGGTTTTGATGTTTTCCGAATCGAGTTCTTTGATCTTTCTGACCTTTTGAGTGATTGCTTATGTGTGGTTACTATTGCTTGCTTACGATAGATTGACCGGAGTGTGATGAGTAGAGCTATCAAGAGTTTTGAGTGCGAATCATCTTCATCAACATTGCAGGCAAGTTCACACTTTGATCATACCTTTTTCTACAACCCAGTTTTATTGCATTAGATCAATCCTCACACATTGCATGATTAGGATCTAATTAAATTGTGGGATGGGAAGTAGATGAGGTAGTACCTATTACCTGTTTATTATCAAACCTTTGGGAGTTACTTCTACGTTTGCTTATTATGCCATGCTATGCTAGTAGACGTGGATTGGGTGAGTGAAATCCATGACAGATGTGAGATTGATAATTAATGGTTTATCTAAGGTGGCAACTTAAACACACATCTGGGTGGATTGAGGCACCTGGGGTTTCCAGGACTTGCCTGTTTTTCTTTTGGACCGCCACCCAGGCTCAAAGGGATCATGAGATTATTCATACTAGAAACTTCCGTGTGCAGCCACAAGCCATTATGGGCTCTGGAATAGTTGACTAAGTTGTGCGAACTCTTACAGTGGTAGACTAGCAGATGTAGGGGATGTAGGTGGTACGGTCTACCCGATCGTAAGGTGCTAGTGCTTCTGAAAGACTATGTCTCGGTCATCCGTTTCTCAAACACCATGTAGTGCGAGAAATCCAACGGAGGCGATCGAGTCTTGTGGGGAAAAGTGCGCAAACCTCTGCAGAGTGTAACAAACTAATCATGATTAGCCGTGTCCCCGATTATGGACATCTTGAGTATCTAGTTCTTGGATTATCCTGTTGATCTCATCATGTTACTTTAAATGAATATTGTTGGGTTTAATGATATTACTTAATTGGGATTGAGAATGCTGTCAACCATTCTCAATGTTCAACAACCACCATGATAGTTAAATAAAATTTATTCTTTGCAGTAGGGAAAAATTGGCTTTACGCAAAAACCTTATAACCATAGAGCTTTTCCACCAGCCAAATATGCATGTAGTGATAGTCTTTATTCATCATTCTCTATGGTGTGAATTTGCCAGTACATTCAATGTACTGACCCATTTCGGGCTGCAACGTCTCATGTTGCAGGATTATCTTACGACGAGTAAGTGATACGTTAGGGTTACGATTTCTACACTCAACTTTGCCGTTGGTGTTGATGGGAATCCACAACCTTGCTGCTTCCGCTATATGGATTGAGGTAATAGTATTTACGTACTTTATACATGTGATTTACCTCTGTTATAAATCCTTCGAGTACTGTGTGTGTCAGCATACCGATCCAGGGATGACACTTAAGCACAGAGACTTGACCCATTCGGGTTGAGTCGCTACAGCAAGCAGTGCATTTGGTTAGGCAAAAAGCAGTGCAGTATCATAAAAGCAATGCAGTTCCGGGATACACACATGAATACAGGGTCTGCGGAAAGTGCAGCAAAAAAAACAAGTGCAGCACAAACTTGTAGACAAATGCAGTGCTTTTTGTTGGACGAAGAAGTTCGGCATCACATGCGATGCAGTTTATGGGACACATACGATACATATAAGCGTGACAGATGCCAGTTCACACAGAACATGGTCGTCAACAAAACAAAAATATACACATATATATACTGTATGAGTTATTTATATAAAATACACATACACATACAAATTCGTCCATATACACTACTGCAAAAAGCACACGAAAACACGACAACAGAAAAAAGTCTTTTTCGTACATTAGCTACCTTAGACAGCACATAATACACAATGCCAAAATGACTGTTACTGCGTCTGCGACTGCGTCTGTGATTGCGACAGGGAAGTAAGCCCGAGGTTCACAATCAGATCTCGTAGCTCAAGCGGCATGTCTTCATAACACAACATGTTCGAAGGATTAAACAGCAGCTGGAACATGTACTCCGCCTTCCAATCTTCAATAGCAGGCTGGAAAAGAAAATAAAAAAATGCAGAACAGTGATTAAAAAAAGGTTGTCATAAAGAAGAAAAAGTGAAAAAGTAAAATAATAAAAAAAGTAACAAGAAAAAGAAGAAAACAGAGAAGTTGTTACGTCGGATTTGATAATTCTCTCAACTAGACGTTGGCCGTCATACAACTGCTTCAACCTCAACACATAGATTCCGCACTCGTTTGCTCCCTGCGCTGACACGACCGGGTAAGAGGGCTTTTCTGCCAATTTAACCCAGTCAGGATGGTTCTTCGATTTATACATTTTTCACCATAAATCGCCTTAAGCAGCTGAGTCATCCTCCTCATCTGGCAAAAAAAGGAAGCACAAAGGTAAAAATAACACACATCACAGATCAAGTTACTATTCAGACGAACCAAAAAATACAAAAGTTGTTCTCAACGTCTAGACAATCCCTCTTTTAAATGCACGCGAGGTCATTTCCTTTTACCCTTTTTACACAGATTATGGGGGTGTGAGAAAATGCAGTTCTTTCACGCATATGTTGAAGTGCACTACATAAACAAGTGTGGTTCTATGTGTGCTAACATTGCATGTGCAGTTTATAAAAAAATGCAGTAGGAGAAACACAAAAAAGCTTTGCACTTGGCAAGAAAAAATGACATACCACTTCAGTGCAATCTGAGTGGTAGTCAGTCCTGCGCCACTTTGTCGTGAAATCAGGATGGCTAGTGTACTTCCTAGTGTCATGGATATCAAACGTCTGGCAATGCTGGGTCATTGTGTATAAGGAATAATGACCATCCTTGGAGCGCGGCATCATAATCTGTTCACATCAAAAAAATAAAAATGAAAACGAAAAGTTCTTTCGACACGTAGCACCAGGACCACGGTTCCAAAAATAACTATAAAAAGAAATGCAACAAACCAGAAAAATAAATGACAGAAAACAATGAACTTACCAGTTTTGCATCCAACAGGTTTACGTCGTCGCTCACAAAAAACCTTGAACTACTTAACTGCATCTTCTAAAACAAACGGGCTATGCACAACTGGCAACACAGGGTTTAAATCACCATCTCTCATGACAAAGGTTTCCATTTGAAGAACGTACTGCACAGAAAAAAGAACAAAAAAAGGACATGGAAAAAAGGATAAACAATGCATGCAGGCATGGACATGAAAAAACCAGTACAACAGGAAGAAAATGATAGCACATGTTTACCATGATAAATAAAGTTGAAAGTAGCACACGTTCACCGGAATGATAAACTAAACCCAATTCAGGGTCTTGCTTCCAATACTTGATGACAAAATCCATGAGATACGAATCCATTAAAGCTCCGTTGCCAAATGTATTATAGATATAGTCAATAGTGTAAGTACCGACATCACCAAAAGGACTATTCACCATAAATAACGCATTCCTGCAGTAAACATACACATATGGGATCAATAAAATTAAAATTAAAAACAAAACACACAAAAAGGATGAAGGGCACACACACACATAAAACTTACTCGTGGTATTTGGTTACAAAATCTTTGCTGAGAACAAGATCCCTTATTTTCCTCGCCTCATCAATATATTTGAACCTCGGAGGATTCAATTTCTCTATAGAGCATCTCAACTTAAAAGCCCTCTCACCTGCCCTCTTGTTCGAAAATACTTCAAGCTCATTCACAGGAGGACGATTAATTGCTGCACGCCTAGTCCTAGTGACACGTGGACACGGCGTACCAAAATCATCATCATCAACATCACATACATTGTGTGGAGAGCTAGGTCGAGATACACTTCCACCATAAGGTCCAGACGCCACATCTGTGTTCAAACCATCTCAAGCCAAAGAACCAGAATTATCTGGAGAGATCTCAATGACACAATCCTCCATAACCACCTCAGAACCCTGGGACTCAAACAGTGACGTACAACCCTCATGAAGCCACCCATCAAAACCTAAAAACGTGTAGAAAAAACATGGAAACACCCAACACAAAATACAAAACCAAAAAACATGTAATACATCTCATTAATATAAAAAATGCAGTTCAGTAAAGAACAGAATACAGCCCACTAGTCTACAGCAATGCAGTCCACTTGTCTACAGCAATGCAGTCCACTTGTCTACAGCAATGCAGCCCACTTGCCTACAGTAATGCAGCCCACTTGTATACAACAATGCATCCCACTTAATAAAGAACAATGCAGCTCACTTGCCCAAAAAATAAAATGCATCTCACCAACACAACAAATAAATATACACATCCATTCTAAATCACAAACATAACTAAACAAGCTAGTAAAAAAAATCCCGTAAGAAGCGGAAGCAAGCAGTAGACAAAAAATAAATAAAAGGGAGGATGAAGAAGTTCACTAAAACAACCTTTATCTGCAAAAATTAAAAGTTATGTTAAATCAAGGCAACACTTTCTCGATGTGAGCCAACTATAGAGCATGGCCTTCCTGATGTAGCCAATGTGCTCCACCCCAAACTGAATGACTCGAACACCATCCCAAGTCTGCAAGAATTGAAACATATAGAATCCACAATCGTGACTGCAATAAAAAGAATAAAAAACATCAGTTTCACGAAAATGAAATAAAAAACTTGAGCTGTATGGTGGAGAGGGGCCGTACATAACACACCCATTTGGCTGCATTAGGACAATGACATATTTCAACACAAATCCATCAAGTGTAGGAGGATTTAGCGGCTCATCAGAACTTGAGCTTCCTTCTTTCCATGCACGCTTGATATTTTTAACCATCCTCCTAAAAACCCTGAAGACATCAGGGCTTCCAGGTTTATTGAGCGAGTCAAGAAATTCAAACCGCCTTTCTTTCATATTTAACGCAACTACACAATAATGACCAACGCCATCCCTCATCTCTGGCAGATCAAAAGTTGCACAAAGGACCTGTTCGAAGCACGAATAAATAAATAAAATTATTATAAGAAGAAAAAACAGAACACTATAAAAACAAACAGACAAAATATAGTTTTCGACGCATAAAAACGTTACTCACCATATCCCTTTTATCAACACGCTCCTCAGCTTTTGAGGAGAACATCATTTTAACACTCCTGCCCATAGTACCACCATTCCAAATATTTGTCTGCCAAAACAAAACAAAAAATAAATAGTGCTCAAGCAAACAGGGTTGCCGCACGAAATCACAAAAGAAAATCAAAAAATAAAACAAAAATTTCTGCATTTTTACACAAATATGGTACGGGGCAACCATTGTCGGAGATCCCTTGAACTTATCTATCAGGAAGGAAACCCCAAGATCTACAAGGCTTGTAGTGAGCATCACTTTATCCCAAAAGGATTGACCAACTTCCCCGATGGTAATATCAGCCATCTCAGTTTTCAAAGCAATTATGTCCCTGAATTTTTCATGAAAAACTAAAACATAAGATACTAAAAAAATAACAACAAAGAAAAAGGGGTAAATACCAAAATTAGAAAATACATATGAATAAAACAATTTCTAAAAAAACTATACTTCTTCTTCTTGTCCTTTCGAACCCTCGTAACAGTAGCGTACAACTCATTGTATCTTTTCAGAAGAGCTAGATAAAATGATGAAGTTCACTTATCCAAAGAATGAAGTTCAAATATTAAGATAAGGAAATTCTGCTAGCTATTTTGAAAATCATAAACAAAAGATCAAGTATCACTTATCATTAAACATCTAATGCAGATACCTTAGTAATTAAACAAAATGAATGAGAAAAACTTCAACTACACTATTCGAAACAAAACTCTTGCCTTCAGTGTCAGAGTCTTCATGCTGTTGTTCTTCAGAGCTGACAAGAACATTTTCTTGGCTAGGTTGCGACGAATCCACCACAACCTCACTGGACTGCCCTTCTGCAGCAACATCAGCATTCTCTGGATTTACAATAGTCTGGTCAACCGCAACGTCCTTAGATACTTCAGCTACATGAGGCTCCACTCTCGATACTTCAGGAACATCGTTGGCCGCCAGACAAACAGGGGAAGCAACAACACTAACAGCAGGGACGACATTCCCTAGCGGCTTTTCAATGCCAAATCAGAATCTTCATGCCGACTAGGGGAAACAACATCATGGGATTTTTGAGCTACAGAGGGATCTGCACAGTCGACGGGAACCGATGTAGAAGCATCAACACTGCCACCACCATCAACAGCACAACCGCCCTGATTCAGATCAACATGAACTTCCATGTTTTCTTCTCCAGGCTGCGGAAAGTTTAAAAAACACACAATAACACAAAATGAGTGTGGGGATAATTAAGACAACAACACACATGACACTTATGTCAAAAAGACTGCTGATAGCATACACAGAACAACTGTAGTCCATGTGTGTCAAAACAACTACAACTGCAACCCACATAAACATAAAAAGAACTGCAGTTCACTTTGTCCAACGCTGCAGTTCAGTTATGTTAAATACTGAAGCTTACGTATGTAAAACACTATGGATCATACATGCGAAAAGAACTGCAGTTCACTTCTGTCAAAGACTGAAGCTCACACATGTAAAACTATTGCAGATAACATGTGTAAATGAAAATGCATATGAGTGAACATAACAGCGTACATCAAGTTTATAACAACAACAACAACAACAACAACAACAAAAAATTAGATTACAACCCACCAACAGACCAAGTAATACAACTATACCTTATCAGCTACAACATCTGGAGGGGACGATGCATCAGCCAAGACCTCATCCTTTCCAGAGCCATCGTAGGACTCTTTGTGCACATCACAAGCAGCAACACCAGTCTATGGGCATAGAACAAACCAAAAACGAAAATAAGATGGTAATGACCAAAAAAGAAAAAAATTCAGCTATGCACAAGCAGTACACACTTTACAACCGTGAAGTACACAAAAAATACAATAAAATGGAAAGCAACAAATGCAAGTTCAAGAAGAGGGACGCATGGCAGAACAGACATGGCAGAAGTACTTGTACCTAACCAACTCCATCGTCCCTAGTTCCATGGACACCAGAAGATTCCACTCCAGCCTATCACAAAAAACAAAAATAGTGAGGAGCAGTCCACGTAATACACAAAAGAGGTTCAAAGCCACAAAAAACCTAGAACATACATTAGCAGCACCAACGCCAACGTCCTGACAGTTCATTTCATCCAAAATATGCCCAACATCCTTCTCATACCGATCGCATTCTTCCTCCTGTGAATGTCTAGATTGAGCATACGAAGACTGAACATTCGTCACTACAATCTTCAGGCTTTCAATCACGCCACAATCAAAATTGTGAGAAGAAACAATATCTTCATCTCGTGGGCCATGGCCAACAGGGAAAAAACCAGCAACTATCCTCAACCTGTCACCAGAGGTTGGCAAATCTTCAGTCAACTTCAAAACCTTCAGAAGAAGCTCATCAATCTCCTTGTGTTTTTTGCCGCCAACAAATGTCTGTTTAGAAGAGCTTCTACTATCAAACATCTGTCGAGCCATGAAACCACGAGTACGCGGTACCTCATCATCACAGGCAGGAAGCTGGCTACAGATAGGCTCATAAAAGCTATCATGACTGCTAGGCCCCGCATCAGAGCTGCCACATACAACTGCAACAGGATAGTTGTACACAATATCACCTGACGCCTTCCACTTCAAAAAAGACAATAGGCAAGGAGAAGTACACATGCGACTACTAGAAAAGTTCAGATTTATAATGGCTACACCTTTTGTTTTAAAAAAATCTGATATTAAAAACTCAGATGCACTAACCGGCAGCTTCCCAAATTTGTAAGTTTCCAAGTAAATCTTTCCCTTCACAAGCACATCATCATTGTATAACTTCATCAGGTCCTTGGTCATCAGGTATGAGGCACGTGGCGTCAACGTGTGCATGACTGAAAATTTGCGAAGCTTCAAGCAGTCAAGATACATAATCAGGGGGACAACGGCACAACCCTCTGCACAATTCTGCTTGCTGCCTTCTGTTTGCCACCTCACCACAGCTGCCTACAACTCATCAACAACAAGCTGGCAAAAGTCCATCTGAGCCATAGCCGCATAATCCATGTTCTCTACCATTGCAGCAACTCTACCCAAGCGAACTGTAGGCCCGGGTCACAACAAATTCTGGTAAAGTATCAGGAAGAACACCTTCACAGCAAGGTCAACAGTCACATGATCATCTTCCTCCACCAACACCTTCAACTTCTCAAGCAAGTCCTTGACACCTATACTTTTTGAACGACCAAAGCCAAGCTCATCCTTGAGGGCAGTCAACGAGTCATCATGGCTGCTGGCAGCAGGCATGGGTGCAGTGTGACGTCCCATAGGTAAATAAAAAATGTGATGAATTGCATCACGATTGATTCGAAGAACCCTACCATTCCCAAAGTCCATTATCATGGTGGCAGGGTCAATCACTCCCATCAGATAACACATAAGAATGCGTGACACATTTTACTTTACTGTCAGTTCAAAGACAACACCGAATCCAGCATCCCGAAAATGACTACAGTGTGCCTCTTTCAACAAAGAAGTAGCCTTGCAAATAGTGGGAAGCGACAAATGTACGGTCTTGTTAAATCGAGAATCATATCCCTCAGCATCATCTTCAGTTTCATTGATCTTACTAGACTTCTTCCTCTGGGTAAAGGGAAATGCAATCCACATTAGAAGACTAGCCATAAAAAAGAGATAGAGAAAACACAGATAGAATAACAATGAAGGAAACAAATGCAGTCCACTTCAACAAACCTTTGGAACAACATCCACCTCCTGGCCAGAGTCACCACCAACATCTTCATCGACATCATCACGGGCATGCTTGGGTAGACTCTTAGATGAACCACAGTCTTTGCGTCTACCAGTATGAACATCCCTCAAAAAATCAGCAAGCACAAAGTCGTCATCATCAGAGTTGGGACCTTCAGTGACAGGTAGTCGCTTGGGCTGAGGATCATCCTTTCCACCAGCTTCAGCAGTTCTCTTGCCAAGATTCTTCTTCATGCCAGCAACACGTGGACTCCGCCGAGGTGTACCACCTTCCTCAGCAATAGTACTCAGCCTCTTCTTCTGCAAAGAAGGCTGCTTCACCTTGGCAAATTTGGCACCCTTGGCACCATCTGCAGCTCTCCTCTGCTTCTCCTTCTCCGTAAACTCTTTTGAGTCACTTTCAAACTTTAACTTCTTCTTGCTTTGCTTCAACTCATATTCACGAAGCTGTTCCGAGACCATCCAATCTTGTGTAACTTCCTCTGTACCATCAATAGACTGTGATTGTGTTTCAGACAAGACGAGATGTCTCTGGTCAAATCTCACACCAACATTACCCTATGCAAAATAATGGTCAATAATTTGAGTAACCTCCTCAAACCCAGGCGCCCCAGCATGGAAAATAGACACTGTGTCAAAATGAAGTTTGACTATGGTCGTTAAAAAGTGCACAAAAAGAACAAATGCAGTACACTTAGACATATAAATGCAGTGCTCCAACCATAAGCTCAAAATAAAAAAATAAATGCAGTGCTGCATACACTAACTTCACGTTTGTTCCCAACAAATTGCCGGACTAGATACAGCAAGGCAACGCCAATTTGTACAACATCAAGTAACCAACATACACAAAAATAAATAAATCAATTGCATACCAGACGGAGGGGCCACACTTATGGGAGAAGATTCAATCGGCAAATTCACTTCATGTCCGCCCTTGACACCATGATCCTTACCACCAGGACAACGAGAGCCAATAGGTGTATCATTATGAGCACTGCAATCACCTACTGGATGCAAAAGGAACCAGAAACAGAAATTACAAAACATCACATGACAAAATAATGCAAACGAACGCTGACAACTAACATAGCATAAACCCATATGCAGGATGAATTAGGAAACTAGATAAACATCAAACAAAATAAACAAAGCCTAAAATAAGCACTCCACATACCCTGAACTCCTCCTCCCACTCTGCTCGGCAAAGACATTGCGTTTGCCTGCAGCACAAGGACAAAGTGACAGATATAAGCAACAAAATCGGCGAAAATCTCACGAAACCCTAGATCTACCTTGCTACACACGAATATCGACTTCTGTAAGTGCATCTAGTGCCCCTCGGTGATTTTGGTGTATTGAAGACTTATAGGTTAAGGGACTGATGCGTTTGTGAGTGTACATAGGTCTATAAGTCTATGAGGAGTTTGATATTTACAGAGAAAGTTGACCCCAAAAATGAAGTTCTTCGACTGAAGACTTTCAATTTCTGAAGACCTTCTGAAGACATTGAAAGTGAAGAAATTGGTGTAATCCTGAAGACTTGGTATTCATTCGAGGAATATGAAGCGTGAAGACTTTTGTTTTCGTAGCTTCTTTTTCTCTTTCTTGAGTCATCGGAAACACCGTACTGTTAAAGGGGGTCGAGGAAATACTAAGGAAAAATTTCCAAGTGATGCTCAACTCAAAATCCTACACCTACCAATCCCTTCGAGTGAAGCCATTGGAAATCTCATATAGTTCAGTCAATTTCTTCAGTGACAGAGATGATGTTCTTCTGGTCTCCGAGGAATTTGTTCTGACTAAGGAGTGAGGAATTCGCCAGTGCGGATTGCCTACACAATGAGGAACATGATAGCCCTGAGGAATTTGATACTCAAAATTCCGACCATTGTTGTGCTATGCGCGAGCTGTCCCAAAATATCTACCCACCTAACGGTCATATCATTGAAGGGCATTTATGTCTTATCATGTCGGGCTGCTCCCTAGGCTATAAATAGCCGCCCCTACAACCACTAGCTGGTTGGCTTCTCCGAGAGAAATTGACACTTGTCATTTGAGAGCATCCCATCCTCCGAGGACTTTGAGTGAAAATCATCAAGTGAGGAAAACCCAAACCCAAACAGCTACAAACCCCAAGTGATTGAGCATCACTGAAGAGATAGATCCTGCATGGATCCGACGCTTGTTACCTTTGAAGACTGTGCATCTTCCAGACGGTTAGGCGTCATGGTCTAAAGCATCCAAGAGGAAATTATGGATCGTCGAGTGACCAAGTCTGTGAAGGTTTGGAAGTCACCTGAAGACTTACCACGAGTGACTAGGCGAGGTCTGTATGACCTTAGCTCAAGGGGAATATGGTGAGGACTAAGTGTCCTGAGCTGCGTGTTCAGGACTGGGTGTCCGGGACTATGTGTCCTCACGTTTAAATACCTAGCCACCCTAACCAGACGTACAACTGCCACAGTAGTTGAAACCGCTCTACCAAATCATTGTCTTCACCGAGTTAACTGGTTCCATTTCCTCAACCCTTTCATTTACTCATTTTTGTGTTGTGTTCTTGTTCATATCTGTTTGAAGACTTTGACTAAGGACTTTCTCTATTTCCTCTTTTCAATTTCTTCAATCTGTTTGTCTTATCCCGTGTTTACACTTTCTGTACTCTGTGCTTGTTTTCATTTCTTCATGAAGATCATGCTCATGCTCTGTTATGTTTAATTCTGAGTACTTATTCCGCTACAAGTAGTTCTTCACTCAGGAATTTCCTCACCCTGAAATTCCTCAGTGAAGAATTCATAAAATTCGCCTATTCACCCCCCTCTAGTCGATATAACGCACTTTTGATTGGTATCAGAGCAAGGCACTCCCTTGTTCTGTGTGATTTTGGTTTAACTGCTTGGAGTTTTAGTTATGCCGACCACAGGAATGAAGACCGTGACATGCCTCATCTTTGGCGGTCATGATTATCCCAAGTGGAAGGCCATGATGAAGAAGCGCCTCATGGCGATGAACAACAAACTCTGGACCGTCACCGAGATTGGTCTTACTGACCTATGCAAGATGGCGGAGGATGATGATATTCGCAAATACACACTTCTCAACCTCAGAGCGAAGGACATCATCTGCTCCAGCTTGTCTCAAAATCAGTTCAGGAACATTATGCATCTCAGCCATGCGAAACTCATCTGGGACCGACTCTCTGAGGTCTATGAAGGTCATCGATCTCACCATGAACCCTGGTTCGAAGAATTCATGGAATCACACAAGGCTATGACTTTCGATCCAGAATCATCATCCTCTACATCATGCCTTATGGCAAAAGGTGCTAAGGTAGCTGAATGCTACCTATCCGAGTCTAGTGATGATGAATCTGGTGATGAATTTGGACCCAGTTATGTCAAACTTGCTTCCCTTGCCACTAAAAACAAAGAGCTTTGGAAAAAGTTCAATACATGCTGGATAAAAGCGATGATATGTTGGGTGAAGAAATGGACCAGTCGAAAGCTTTGGCTGATAGTCTTCAGAGACTTCAGTCTAAGTTTGACACCCTTCAAGCTCATCATAACACTCTCCTATCTAATCATGAGAAGGTTTCTTATGAATTTCTTCAAAGAAAGCAAGATCTTGAGCAGTTAAGAGTGAGTTATGAAGATCTTCAGAAGGAGCGTGATTCATTACTTGCTCAACAGATCAGCGCTACTCAGGATGAATTTGTTCCTCCATGTTTGAAGTGCATTGAACATGAAACTGCTAATTGTTCACCTGAATGCTCAAATACTTCCATTTCTGCAAATTCTTCAACTGCCTCTGCTATCACTAATTCCTCATCTGAGGACATTGCTAGTATCACTGATGATGCAGGGCTAAAGGAATTGTATATGACAGGCATGTACAAAAGCCTCAAAGAGCATCAGGCTCTTTGTGATGTGCTTAAAAAGCAGATCCTCAACAGGAACCCTAGGAAAGAGGGTATTGCCTTTGAGAGGAAAATCAATGCTGATGGGACCTACTAGAAACCTGAGCAGTATCCCAAAAGCTCATGGGTTGTTGCAAAGGGACCTTCAGTGGATCCATCTACTTTATCTGGCTTTACATGTGAAACTTCATATTCTTCTGATGAGTCAATTGATTCCAACTATAAACTATCCAAAAATCAAAATGGTGAAGTATTTGCTAGATATGTTGGCACTAACTGCAGGAACGGTCCTCCTATGAAGAAAACCTGGGTTCCCTGCCTTGAAAATCTTCAGGTTAATGTCATCATGACACCACCTATGAAGAATAGGAACCCCATATCAAATTATTCATATGGATCCAAGTCCTCATACGGACCAAACTCCTCACATGGATCAAATTCCTCAAAAGGATCAAAGTCCTCATATGAACACCATCGTGCTAACCCATCTGTTTCGCAGGGAAGATCTAAGGATTATGGATATGTGCATTATTCTTCAAATCATTATGTTCATAAGTTCTATTTCTCTGCTTACTCTTATGCTTACCCTAACCCATCTTATGTGAAACGAAGTGGATTGGCATCTATGCCACCTTTCTCTTATGGAGCTCGCAGAATGATGAACTCTTTGCCACCCCTTCAGATGTGGGTGGTGAAGAAAAATAACTAATCTCTTATGCAGGATCAGGTATCCAGACGAACTTAATTGTCTGAAGAACTTGCTTGAAAGGACGCAAGCTAATCATGAATAAATGAATTTTCATTTCTCACGTCCTCATACTACTTTATCTGCTTTATTGCTTGATGAAATTGATCTGATGAAATTAATACCATATTCTTCACTGATGAAGTATATGAAGTCATAAGCTGCACTAATTCATCTGTAGGATGATCAACCCAAAGCCACTGAGTGGGTCCTCGATAGTGGATATACAAATCACATGACTGGTGACAGGAGCTTATTGATGGACACTGATTTATCTCCATCTCATCTGAAGCATATCACCTACGCTGACAAAGGCAAAAGCAAGGTATTGGGTCTAGTAAGGTTGCAATCTCAAAGGATCGACACATGGACAACGTCATGCTTGTCGAGTCCTTAGGGTTCAACCTCATGTCTGTCTCAATGCTTTATGATCTTGATATGGTTGTTGTCTTTGGCAAGTATCGTTGTGTTGTGATCATGGAAGCTGACAATTCCAAAGTCTTCGAAGGCTTTAGGAGAGGAGATTTGTATATTGTTGATTTATCTACAGGACCACAACCTGCTACATGTCTACTTGCAAAAGCATCAGAAGGCTGGCTATGGCATCGACGACTTGGTCATGCTGGCATGAGGAATTTGCACACGCTCGCGAAGAAGAAGCATGTCATTGGCATTGAAAATGTCAAATTCCTCAAGGATCACTTATGCGGAGCCTGTGAAGCTAGAAAAATGAGCAAGGCCAAGCATCCAGCGAAGACTATCATGACTACCACTCGACCATTTGAATTACTTCACATGGATCTCTTTGGCCCTACTCACTATGCCACATTTACTAACGCTGCATCCTTATATGGCTTTGTCATTGTTGATGATTATTCTCGATATACATGGGTCCATATCATCACTTACAAAACTGATGTGCAGGAAGTCTTCAAATGATTTTCATCAAGGGCTTCAACCAACTTTGGTGTGAAGATCAAGCACAACAGAAGTGATAATGGAACTGAGTTCAAGAACACTAGTCTTGATGACTATCTTGATGAACTTGGTATTACTCATGAGTTATCTGCTCCTTATACTCCTCAGCAAAATGGCGTCGTGGAGCGCAAGAACAGGACTCTTGTTGAGATGGCCCGCACTATGCTTGATGAGTACAAGACGCCTCCTCGTTTTTGGCCCGAGGCAATTGATACTGCATGCCACATCATCAACAGGGTATATCTTCACAAATTCTTCTAGAAGACTGCATATGAACTCCTCACTAACAAGAAACCAAATGTGAGTTATTTCAAAGTCTTTGGTGCTAAATGTTGGATTAGAGATCCTCATCACAGTTCTAAATTTGCACCGAAAGCACATGAAGGTTTTATGCTCGGTTATGGTAAGGACTCGCACACCTATAGAGTCTTCAACACCTGTCATCACAAGGTTGTTGAAACTGTAGATGTATGGTTCAATGAAACTAATGGCTCGCAAAGAGAGCACCTCCCTCCTGTGACAGATGAAATACCTCCTGAGGAATCTATTAAGTTAAAGGCTACTAAGGATGTCATTCCTACTGAAGAATCTGCTGAAGAAGTCATGCCAGAACATGAAGAACATCATGCTGATGCACCTGAGGAAAATGGTGCTGAAGAAAATGCTGATCAAATTCCTCAATGACAACCCGCTCATCCTCACGTTGCAAATGAAGTGCAAATTGAGAAAATCATCAGCGACATCAACATTCCAGGTCCTCTCACATGCTCAAGAGCTTCAAATTTATCTAACTTTTGTGGGCACTTTGCTTTTGTCTCTATCATAGAGGCCACTAAGGTATATGAAGCATTTCTGGAGCCTGAGTGGATTCAAGCTATGCAAGAGGAATTACATCAATTCGAGCTCAACAACGTCTGGGAACTGGTCAAACGTCCAGATCCTCGCAAGCACAATATCATCGGCACAAAGTGTATCTACCGCAACAAGCAAGATGAAAGTGGCATTGTGGTGAGGAATAAGGCACGACTTGTAGCTCAAGGCTACACATAGGTTGAAGGAATTGATTTCGATGAAACTTGTGCACCTGTTGCTAGACTTGAAGCTATTCGCATATTACTTGCTTATGCTAACCATCATGATATCATCTTATATAAAATGGATGTGAAAAGTGCATTCCTCAATGGTTAGCTTGAGGAAGAAGTATATGTTGCTCAACCCCCAGGTTTTGAAGATCCAAAGCATCCTGAAAAAGTCTTCAGACTCAATAAGGACCTCTATGGCCTCAAGCAGGCCCCATGGGCATGGTATGACACTTTGAAGGAATTCCTCATGAAGAAAAGCTTCAAACCCAGTTCACTTGACCCAACTCTTTTCACTAAATCTTATGATGGTGAATTGTTTGTGTGCCAAATTTATGTTGATGATATCATTTTTTGGCTGTACTGACCAATGTTACAGTGAAAGTGCAACTATCCCTAGGTGGTTTTGGTAATTCATAACAACATATAGCTCATTGAGCTAATACTATTCCAAGATAATTATTTCAGGAAAGCTCAATGATTGGCATGGCATGGATGTGAAAGTGGAACCCTCAAAATGCTAAGGACAATGGATTGGCACAAGCTCAAAAGCTCAAGACTCTTCATTTTATATTTTAGTGATCCAAGATCACATTGAGTCCATAGGAAAAGCCAATACTATTAAGGAGGGATGAGGTGTTGCTTAATGAGCCTCTTGCTTCATGTGCTTAGTGATATGCTCCAAAACCCTCAACTACTTTCCCATATCCACATATGACCTAAACTCTAAGCCAAACTCGGTCCTACTGATTCTTCCTATCCGGCGCCACCGAGTTTCACTTGTCATTAGCCACTGCCAAACCCTAGCAATTCGGTTCTACCGATAAGGATCTCGGTCCCACCGAGATGGGGTTGCAAACTCTCTGTTTCCCTTTCGTAACTTTTCGGTCCCACCGAAAGAGCGAATCGGTCCCACCGAGATTGCAATGTAAACTCAGTGTTTCCCCTTTGTAACTTTTCGGTCTCATCGAGTTCCACTCGGTCTCACCAAAAGAGCAAATCGGTCCCACCGAGTTTTCCTGACCAACTCTCTGGTTAGCTAATTACCAAATTCGGTCTCACCGAGTTTGTGTAATCGGTCTCACCGAGATTACGTTATGCCCAAAACCCTAACTGAATCGGTCCTACCGAGTTGCATGTCAGTCCCACCGAAATTCCTAACGGTCACTAGGTTTACATTTTCGGTCCGACCGAGTTTATTGATTCGGTCCCACCGAGATTGGAAAACTGTGTAATGGTTGGATTTTGTGTGGAGGCTATATATACCCCTCCACCTCTTTCTCATTCAGTGAGAGAGCCATCAGAACACACACATCATTCCAACTCATTTGTTCTGAGAGAGAACCACCTACTCATGTGTTGAGATCAAGACATTCCATTCCTACCATATGAATCTTGATCTCTAGCCTTCCCAAGTTGCTTTCCACTCAAATCTTCTTTCCACCAAATCCAAATCCTATGAGAGAGAGAGTTGAGTGTTGGGGAGACTATCATCTGAAGCACAAGAGCAAGGAGTTCATTACCTACACACCATTTGTTACTTCTTGGAGAGTGGTGTCTCCTAGATTGGCTAGGTGTCACTTGGGAGCCTCCGACAAGATTGTGGAGTTGAACCAAGGAGTTTGTAAGGGCAAGGAGATCGCCTACTTCGTGAAGATCTACCGCTAGTGAGGCAAGTCCTTCGTGGGCGATGGCCATGGTGGGATAGACAAGGTTGCTTCTTCGTGGACCCTTTGTGGGTGGTTGCTTCTTCGTGGACCCTTCATGGGTGGAGCCCTTCGTGGACTCGCGCAACCGTTGCCCTTGGGTGGAGCCCTGTGTGGACTCGCGCAACCGTTACCCTTCGTGGGTTGAAGTCTCCATTAACGTGGATGTAGGATAGCACCACCTATCCGAACCATGGGCAAAAACATCCGTGTCTCCAATAGCGTTTGAATTCTCCAAACCCTTCCCTTTATATTCTTGCAAGTTGCATGCTTTACTTTCCGCTGCCAATATACTCTTTGCATGCTTGCTTGAATTGTGTGATGATTGCTTGACTTGTACTAAAATAGCTAAAATCTGCCAAGAACTAAAATTGGGAAAAGGTTAAGTTTTTATTTGGTCAAGTAGTCTAATCACCCCCCCCCTCTAGACATACTTTCGATCCTACATACAGTGATGAATTTGCCTATATGATGAGTGGAGAATATCAAATGCCTATGATGGGAGAATTGAAATTCTTCTTAGGTCTTCAGATTCGTCAACAGCGTAATGGCATATTCATATCTTAGGAGAAATACCTCAAGGATGTACTGAGGAAATTCGGCATGTAAGATTGCAAAGGAGTCAAAATCCCTATGCCCACAAATGGTCATCTATGCACTGATGAAAATGGTATCGACTTTGATCAAAAGGTATACCGCTCCATGATTGGTTCTTTATTGTACTTATGTGCATCTAGGCCAGATATTATGCTTAGTGTTTGCATGTGTGCCCGATTTCAAGCTACACAGAAGGAATCACACCATAAGGATCTCGGTCCCACCGAGATGGGGTTGCAAACTCTCTGTTTCCCTTTCGTAACTTTTTGGTCCCACCGAAAGAGCGAATCGGTCCCACCGAGATTGCAATGTAAACTCAGTGTTTCCCCTTTGTAACTTTTCGGTCTCACCGAGTTCCACTCGGTCTCACCGAAAGAGCAAATCGGTCCCACCGAGTTTTCCTGACCAACTCTCTGGTTAACTAATTACCAAATTCGGTCTCACCGAGTTTGTGTAATCGGTCTCACCGAGATTACATTATGCCCAAAACCCTAACCGAATCGGTCCTACCGAGTTGCATGTCAGTCCCACCGAAATTCCTAACGGTCACTAGGTTTACATTTTCGGTCCGACCGAGTTTATTGATTCGGTCCCACCGAGATTGGAAAACTGTGTAATGGTTGGATTTTGTGTGGAGGCTATATATACCCCTCCACCTCTTTCTCATTCAGTGAGAGAGCCATCAGAACACACACATCATTCCAACTCATTTGTTCTGAGAGAGAACCACCTACTCATGTGTTGAGATCAAGACATTCCATTCCTACCATATGAATCTTGATCTCTAGCCTTCCCAAGTTGCTTTCCACTCAAATCTTCTTTCCACCAAATCCAAATCCTATGAGAGAGAGTTGAGTGTTGGGGAGACTATCATTTGAAGCACAAGAGCAAGGAGTTCATTACCTACACACCATTTGTTACTTCTTGGAGAGTGGTGTCTCCTAGATTGGCTAGGTGTCACTTGGGAGCCTCCGACAAGATTGTGGAGTTGAACCAAGGAGTTTGTAAGGGCAAGGAGATCGCCTACTTCGTGAAGATCTACCGCTAGTGAGGCAAGTCCTTCGTGGGCGATGGCCATGGTGGGATAGACAAGGTTGCTTCTTCGTGGACCCTTTGTGGGTGGTTGCTTCTTCGTGGACCCTTCGTGGGTGGAGCCCTTCGTGGACTCGCGCAACCGTTGCCCTTGGGTGGAGCCCTGTGTGGACTCGCGCAACCGTTACCCTTCGTGGGTTGAAGTCCCCATCAACGTGGATGTAGGATAGCACCACCTATCCGAACCACGGGAAAAAACATCCGTGTCTCCAATAGCGTTTGAATTCTCCAAACCCTTCCCTTTATATTCTTGCAAGTTGCATGCTTTACTTTCCGCTGCCAATATACTCTTTGCATGCTTGCTTGAATTGTGTGATGATTGCTTGACTTGTCCTAAAATATCTAAAATCTGCCAAGAACTAAAATTGGGAAAAGGTTAAGTTTTTATTTGGTCGAGTAGTCTAATCACCCCCCCTCTAGACATACTTTCGATCCTACAAGTGGTATCAGAGCTTTGGTCTCCATTTGCTTGATCTCCATAGCTTTTGGTGGTCATAGCCTTGGTTTCACAACCTAGGAGAGTATGGCGTCTAGCGAGGGAAATTATCACCGTAGAGGTCCTTACTTTGATGGTACTAATTTTGCTAGTTGGAAGCATAAAATGAAAATGCATATTCTTGGACATAACCCCGCTGTTTGGGCTATTGTGTGTGTTGGTTTGCAAGGTGACTTCTTTGATGGGAGAGAACCAAACCGTGAAGCTACCGCGGATGAGTTGAAGATGTTGCAATACAATGCTCAAGCTTGTGATATTCTCTTCAACGGATTGTGCCCCGAAGAATTCAACAAAATCAGCCGCCTTGAGAATGCAAAGGAAATTTGGGACACTTTGATTGATATGCACGAAGGTACTGACTCCGTCAAGGAATCCAAGTTGGATGTGCTTCAAAGCCAACTTGACAAGTTCAAGATGAAGGATGGTGAAGGTGTCGCTGAAATGTACTCTAGGCTTGCTCTCATCACAAATGAGATTGCCGGCTTAGGAAGTGAAGAGATGACCGATAGATTCATCATCAAGAAGATCCTAAGAGCCTTGAATGGAAAATATGATACCGTGTGCACATTGATCCAAATGATGCCCAATTACAAAGATCTCAAGCCAACGGAGGTGATTGGAAGAATTGTTGCTCATGTGATGTCACTTAAGGATAAAGAGGAACTTCACAACAAGTCAAGTGGTGCCTATAAAGTCTCATGTGAAGCCCCTACATCATCAAGTGAGAAACAAGACTTCAATGAAGAATTGAGCTTAATGGTGAAGAACTTCAACAAGTTCTACAAGAGTAGAAGCAAAGATAGAAGCTCCAAGTCAAGGTCCTACAATGACAAAAGATCTTCTAGTCGAGAGCGAAACTGTTACAATTGTGGAAGACCCGGACACTATTCCAATGAGTGTACGGCTCCCTACAAGAGAAGAGAAGATTCTCCAAAAAGAAGAAGCAAGGGATCACCACCAAGAGAGAGAAGGAGTAGAGATGATCTTTATGAACGAAGATACTCACGGAGAAGCAAGGATTTGGAAAGGAAGGAAAAATCATCAAGGAGCTACACAAGACGAAGACATCAAGCTCATGTTGGTGAATGGGTATCCGGCTCCGACTCCGACAGCCACTCCGAGAGAAGTTATCACTCCGACTCCGAAGATACTCAAGATGAAGGTGTTGCCGGTCTAGCACTTGTGTCAACCAACTCCTACGACATATTTGACTCACCAAATGAAGGAATTGGAATATGCTTCATGGCCAAAGGTCCTAAGGTAACACATCCCGAGTATGTTGATTTCAATAGTGATGAAGATGACTTGTTAGGAGATGATTTGCTCGGTGACAACTCTAGTGATGAATACTATGATGAAAGACCAATTAATCATGCTAATCAAGATAAAACGAATGACAATGATAAGGAGAAGATTGAGGCTCTAACTAAAGAACTAAAAACTCTTAAGTTAGCTCATGACACTATCTTCGAAGATCATCGAGAACTTTTAAGAGCTCATGAGAAACTACGCTTTGAAAAGCTCAATCTTGAGCAAGAGCATGAGTTCTTAAAAGCAATCAATGATGATCTCCGTAAGAAAAGTTCTTCTTACATTGCCAAGCGTTTACTCTTATCCACTTACATGCCTCAAGTCAAGTCTAACAAGAAAGATTCTTCCTCTAGTTGTAACAATGATCATGCTAAATTCAATATTGTTGCTTCTAGTAGTTCTCTTGATTCCACTAATGATTCTCTTAGCCAAGTTACACTTGAGCAAGAAAATAGCTTATTGAAGGGAATTATAGAGAAAGGAGTGTACAAAAGCCTTGCCAGGAGTAAGCAATTCGAGGAAATTGTGCGCAAGCAAGGAATGCACCGGAAGAATCAAGGTGTTGGTTTTGAACGAAAGTTCAATGCCAATGGAGTTGAATGGGAAGAAGATCAATACCCCAAGACAAAGTTTGTCCCTCAACAAGAGAAGTATACTTCTTTCAAGGGGACACAAGCTCAAGATGATCTTCCACCACAAGACTACGAGCAAAAAGGCAAGGACAAGCTTCAAGAGGAAATTAATGCATTTGAAGAAGCTCCTAAGACCTTAGTCAAGTGGATTCCCAAGACTTCTTCAAGTTCCACTTCATCAAGTACGACTACAACTCCAAGGATTCCCATCAAGATGATGTGGATCCAAAAGAAGAAGAACTAGAAAGTTCTTGAGGGTGACTCCGCCAACATACTTCACTCTTATCATTTTGGCAAATACAAGTGCAATCAACTTCCACATCTTGCACTAGTTCAAGGAGTCACAAACCCTCTTGTTGGTAAGACAAGGGACAAGGTAACCTAAAGTTTTCATGGACATCATCTTGTGTGTGCATCACTCTATGTCTATGGATATCCTTGTTTGTTCCTTGTGGGACTAACCCATGTAGGTATTGAAAGTGCAATTCACTCAAATGGATAGCTCCAAGAGATCTACATCAACATTGAGCATCCACATCTTCAATATCAACATGAAGTCATCATCGACAAAACCCAAGGTTAGTTCATCCCTCTTAGGGGGGATATCACATCTAGGGGGAGCTTTACTCTAAGACTTGAGCTAAAGCAACTCTAAAGATGTGAACAAAACAATGCTTTATGTAAAAGTGGTAACCCCACTTGAGCTTAAACGATGAGTATGACCTACGATCAAGTGTTCTCACTTGACTCCTAAGTCAATATACTCATATATAGATGACCTAGTCATCACAAATTGCTTGATAGATGCTAGAATTGGTTGTGCATGCCTTGCCACATATTTCATTTGCCATCTTATTGTGTGAGCATGATGATTGCATATTTTACTCATTCGAGGACATCCACTTGTTGCTTTGATTGTTCGGTTTTATTTATTTTTGCCAAGTGGATGGACAAGAATGCCTAAGAACCTCCTCTAGCTATCTATGCTTTTCTCGTCTCAAACTCTATTCATGCTGCATCACAAAATTTGATCAAGTCAGATTCGAACCACTCTGTGTGAGGAGCGCTCGGAGTCCCCGATTCGTCATAGACTTAAACTTCCAAAACCTCTTTATGATTCTCGGTCTGACCGATACTCCACTTTTGGTCCTACCGAGATCATTAAGTTGATCTAAGTCTTCAATCTCGGTGCAACCGATTTGAACCTTTCGGTCTCACCGAGTTTCAGTAACTGCACGCAGTTATGAATCTCGGTGCCACCGAGTCGTTCAACTCCGTCACACCAACAGGGTCGGGCTATATATAGTCACGGGCAAAATTTGGAAATTTCTCCGAACCCCTTCGCCCGCGCGATAGCCTGCTCTGCCCCCGAGGTCTCCGGATCGTCTTCTCGCCGCCAGCAGCCTCCAGTCGCTGGTCTCCATCGCCGTCAACGGGATTTCTGCCCCGCCGTTGCCGCCGTAGCAAGTCCCCGCCGAACTAGGGTATGGACTTGATCTTTGTGCTATTCCTCAATCTGATTCCTAGCACATTGTGATCACATTGTTTCTGGCCATGTTTGATAAACTTCTATCCAGTCAAAACGCTCATAGATTAGGTTTGATTCGAAAATTCTAGGTTTAGGTTTCCGCCGAAACCATCTCGAACCCACCGAGTTGAAAAACTCGGTCCCACCGATTTGGCTTATGCCATTGCACAAGTGAGACTCGGTCTGACCGAGAATTACTTATCGGTGTGACCGATTTTTGAACTCAGTGAAACCCTAGCAGTCTCGGTGCCACCGAACTGTGATTCGGTCCTACCGAGTTCACTAGTTTAGGTTCCAAAACTGCTTCGGTATCACCGAGTTTGAAAATCGGTAGATCCGAGATGATCTCAGTGGGAAACTAAAACTAAGTTTTTGAATCATTCTTTTTGCAAAAATCTCTGCATTTTGTGATGCTCATCCACTCTATCTCCTCCATAATCTATTCACAGGGTCAGCAGTCAGTTTGCAACATGTCTGATCAATGTGACTGCCAGAACCTCTCAGAGCAGCAAGTGGTGATGAGTGAGGGCACTAGCCCCTCAAGTTCTTCAGATGATGGCAGCAAGAGCACCCCCAACAATCTGCCTAAGGCTGCCACACGTCAAAGGAAGAAGAGAACGTCTGATTCTGAAGATGAGGACTATGTGGCAGAGGAAGAGGCCACTTACAAGAGAGTTGAGCCGGCTCAAGGCTCAAAGCCAGGCCTGAAAGTCAAGAGGCCAGCAGGCAGGCAGCCCATGTCAAAGGCTAGAGCCTCAACTGAGAAGCCTGCTCCCATTGAGCCCATTGCTGCTGAGGGCAAAAAGAGGAAAGAGAGGGTGAAGAAGACTGTGGCTAGAGTCCTTGTCAAGGCCTCCATCATGGTAGAAGAGGAGGAGGAAGAAGAGGTTGTTGCACCAGCACCCAAGGCAGCCAAACTTATGGGAGATGCCATAAGGTCAGGAACAGCTGCATCCAAGCCCAAGGAAGCACCCAAGGCTGCATCTAAGCCTAAGACAGCACCAAAGAGAAACACAAGGAGTATACCTGCTGCAGAGAAGAACAAGGCTCCAGTGCCTGAGACTGTTGCTGAGGATGAGGAAGAGAGTGTCCTTCGGAAGCTCAAGCCCAAGATCCCAGACCACAACGATGCTCATCCTGTGGCTGAGGATATGAAGCTCAGGAGAGATTCAGGGCTGAGGAAGTGGAGAGAAGCAGATCCGTATGCTTCTAGGAGAAGGACTGCCGTGGACTACAGATTTCACACCAAGGAGCAGCAAGATTTCTACGAGACTGTTTTGCTTGACAAGAAGCCAATCGTTTGTGACATGAGATGGGTCGACTGGACCTACATGAAGGAACATGAAGAGTACTACCCCGGAGTGTATGACAGCTTTAGTGCGTGTGGAGTTGCAGACTTTGTTGGGCAGAAGCTCACAAAGTGGAATGAGGAGCTAATCATGCAATTCTACTCCACAGCACACTTCTACCCGGATGGAAGGATCACATGGATGTCAGAGGGTACAAGGTACCAATCCACTGTTGAGGAATGGGCGAAGTTGATCAATGCCCCAGAGGAACAAGCAGATGACTTGGACATTTACGCCAAGAAGAAGATGGATCATAACTCCATGTCAAATATGTACAAGGAAATTCCCAATGAAGCTCTTGACACATCAAGTTTGGCTCAGTGCATTATCTGCTATCAGGATTGCCTACGATCAATTGGATACTAAGGCACACCCTTCTGCCCAAGTCTGGAGATCAAAAGATGATCAGAGGTCATGCGATCAACTTGTTTCATGTCTTTGACGTGCCTCAGAAATTCAAGGTCATGAGCCTCATAGTGGAAACGATCAAAAGGACTGCGGCAGATCAGAAGAGGAGATGTGGATATGCCCCTCAAATTCAGGAGCTCATCAACTCCAAGATGGGCACGGGCGTATATTTGTTGGATAAGGAACACCTGCCCATCCGTCCAGATTTTGAGAACAATGAAGTTGTGATGACAGAGAATGAACCATCATCTGCCCAAGCATTTGCAAAGAAGGAGAAGGCGAAGAAGGAAAAAGCTGCCAGGATGCCTACTCAAGCGGAGGCATCTGATTACTTCTTGAAGACCAAACAAGAGCAGCTCGGTTACTTGATTGCATCGACGCTGAGAATTGAACAAAGTTTGGCCAACCTCACTAAGAATCAGCAGAGCCTAGAGAGAATCATGGAACAGAAGTTCTATGACTTGGATGTAAAGGTAACGGAAGTTCAATCTGCAGTGGAGCAGCTCCAGGAGGACATGAATGAGAGGAGAGGAAGGACCGCGACTCATGCTTTTTCTAGAGTGCCACGAGGCCCGAGGTCGTCTGCTGTGCCAGTTGCTGACACCAGAGCCACCACCTCAGCACCAGCTACAGCCTCAGCTCCAGCATCTACTTCAGCTCCAACTCCAGCGACTACTTCAACATCTACAGAAGCCTTCGTCCTTGGAGTGATCCGGACTCCACCACCACTTGAAGATCAAGCCTGAGCGACGACTTAGCACTATGCATTTTCTAGGAACTTTTTGGTAACTTGTTGCCAAAGGGGGAGAAGATGTATAGATCATAGGCTTCGAGAGAGAGAGTGTTGCTTTTCTCTCTTGCTTTATTTGGTGTTTTTTCGAAATTCGTTTGCTTGTGTGTAAGATACTACGTCCTTATGCTTGTGAGACATCGATGATCATGTGTTTGATCATAAGCTACACTTAATGTTTGCTTGATGCTTGCTTAAATATTATCATTCTATCTATCGTTTGTGATCATTCACTATTCTTGGTGATGAGTGAATGTATTTCATTCTTATCATTTTGAGCGCTCCACCAAGATGTATGTGACATGGAAGAGTAACTCATGACTCTAACTCTTTGTGCATTTGCAGTCCAAAGCAAATTTTAAATATGCACAAATTTAGGGGGAGCTCTAACTTATCACATACTTCTCAAAGCGACGATATATTTCATGCTTATTATCATTTGTCGAAGCTTTGATCTATATGTTGTCATCAATTACCAAAAAGGGGGAGATTGAAAGTGCAACTATCCCTAGGTGGTTTTGGTAATTCATAACAACATATAGCTCATTGAGCTAATACTGATAATTATTTCAGGAAAGCTCAATGATTGGCATGGCATGGATGTGAAAGTGGAACCCTCAAAATGCTAAGGACAATGGATTGGCTCAAGCTCAAAAGCTCAAGACTCTTCATTTTATATTTTAGTGATCCAAGATCACATTGAGTCCATAGGAAAAGCCAATACTATTAAGGAGGGATGAGGTGTTGCTTAATGAGCCTCTTGCTTCATGTGCTTAGTGATATGCTCCAAAACCCTCAACTACTTTCCCATATCCACATATGACCTAAACTCTAAGCCAAACTTGGTCCTACCGATTCTTCCTATCCGGCGCCACCGAGTTTCACTTGTCATTAGCCACTGCCAAACCCTAGCAATTCGGTTCTACCGATAAGGATCTCGGTCCCACCGAGATGGGGTTGCAAACTCTCTGTTTCCCTTTCGTAACTTTTCGGTCCCACCGAAAGAGCGAATCGGTCCCACCGAGATTGCAATGTAAACTTAGTTTTTCCCCTTTGTAACTTTTCGGTCTCACCAAGTTCCACTCGGTCTCACCGAAAGAGCAAATCGGTCCCACCGAGTTTGCCTGACCAACTCTCTGGTTAACTAATTACCAAATTCGGTCTCACCGAGTTTGTGTAATCGGTCTCACCGAGATTACGTTATGCCCAAAACCCTAACCGAATCAGTCCTACCGAGTTGCATGTCAGTCCCACCGAAATTCCTAACGGTCACTAGGTTTACATTTTCGGTCCGACCGAGTTTATTGATTCGGTCCCACCGAGATTGGAAAACTGTGTAATGGTTGGATTTTGTGTGGAGGCTATATATACCCCTCCACCTCTTTCTCATTCAGTGAGAGAGCCATCAGAACACACACATCATTCCAACTCATTTGTTCTGAGAGAGAACCACCTACTCATGTGTTGAGATCAAGACATTCCATTCCTACCATATGAATCTTGATCTCTAGCCTTCCCAAGTTGCTTTCCACTCAAATCTTCTTTCCACCAAATCCAAATCCTATGAGAGAGAGAGTTGAGTGTTGGGGAGACTATCATCTGAAGCACAAGAGCAAGGAGTTCATTACCTACACACCATTTGTTACTTCTTGGAGAGTGGTGTCTCCTAGATTGGCTAGGTGTCACTTGGGAGCCTCCGACAAGATTGTGGAGTTGAACCAAGGAGTTTGTAAGGGCAAGGAGATCGCCTACTTCGTGAAGATCTACCGCTAGTGAGGCAAGTCCTTCGTGGGCGATGGCCATGGTGGGATAGACAAGGTTGCTTCTTCGTGGACCCTTTGTGGGTGGTTGCTTCTTCGTGGACCCTTCATGGGTGGAGCCCTTCGTGGACTCGCGCAACCGTTGCCCTTGGGTGGAGCCCTGTGTGGACTCGCGCAACCGTTACCCTTCGTGGGTTGAAGTCTCCATTAACGTGGATGTAGGATAGCACCACCTATCCGAACCATGGGCAAAAACATCCGTGTCTCCAATAGCGTTTGAATTCTCCAAACCCTTCCCTTTATATTCTTGCAAGTTGCATGCTTTACTTTCCGCTGCCAATATACTCTTTGCATGCTTGCTTGAATTGTGTGATGATTGCTTGACTTGTACTAAAATAGCTAAAATCTGCCAAGAACTAAAATTGGGAAAAGGTTAAGTTTTTATTTGGTCAAGTAGTCTAATCACCCCCCCCCCCTCTAGACATACTTTCGATCCTACATACAGTGATGAATTTGCCTATATGATGAGTGGAGAATATCAAATGCCTATGATGGGAGAATTGAAATTCTTCTTAGGTCTTCAGATTCGTCAACAGCGTAATGGCATATTCATATCTTAGGAGAAATACCTCAAGGATGTACTGAGGAAATTCGGCATGTAAGATTGCAAAGGAGTCAAAATCCCTATGCCCACAAATGGTCATCTATGCACTGATGAAAATGGTATCGACTTTGATCAAAAGGTATACCGCTCCATGATTGGTTCTTTATTGTACTTATGTGCATCTAGGCCAGATATTATGCTTAGTGTTTGCATGTGTGCCCGATTTCAAGCTACACCGAAGGAATCACACCATAAGGCTGTGAAGCATATTCTTTGATATCCAGCTCACACACCAACACTTGGATTATGGTATCCCAAGGGCTCGGCTTTTGATCTCATTGGATATTCAGACTCTGACAATGCTGGTGATCATGCGGACCACAAGTCAACATCTGGCACATTCCATTTCCTCAGACGATCCTTGGTCTGTTGGTCCTCGAAGAAACAGAACTGCGTATCACTGTCTACTGCTAAAGCTGAGTACATTGCTGCTGGTTCTTGCTGTGCTCAACTACTATGGATGAAGCAAACTCTCAAGGACTACGGCATCAACGTGAATAATGTGCCACTCTACTGTGACAATGAGAGTGCCATCAAGATTGCTCATAACCCAGTTCAGCACTCGAAGACAAAGCACATTCAGATTCGTCATCATGTTCTTCGTGATCATGTGTTGAAGGGTGACATCTCTATTGAGCATGTGAAGACTGAAGAACAACTAGCCGATATCTTCACTAAGCCCTTGGATGAGAAGAGATTTAGCAAGTTGCGGTGTCAGCTAAATATCCTAGAATCTTCGAATGTTCTTTGAAAAGGACACTCATCCTAACACTTATGCAAAATTGATGACTTAGATGCGCAACACATGAAGAAACGCTTTTCTTCAATCAATGAAGAATAACACTCTAAGTGTGACGAAATTAACAAAGAATTTGATTCCCAGAACCCTACGACAATTGTATGCGGTGTCTGAAATCATCATTCTTATACGGTGGGTCACGCCACCACAAAATGTTGAAAATCTTCAATTGAGTTTTTTCTCAGTTCTTTGAAATTCCTTAGTTGTTTTTGAACTTGCATTGTCTTCACCATTTCTGTCGTTTTTCTTCATTGGCTATATATATATGAGTTTATGTCCTCTACAGCATTCACTTATTGCTATTTCTTCAAGTTGCTTGTTCTGCTAAGTGAATGCGATCAGACCCTTTCCCCCTCTATGATAAACTCAACCAAGTCTATTCACAAATTCTTCATGTGCGTTCTATTTGAATCTCATTCAAAATCTTCACTCTGTCCTTGTCAGCTGAAGAAATCACGAACGAAACTTTAAAACCAATCTTATCTAAATTTTCGGCTTTGCCGCTCAAACCGTTCCACACTCTATGCGATGTTTATCTATTCACCCACGATCTAGCATGATCGTCACCTCTCTATACGTGGCTGACACATGTCAAGCGACTGTGAAAGGTTAGGGGCACGTTCGTCCTATTTCCTCGGGTGAACGGTTTTTCACTTTGTCTATATATACCCCTCTCCCTTCCTCATTTCACTTTTACTCCACTCGACCTCACTCCCTCGCTCGAGCTCTCCAACCCTAGCATCGCCGCTACTTCCATCATCGCCGGTGAGGAAGAGCTTCACTGCCTCGACCTCGTCGCCGTCTACTCACGCCGGACACGGATTTCTTCACTCCGCCACTGCCGTAGTTGTCTTCCTCAGCCAAGTTAGGGCGTGGAAGATCTGAACCGACGAGCTTCAAATCTACACTTCCTAGTTTGTCGTGTTCTTCGTCAAGGGTAATTAAAATTTACTTTTACTACCCTTGTTGATTCTGATGTTTTCTTCAAATCTTCAAAAGGTGTTTTTCTTCAACTCTTCACACACTAAACACCTCACATATCATCTGTTCTTGATCCTTTTCTTTAAGCAACATTTTTCTTCAAGATTCCTCAATTGTGTGGATTTTCAAATCTGTACAACTCTGGAACCTAAGTCAAAGAACGCTTAGTGAAATTCTTCAAGACTCATCTGGTCAATTTCCTCAAACTCGTCCTTTTTGCAAAAACTTCTGAGAACGCATATGACCTCTCCAAATTCCTCACACCTATACTCTGTTCACAGTTACACATGCCCGCTGCCGAATCAATAGGTTCTCATCATCTTAACTCATTTGCAGCGTTCCTCGAAGAAAAGTTGCATACCTCTTCAGAGAACTCAATCGTTCAAAACCCTCAGCTGAAGAAAATGGCAGATGGCAAGAAACCACAAAAGGGAGGAAAGAGGCCTGAGGTCAACACTGCATTTGAAATCCCTAAGGATATCTACAAGGATTATTGCACTCCTGATGAGGCCAAATTTGGCAAGGAGGATAAGAATCAGCGCGAAGTGTGCATCCAAAGGATAGAGAGGATATGGGCATGGGAATGGAGGGAATACAGATATGTTACTCCCAAGTATATGAAGAAATTCGCTCTTAATCCTCCATGCCCACGACCTCCATTGGCACCTGGCCAAGAAGCTGATCCCACCAGCCTCAAGCGTGGTGAGGATTATCCTGATGAATGGGCCAAGCGCCAGGCCAAGCTTGCCATAGTTGCTAAGGAACCAATGAGTAAATTCAATGAAGACTCTGTTGCTGCTGCTGCCACTGTTGAGGCCTCTGCAAGTAAGACCAAGAAGGCAATGCCAAAGAAGCCAGCTCATAAGCCAAGTTCTTCTACTCAAATGCCCTCAGAGCCAAGTTCCTCAGCAATGCCCTCATGACCAGTTTCTTCAAAGCCCTCATGGCCAATTCCTCAACCCACACCAGCTCCTCCAAAGTCCACAGCTCCTCCGTCAAAGTCCTCAGCACCTGCGCATCTAGCCTCGTGCCAAAGGACTACATGCATCTCTATTGCCTCAGGCGCCTCTGCAAGTTCTTCAGCTCCACTGCATTCTTCAACTGGCCCCACTCTACTGAAGACCAAGGCAACTGCTGGACGAGGCTCTCGACCAAGTCCTCAAAAGAAGCAGGTCGCTTTTCAAGTGCCATCTGATGAAGACGAAGCTAATGATGAAGAACTGGCTGAAATCATTAGGGACAGACAAGTCAGTGCCGCTAGAACCAAAGGCACAAGTGTGCCTCTGCTTTTGGATCCAAAGTTGATCCTTGATTACATTGATCTCTGGCACAAGGACCCCAACACTCCCTTGCCTGATTTCAAGTTGACTCCTGGCCAAAGTCATATGTTGACTCACTTCATTCAAGAAGAAAAAGGGAAATTTGAAAAGGCCAGGCAAATCAAGAAAGCGCAGTACAAAAAGAGGCGCTTCCTAAAGAAAAACGTTATCTCTATGACAACTGAAGAACTTGTGACTATTCAATCTGAGATCAAGAAACTCAGTGATGAATTTGATGAATATCACGCTGATTGGCTGGGAGCCAAGGTTCGTTTTGTGAGACTTGTTGACAACTCCACCTCCACTGTTGCTGCCCAAACGCAACAAGAAGTTACTCAGGCTGCAGCATCTGCTCAGCCTATTGAAGAAAATGCTAGCACCGCTGATGACACTCAGGCTGCTGAAGAAAATGCTAATTCTAGGGCTGATGATTGCATTCCAGCCGCTGAAGAAATTGCCAGGGAAACCACTAGTGTTGCGCCTGAAGAAAACGAAGAAGTCAGGGCAACTGCATCCGTTGTGCCTGAAGATCTTGAACCAAATTCCTCTGCTCCTCCTGCGCCTACACCAACTCCTATCCTTCCATCTGCATCAGATGTGAAGAAGACCTAGGTTGCAGAGCATGAAGCAGTGAAGAAAAGGAAGGCATCAACTGCATCAGATTCTTCAGCGCCAAAGAAAATGAAGCCACTGACAAGTTCCTATGACAATCCAATTGATGATGTTCCTGTCTCATCCATGCCATCAAAGGACCTTGTTCCTTTTGATGAAGAATACGTGATCCCAAGCGAATCAGATGATGACATTCCTTCTGCTGCTTCATCAGAGCAGTTGGATGAAGAAATTGAAGTGGATGAAATCCCTTCAACCCCAATAATCTCATCGCGCATGCCTCAGTTCACTGCTGAAGAGGCCGGCGTTGAAGAAATGGATGAAGAAGAAGATGTGGACATTGGATGCACAACTCTAGTGTTGAACGATGACTTTTAGGAAAGTCAGCACCCCAATTCTCCTCTGTTCACACCTCTTCAACAAATTCCTCAGTCCCCTGTAACCACTGAAGTTCAACTGGGATCTAAAGAACCTCATGCCACCCCATCTGTCCATGAAGAGATTCCAGCCACTAGTGCTGAAGAAAATGTAAATGAAGAATTGAAGTCCCAGGCTGCCACTGAAGAAGAACCTGAAATTCCTCAGCCTGCGGAACCTGAGATCGAGATCCCTGAGTTTTTGATGCAATTGACTGACACTCCTCACCCCAAGCCAAAGGATCCCTTCTTGAAGAAGCAAAAATTCAAGGCTGATGACTTCTTTGGTGAGCATGTATTCTTCACTGACTACAATCCTTATGACTCTGCTCGTCTAAGGAGGAAGCGTTTCTGGACTGCCAGCTAGGCCAACTTCTATTCTTCACTGCTTTTCAACAAGGACAAAATCTTCTACCATGAGCATATTCCTCACGTGGACATGGAATCATTGCCTTGTTTCTCTCCTATTCTCGGTGTGCTTCATGATGCATGCCTCCTCAATTTTTTCTCTGACATTGTTGATTGGAATGAAGAGCTTATTCTTCAGCTCTATGCGACACTGCACATCACAGGTGATCCAGAAGATATCAACACCTGGGTCTTGGAGTGGATGACCGATAACACTCATTATAAGGCACCGATCTCTGAATTACTTCACGCCCTGCCCATCAGTCCACCCAGTGAAGGGGCTCGCTGCCTGTACCAAGAACCTGAACTCACTGCTCATTACATGCAAGTTCTAATAAAGCCTATGAAGCCCGGTCAATCCCCAAGGACCAAATTCCTCGTGAAGGACTTACTCTATGTGCCCAGAATAGTCTATCGCATTCTGACGAGGACAATGAGTCCTATCAAAGGCCACGACTCTTCTGATGAGGAAATAGTTGGCATCATGAAGAATCTTCTATTCAACATCATTCATAGCATTCCTGTCAATTACTATGATTTCTTCATGAGGACTCTGGCAAATGTTGCACTCTCTCCATTTGAGTTGAAGCCTTATGCTCCTTGGATTATGAGATTCCTCAGAACAAGGTCTTCACTCAACTCCAAGGCTGATTTTCAGAATCACCTCAGCTACCTGCCCCCGATTGAAGTACTCAAGCAGACTTTTACCTCAACTGATGAAAAGGGGAAGGCACCTGTTGTCATTGATGAAGGCATTCGTCCATTGGATGGTTAGTTTCGCAAGGCTGCATCTTATTCCACCAATGATGACTCTGCCACTCATGACTCTGCTGCAAATGCATCCAAGTCAAATCCTCAAGCCACAGCTCCTAGGGTGATGACTGACCGTGAGCTGCTTCTTAGTCTTCACCAGAAGGTGGATCACAACCATAATTGGGTTAAGCGTCAGTTTGGTTCAATTCTTCACAACATGACTGCTACACATAATGAAGTGAAGAAAAACCATTACTACCTCCATGAAGTTTTCGGTCGCAATTGGGTTGTCTTATCTCATCTATATGCTGAAGATCTGAAGCAAATGGGTCTCAAGGAGAACTTTGACTAGTCTGCACCTCCTCCGAAGAAATTCAAGAAAGTCAAAGTTCCTACCTTGGTGGCCAGCTCATATTCTTCATCCCGTGACACCGATGAGTATGAATACTTGGACGACACTACGGCAGGCCCTACAACGACAAACGACCCCAACAATGCTGGCGCTCCTCCATCAACTTAATATTCTTCAGGGGCGTTAGTCCTCATTTTTGATCCTTTTGGTCATTCGATGACAAAGGGGGAGAAATTTGTGTTAGTCTTCAAGAGGGTCTACCTATATGGTAGTTTTTTTCTAAGTTACAACTCTCATTCTTTTGAAGACTTTACTGGATTGAGTTGTAATCTTAAACTCTATGGTGGTCTGATACTTCTGCTGAGTTTTTCTTCATGCTTATTCCTCATTAATGTTAATGCACGCATGCTGA
Organism: Triticum urartu; assembly: GCF_056163025.1. Lineage (NCBI taxonomy): Eukaryota > Viridiplantae > Streptophyta > Magnoliopsida > Poales > Poaceae > Triticum > Triticum urartu. Next base: position 142,047,379 of record NC_141873.1, on the reverse strand, counting down.
ATTACATCACTCACCATATTTCATCATGCATTTCAAATTCATCATATTATATGATAAATGCGTGTATGTATTACAATATATAGGGGGAGATCTCCATGATTCTACTCTTTAAAGTGTGCATTGCTTCAAAAGCAAATTCCACACTATGCACATCTTCAGGGGGATTTATTCTATATCTTGCAATCAAATTCCTCAATTTCAGTATTTACACTTCATATGTTTATCCCCGTTGAAAACTAAACCTATATTGTCATCAATCACCAAAAAGGGGGCGATTGTAAGTGCATCTAGTGCCCCATAGTGATTTTGGTGTATTGAAGACTTATAGGTTAAGGGACTGATGCGTTTGTGAGTGTACACAGGTCTATAAGTCTATGCGGAGTTTGATATTTATAGAGAAAGTCGACCCCTAAAAATGAAGTTCTTCGACTGAAGACTTTGAATTTTTGAAGACCTTCCGAAGACTTTGAAAGTGAAGAAATTGGTGTAATCCTGAAGACTTGGTATTCATTCGAGGAATATGAAGCATGAAGACTTTTGTTTTCGTAGCTTCTTTTTCTCTTTCTTGAGTCATAGGAAACACCGTACTGTTAAAGGGGGTCGAGGAAATACTAAGTAAAAATTTCCAAGTGATGCTCAACTCAAAATCCTACACCTACCAATCCCTTCGAGTGAAGCCATTGGAAATCTCATACAGTTCAGTCAATTTCTTCAGTGACAGAGACGAAGTTCTTCTGGTCTTTGAGGAATTTGTTCTAACTGAGGAGTTAGGAAGTCGCCAGTGCGGATTGCCTACATAGTGAGGAACATGATAGCCCTGAGGAATTTGATACTCAAAATTCCGACCGTTGCTGTGCTATGCACCAACTGTCCCAAAATATCTACCCATCTAACGGTCATATCATTGAAGGGCATTTATGTCTTATCATGTCGGGCTGCTCCCTAGGCTATAAATAACCGCCCCCTACAACCACTAGCTGGTTGACTGCTCTGAGAGAAACTGACACTTGTCATTTGAGAGCATCCCATCCTCCGAGGACTTTGAGTGAAAATCATCAAGTGAGGAAAACCCAAACCCAAACACCTACAAACCCCAAGTGATTGAGCATCACTGAAGAGATAGATCCTGCATGGATCCGACGCTTGTTACCTTTGAAGACTGTGCATCTTCCAGACGGTTAGGCGTCATGGTCTAGAGCATCCAAGAGGAAATTGTGGATCACCGAGTGACCGAGTCTGTGAAGGTTTGGAAGTCACCTGAAGACTTACCACGAGTGATTGGGTGAGGTCTGTGTGACCTTAGCTCAAGGGAATATGGTGAGGACTAAGTGTCCTGAGCTGCGTGTTCAGGACTGGGTGTCCGGGACTGTGTGTCCTCAGGTATAAATACCTAGCCGCCCTAACCAGACGTATAACTGTCACCTCAGTTGGAACTGGTCTACCAAATCATTATGTTCACCGAGCTAACTGGTTCCATTTCCTCAACCCTTTCATTTCCTCATTTCTGTGTTGTGTGCTTGTTCATATCTGTTTGAAGACTTTCTCTATTTCCTCAGTTCAATTTCTTCAGTCTGTTTGTCTTATCATGTGTTTACGCTTTCTGTACTCTGTGCTTGTTTTCATTTCTTCATGAAGACCATGCTCATGCTTTGTTATGTTTACTTCTGAGTACTTATTCCGCTGCAAATAGTTCTTCACTCCAGAATTTCCTCACCCTGAAATTCCTCAGTGAAGAATTCATAAAATTCGCCTATTCACCCCCCTCTAGTCGATATAACGCACTTTCAACTTCAAAATCGAGATAAAATCGACTGCCTATAGAAAAATTACACAAGCAAAAACAGCAAAAGCAGCTACGAGAATCACAAAACTAGGCGAGGGGACGATCAAGACTGAGGCCAAGCAGAACATACCACAAAAAAGGGTGCGGCAACGGTGGCGGGCAGGGCGAAGGGGGGAGGTGACGGGAACGGACATGAAAGGGCTGCAGGAGCGCAGCGGCAGGAGCTCGCGGAGCGGACGACGACGCGGAATGTAGGAATAAGGACCTCTTGAGGGCGGCGGTTCCTCGGGCGACGACGGTTGCTGCGAGCGACGATGGTTTTGCTCGAGGGAGAGATGCCTCCGGAGAACTGCAAGAGAGGAGAGGGGATTGTTCTCGGTATCTCTCCCTGTCAGTGGAGTGGTGGGATCGCCTGGAAGGGACACATAGGAGGCCCGCGTGTGGCAAAGGGTCACATAAAACGGGCCGGCCCAAAAACGGCCCGGCTAAAATAAGATAGACTACATCAATACGCACATGATGCAGTTCTCTGTGAAGAACAATGAAGTTTAGACAGTAAAACAAAAATAAAATACATACAGTTCATAAAAAAAGTTCAAATAAAAAACAACACGCATGTTAAGAAAACACATCCGAAAAAAGTCTACCTTTAAATAAGTGCCGCACCAAAAAAAGGGCCCCCCAACCCCTCACGTACCAGTGACTGCAGTAAGTACAGGCAAAAAACAGATGCAGTACGCAGCACTAGAAAAATGCAGTGCATTTCGTTACACGATGCAGTATGGTATAGCAATCCAGTTCCGGATTACCTACATGAATAAATACACGGTATAGAACACAACGAAAAACTCGTAAAATTGCGGAATACATTGTACTTTTTTCAGGGAATGCAGCAAGGACACGCAAAAACGGTGAAGTACGCACCTGTAGACAAAATGCAGTTCTGTATTGTAGACGATGCAGTACAGAACTATAACCAATGCAGTTTCATTATCACGCTGGATACATAAAAACGTGACAAATTCCCGTTCGCACAGAAAGTGGTGGTTAAAAAAAATTTACTGATAAAAAATAAAATAAAACCACGTTTGCATACAACCACCCAATCAGAGCGGTTCCATCGCCGCAAGCCCACGATCACAAACGCAACACCAACCCACGATCTGCACAACCACATCGTCAGCGAGATCGTGCAGTTCATCTGATGCGGCCATCCCACCCCGCGCCCTCCCCTTAAATTCAGACCCCTACCAAAGGCCTTCTCATCCACAACAACACAAGTATCCATTGCGCTGCCACCAAATCGCTCCATCACATCGATATCCATGCAAAAACAGCAAGCCCTACTACCGGCGATGGTGTTCACCGACGAGTACAAGGGCATGGAGGCCCACGGCAACACCAAGTTGCACGTCATCCACACCAACGACAAGAAGCAGATGACGATCTCCCTCGTGCAGTACGAGCGCCACCTCAGCCTCCAGCGCCACAAAATCGTTGGCATTGATCTCGAGTACAACAACGAGCCTGAAGCGACGCAGAAACCCGCCCTGTGCCAACTCTCCATCGGCAAGAATCACCCGGTGCTGCTCTTCCAACTAAGCGCCGCTGAAAGGTGCACCGTCTTCGACAACTTCCTCGCCGACCCCAGGTACACCTTTGCAGGCTTCTCCATCGACGGCGACAAAACTAGGCTAGAGCGCGTCAATCTGGAGGTCGCCAACTTCGTCAACATCCAGAAGGAGTGGAGGGTGCCCGAGGCAACCAAGGAGTTGGACTCCCTTGGAGACGTCTCTGGCAAGCTCATCGACGACTACTACAACAACATGAAGAAGAAGATCGCCGACGACGAACACAAGCGCTGGGCCACCCTGCCTCTATCCATGAGGCACATCGAGTACGCGGCAAAGGACGCCTACGCATCGTACGAGATATGGAACCACATCACCCTCACCTAGGACGGGCTTCGCCGTGCAAAGCTGGAGAAGGAGGAGCCCCCCAAGAAGCGCCAGGAGCAGCTGGGGATGGGGAGATGCTAACTGGTGAAGAAGAAGATGGTGCCGGCCAAGAATCAACAATGCCAGCGTCATTTTAGAATTATCATCAAATTTGCTTTATGTTGTTTGCTTATGTATCGTTAGTTTGCTTGTGATCATTTGCTTTTGCTGAACTTAGTTAGCTTGCCATGCAGAATCGCTTGTAATGATGAACTTTGATTATGTTAGATTGCTTTCTGTTCAACTTAGTTTGCTGATGATGAACTTGTCGTACATAATGCTTGTGATAATTAGTTTTCTGTTGTTTGCTTATGTATCATTAGATTCGAGCAGTGCACAAAACAAAATAAGATGCAGTGTGTAAATAGGACGCATGCAGTGCAAATTGTGTACGAATGCAGTACAGACTCTGTCGAATGAAGTTTACACATACCCAACAAAGCTGTGCGCACCCCTAAATTTGAAAAAAAATACATAAGAGCAAAAACACAAAAAGAAAAATGCGACTTGTATATGTAGTGCGGAAATATATGAACGTGCAGTACAGAAACATAATCAATGCAGTACACGTATGATTTACTAAGCAGTGCACTCCCCTACATTGGAAAAAAAGATTACATAAGAGCAAAAACATGAAAACAAAAATGAGAACTGTACATGTAGTACAGAATGCCTGCACATGCAGTACAGAACCCTGATCAATGCAGTGCACGGATGATTTGCTAAAGTAGTGCATGCCCCGACATTGAAAAAAATACATGACAGAAAACATTAAAAAAAATTGACCACCGAGCTGCAACCGGCCCCAGCCAGTCTCGTAGTAGACCTACGCCCACAACAGGCAAGTCGTTCTGAGCCACGATGCATGGGGCCAGGCACACATGGGCCCACAGGTCAAAGAGCATAGAGTAGCGAGCATTGTGTATAAGCGCCCAAATAAGTAACCAGAGGAGTTCGACACAGCTGCCTCGCCAGCGCATATAAATAGGTCGGGAGCGCCTTCCGCGGGCAAGGTGGGACTAAACATTAGGCCGCACACAACGCATCGGGAACCAGCCATGCTCACAGGCTGACTTGGGCCCAATGCGTCTTCACTACCCGAACACAGGCCCAACAAGGCCCACTAAGAAAAAATAATAAGTTCAAAATAAAACATCAAAGAAAAATGAGAAACATTTTTTAAATGAATAACAACAAAAAATTTGCGTGGGCACTGCCAGAAACTACAGTTCACTATTAATAAATAAAACGCAGGAAGCCCGAAGTCAACGTACAAATGCAGTCCGTGGCGTACAACAATGCAGTTCTCCACGTGGAAGCACAAAGTATTCTTTTTTATGAAATGCAGTTCTCTTTACACTGCAATGCAGTATGGCTAAAATGAAGAATGCAGCCCTGTTACTTAAGCAAAGCAGTCCGACACCCCTACCCGCACTACCCTCCATCCACACAAAAGCTGCATTACCATCAAAAAAAGAGAGAGAAAAGAAAGAACTCAATCAAAAAACTAAATGTGCGTACATCTGTGTGAATCCTAATCCGATAGAATTCAGTGTACGAACAATAAATTTCACTTCAATGAAGTACACTATGTGGACATACGTAGTTCTGTTCTGATAGCAAAGAAGTGCACTTACTTGGAAAATACACCGAAAACACAATCATCACATTTTCTGACAGTTGCGTCAATACCTTGAACTAGTCACGAAAAAGAGGCGACGACGTTCCGGATTTCCAACGCACTAACAGAGCCACCTCATAGCAGAACCTCTCTACAGTTGCCACGTAACTAAAAACAGAGCCCCACCATGCTACTACCCCGCTCCACCTCTCCCACGTCCTATCAAGGAGAGCAGAGGAGAGCAGAGGAGAAAACACAACTGCTTCATCCCCCCAAAAAACCCCATTGCATCTTATTCTCCACACTTCCTTTCACTAACCTCTCTCTCCAGAACAAACACGAGAGAGCAGAGGAGAGTCATGGCGGATGCACCTCTGTACAAGCAGCGCAACACGTACACCAGGGAGCTCCACGACATCGACCTCCACAGCAACCATAAGCTCCACGTCGTTTGCACAAGCAAGGGTGAAGACGTGGACAAGATGTTGTCCACGCTCAGGAGGAAGCTGCTACCTCTTGAGCTTGCGTTGGATTTCCCCGAAGAGGAAGGGATGATGCAGCAGAGTAGCGTAAGTATTTCCCTCAGTTTTTGAGAACCAAGGTATCAATCCAGTAGGAGGCCACGCTCAAGTCCCTCGTACCTGCACAAAACGATAGCTACTCGCAACCAACGCGATTAGGGGTTGTCAATCCCTTCACGGTCACTTACGAGAGTGAGATCTGATAGATATAATATTTTTGGTATAGAGATGCAGAGTGAAAAGTAAAAGGCAAAGTAAAAAAGCAAAGCAAGATTAAAGTGATGGAGATTGATATGATGAGAATAGACCCGGGGGCCATAGGTTTCACTAGTGGCTTCTCTCAAGAGCATAAGTATTCTACGGTGGGTGAACAAATTACTGTTGAGCAATTGACAGAGTTGAGCATAGTTATGAGAATATCTAGGCATGATCATGTATATAGGCATCACGTCCATGACAAGTAGACCGAAACGATTCTGCATCTACTACTATTACTCCACTCATCGACTGCTATCCAGCATGCATCTAGAGTATTAAGTTAAAAACAGAGTAACGCTTTAAGCAAGATGACATGATGTAGAGAGATAAATTCATGCAATATGAAATAAACCCCATCTTGTTATCCTCGATGGCAACGATGCAATACGTGCCTTGCTGCCCCTTCTGTCACTGGGAAAGGACACAGCAAGATCGAACCCAAAGCTAAGCACTTCTCCCATGGCAAGAACTACCAATCTAGTTGGCCAAACCAATCGGATAATCGAAGAGACTTGGAAAGATAACCAATCATACATAAAAGAATCCAGAGAAGATTCAAATATTATTCATAGATAGACTTGATCATAAACCCACAATTCATTGGTCTCAACAAACACACCGCAAAAAGAAGATTACATCGAATAGATCTCCACAAGAGAGGGGGAGAACTTTGTATTGAGATCCAAAAAGAGAGAAGAAGCCATCTAGCTACTAACTATGGACCCGAAGGTCTGAAGTAAACTACTCACACTTCATCGGAGAGGCTATGATGATGTAGAAGCCCTCCGTGATGACGGCCCTCTCCGGCGGAGCTCCGGAACCGGCCCCAAGATGGGATCTCATGGATACAGAAAGTTGCGGCGGTGGAATTAGGTTTTTGGCTCCTCCTGATCGTTTGGGGGTACGTAGGTATATATAGGAGGAAGGAGTACGTCGGTGGAGCACCGAGGGGCCCACGAGGCAGGGGGGCGCACCCCCCACCCTCGTGACCGCCTCTTTGACTCCTTAGAGTAGGGTCCAAGTCTCCTGGATCACGTTCGGTGAGAAAATCACGTTCCCGAAGGTTTTATTCCATTTGGACTCCGTTTGATATTCTGTTTCTCCGAAATACTGAAATAGGCAAAAAAACAGCAATTCTGGGCTGGGCCTCCGGTTAATAGGTTAGTCCCAAAAATAATATAATAGTTGAAAATAAAGCCCAATGTAGTCCAAAATAGTAGATAATATAGCATGGAGCAATCAAAAATTATAGATACGTTGGAGACGTATCAGGCATCCCCAAGCTTAATTCCTGTTCGTCCTCGAGTAGGTAAATGATAAAAAGAGAATTTTTGATGCGGATTGCTACTTGGCATAATTTCAATGAAAATCTTCTTAATTGTGATATGAATATTTAGATTCAAAAGATTCAAGACAAAAGTTTATATTGACATAAAAATAATAATGCTTCAAGCATACTAACAAAGCAATTATGTCTTCTCAAAATAACATGGCCAAAGAAAGTTATCCCTACAAAATCATTAGTCTGGCTATGCTGTATCTTCACCACACAAAGTATTTAAATCATGCACAACCCCGATAACAAGCCAAGCAATTGTTTCATACTCTAACTTTTTCAAAACTTTTTCAATCTTCACGCAATACATGAGTGTGAGCCATGGATATAGCACTATAGGTGGAATAGAATGGTGGTTGTGGAGAAGACAAAAAGGAGAAGATAGTCTCACATCAACTAGGCGTATCAACGGGCTATGGAGATGCCCATCAATAGATATCAATGTGAGTGAGTAGGGATTGCCATGCAACGGATGCACTAGAGCAATAAGTATATGGAAGCTCAAAAAAGAAACCAAGTGGGTGTGCATCCAACTTGCTTGCTCATGAAGACCTAGGGCAATTTGAGGAAGCCCATCATTGGAATATACAAGCCAAGTTCTATAATGAAATATTCCCACTAATATATGAAAGTGATAACATGAGAGACTCTCTACTATGAATATCATGGTGCTACTTTGAAGCACAAGTGTGGTAAAAGGATAGTAACATTATCCCTTCTCTCTTTTTCTCTCGTTTTTTTATTTGGGCCTTTTTTATGGCCTCTTTTCTTTCTCTTTTTATTTGGGCTTCTTTGGACTCTTTTATTTATTTTTCGTCCGGAGTCTCATCCCGACTTATGGGGGAATCATAGTCTCCATCATTCTTTCCTCACTTGGGACAATGCTCTAATAATGATGATAATCACACTTTTATTTTTCTTACAACTCAACAATTACAACTCGATACTTAGAACAAAATATGACTCTATATGAATGCCGCCGGCGGTGTACCGGGATATGCAATATGACAATGATGAATGTGTCATGATAAAAGGAACGGTGGAAAGTTGCATGATAATATATCTCGGAATGGCTATTGAAATGCCATAATAGGTAGGTATGGTGGCTGTTTTGAGGAAGGTATATGGTGGGTGTATGATACCGGCGAAAGGTGCGCGGTATTAGAGAGGCTAGCAAAGGTGGAAGGGTGAGAGTGCATATAATCCATGGACTCAACATTAGTCACAAATAACTCATATACTTATTGTAAAAATCTAGAAGTTATCAAAGCAAATTATTACGCGCATGCTCCTAGGGGGATAGATTGGTAGGAAAAGACCATCGCTCGTCCCCGACCGCCACTCATAAGGAAGACAATCAATAAATAAATCATGCTCCGACTTCATCACATAACAGTTCACCATACGTGCATGCTATGGGAATCACAAGCTTCAACACAAGTATTTCTCAAATTCACAACTACTCAACTAGCATGACTTTAATATTATCACCTCCATATCTCAAAACAATTATCATGCTTCAATCTTTTCTTAGTATTCAACACACTCAAAAGAAAGTTTCACAAATCTTGAATACCAAGCATATTATTATTATTAAGCAACTTACCATGCTATTAAGAGACTCTCAAAATAATTTAAGTGAAGCATGAGAGATCAATAGTTTCTTTAAAACAAATCCACCACTGTGCTCTAAAAGATCTAAGTGAAGCACATAGAGCAAAATTATAATGCTCAAAAGATATAAGTGAAGCACATAGAGCAAAATCACATAGCTCAAAATATATAATAGAAGCACATAGAGCAAATTATAACGCTCAAAAGATATAAGTGAAGCAGATAGAGCAAAACTACATAGCTCAAAAGATATAAGTGAAGCACATAGAGTAGTCTATCAAATTTTAATTCATGTATGGCTCTCTCAAAAGGTGTGTATAGCAAGGATGATTGTGGCATACTAGAACACAAAGAAAAAAATAATACAAGATGCTCCAAGCAAAACACATATCACGTTGGTGAATAAAAATATAGCTCCAAGTAAATTACCGATGGAAGTGGACGAAAGAGGGGATGCCTTCTGGGGCATCCCCAAGCTTTGACTTTTTGGTGTCCTTGGATTATCTTGGGTGTGCCATGGGCATCCCCAAGCTTAGGCTCTTTCCACTCCTTGTTCCATAATCCATCAAAAGAATTCACCCAAAACTTGAAAACTTCACAACACAAAACTTAAAGTAGAAAACTCGTGAGCTCCGTTAGCGAAAGAAAACAAAAGACCACTTCAAGGTACTGTAATGAACTCATTATTTATTTATATTGGTGTTAAACCTACTTTATTCCAACTTGTCTATGGATTATAAACTATTTTACTAACCATAGATTCATCAAAATAAGCAAACAACACACGAAAAACAGAATCTGTCAAAAACAGAATAGTCTGTAGTAATCTGTAGCTAGCGCAAGATCTGGATCCCCAAAAATTCTAAAATAAATTGATGGACGTGAGGAATTTATCTATTAATCATCTGCAAAAACAATTAACTAAATATCACTCTTCAAATAAAAATGACAGCAGTTCTCGTGAGCGCTAAAGTTTCTGTTTTTTTACAGCAAGTTCAACAAGACTTTCCGCAAGTCTTCCCAACGGTTCTACTTGGAACAAACACTAATTAAACACAAAAAACACAACCAAAACAGAGGATAAATAAATTATTTATTACTAAACAGGAGAAAAAAGCAATGAATAAAAATAAAATTGGGTTGCCTCCCAACAAGCGCTATCGTTTAACGCCCCTAGCCAGGCATAAAAGCGAGGATAGATCTAGGTATTGCCATTAGGCAATCCATAAGTTGCTCTCATGATAGTTTCATATGGAAATTTTATTTTCTTTCTTTTAAAGTGTTCCATGCCCTTTTTTAATGGAAATTGAAATCTAATATTCCCTTCCTTCATATCAATAATCACACCAACCGTTCTAAGGAAAGGTCTACCAAGAATAACAGGGCAAGAAGGATTGCAATCTATATCAAGAACAATGAAATCTACGGGCACATAATTTATATTTGCAACAATAAGAACATCATTAATCCTTCCCATATGTTTCTTAATAGTAGAATTCGCAAGATGCAAGTTTAGAGAGCAATCATCAAAATCGCGGAAATCTAGCAAATCACACAAAGTTTTGGGGATAGTGGAAACACTAGCACCCAAATCACACAAAGCATAAAACTCATGATCTTTACTTTTAATTTTAATAGTTGGTTCCCACTCATCATAGAGTTTTCTAGGGATAGAAACTTTCAACTCAAGTTTTTGTTCATAAGATTGCATCAAGGCATCAACAATATGTTTGGTGAAGGCTTTCTTTTGGCTATAAGCATGTGGAGAATTTAGCACGGATTGCAACAAGGAAATACAATCAATTAAAGAGAAACTTTCATAATTAAATTCCTTGAAATCCAATATACTAGGTTTAGCAACATCTAGATTTTTATTTCTTTCAATCGCACTTTCATCAATTTCATCATAAAGATCTAAATACTCCGAATTTTTAGAACGCCTTCTAGGTAAGGGAAGATCATATTCAGTTTCATCAAGATTCATATTTCAAAACAAAGATTTAATAGGAGACACATCAATAACTTTTAGATCTTCATCTTGATTTTCATAGGAATTGGAAGAACACGCTTTAATAAAGGCATCTTTGGAAGCACGCATCCTAGCGGTTCTTTCCTTGCGCTCATCAATGGAAATTCTCATGGCTTTGAGAGACTCACTGATATCATGCTTAGGAGAAATAGATCTAAGCTTTAAAGAATCAATCTCAAGAGAAATTCTATCAACATTCCTAGCCAAATCATCAACTTTAAGCAATTTCTCTTCAAGCAAAGCATTAAAATTCTTTTGTGAATTCATAAACTCTTTAACACTATTCTCAAATTCAGAGGGCATCTTATTATAATTTCCATAAGAGTTGTTGTAGGAATTCCCATAATTATTAGAAGGATTACTAGGATATGGCCTAGGATTAAAATTTCCTCTATAAGCGTTGTTACCAAAATTATTCCTACCAACAAAATTCACATCCATAGATTCATTGTTATTCTCAACCAAAGTAGACAAAGGCATATCATTAGGATCAGAAGAAACACTCTTAGTAGCAAATAATTTCATAAGTTCATCCATCTTTCCACTCAAAACATTGATTTCTTCTATCGCATGCACTTTTTTATTAGAAGATCTTTCAGTATGCCATTGAGAATAATTAACCATAATATTATCTAGGAGTTTAGTAGCATCTCCTAAAGTGATTTCCATAAAAGTGCCTCCCGCGGCCGAATCTAAAAGATTTCTAGAAGCAAAATTCAATCTGGCATAAAATTTTTGTATAATCATCCACAAATTCAAACCATGTGTAGGGCAATTATGTATCATTAATTTCATTCTCTCCCAAGCTTGTGCAACATGTTCATGATCAAGTTGCTTAAAGTTCATAATATCATTTCTAAGAGAGATGATCTTAGCGGGAGGGAAATACTTAGAGATAAAAGCATCTTTGCACTTGCTCCAAGAATCAATACTATTTTTAGGCAAAGACAAAAACCAAGCTTTAGCACGATCTCTAAGCGAAAAAGGAAATAGCTTCAATTTAACGACATCATTATCGACATCTTTTTTCTTTTGCATATCACAGAAATCAACAAAGCTATTCAGATGAGTAGAGGCATCTTCACTAGGAAGGCTGGCGAATTGATCTTTCATAACAAGATTCAACAAAGCAGTACTGATTTCACAAGATTCAGTATTAGCAAGAGGAGCAATCGGAGTGCTAAGGAAATCATTATTATTGGTATTGGTGAAGTCACACAATTTGATAGTATCTTGAGCCATCGCAACAAACAAGCAATCCAACACATGAGCAAACAAAAGGCAAGCGGGCAAAAAGAGGCAAATAGAGAGGGAGGATAGAGAGAGAGAGGGCGAATAAAACGGCAAGGGTGAAGTGGGGGAGAGGAAAACGAGAGGCAAATGGCAAATAATGTAATGCGAGAGATAGGGATTGTGATGGGTACTTGGTATGTTGACTTTTTGCGTAGACTCCCCGGCAACGGCGCCAGAAATCCTTCTTGCTACCTCTTGAGCTTGCGTTGGATTTCCCCGAAGAGGAAGGGATGATGCAGCAGAGCAGCGTAAGTATTTCCCTCAGTTTTTGAGAACCAAGGTATCAATCCAGTAGGAGGCCACGCTCAAGTCCCTCGTACCTGCACAAAACGATAGCTACTCGCAACCAACAATATTAGGGGTTGTTAATCCCTTCACGGCCACTTACGGGAGTGAGATCTGATAGATATAATATTTTTGGTATTTTTGGTATAGAGATGCAGAGTGAAAAGTAAAAGGCAAAGTAAAAAGCAAAGCAAGATTAAAGTGATGGAGATTGATATGATGAGAATAGACCCGGGGGCCATAGGTTTCACTAGTGGCTTCTCTCAAGAGCATAAGTATTCTACGGTGGGTGAACAAATTACTGTTGAGCAATTGACAGAATTGAGCATAGTTATGAGAATATCTAGGCATGATCATGTATATAGGCATCACGTCCATGACAAGTAGACCGAAACGATTCTGCATCTACTACTATTACTCCACTCATCGACCGCTATCCAGCATGCATCTAGAGTATTAAGTTAAAAACAGAGTAACGCTTTAAGCAAGATGACATGATGTAGAGAGATAAATTCATGCAATATGAAATAAACCCCATCTTGTTATCCTCGATGGCAACAATGCAATACGTGCCTTGCTGCCCCTTCTATCACTGGAAAAGGACACCGCAAGATCGAACCCAAAGCTAAGCACTTCTCCCATGGCAAGAACTACCAATCTAGTTGGCCAAACCAAACGGATAATTCAAAGAGACTTGCAAAGATAACCAATCATACATAAAAGAATTCAGAGAAGATTCAAATATTATTCATAGATAGACTTGATCATAAACCCACAATTGATCGGTCTCAACAAACACACCGCAAAAAGAAGATTACATCGAATAGATCTCCACAAGAGAGGGGGAGAACTTTGTATTGAGATCCAAAAAGAGAGAAGAAGCCATCTAGCTACTAACTATGGACCCGAAGGTCTGAAGTAAACTACTCACACTTCATCGGAGAGGCTATGATGATGTAGAAGCCCTCCGTGATGACGGCCCTCTCCGGCGGAGCTCCGGAACAGGTCCCAAGATGGGATCTCGTGGATACAGAAAGTTGCGGCGGTGGAATTAGGTTTTTGGCTCCTCCTGATCGTTTGGGGGTACGTAGGTATATATAGGAGGAAGTACGTCGGTGGAGCACCGAGGGGCCCATGAGGCAGGGGGCGCACCCTAGGAGGGTCGGCGCACTGCCCCACCCTCGTGACCGCCTCTTTGACTCCTTGGAGTAGGGTCCAAGTCTCTTGGATCACGTTCGGTGAGAAAATCACGTTCCCGAAGGTTTTATTCCGTTTGGACTCCGTTTGATATTCTATTTCTCCGAAATACTGAAATAGGCAAAAAACAGCAATTCTGGGCTGGGCCTCCGGTTAATAGGTTAGTCCCAAAAATAATATAAAAGTGGAAAATAAAGCCCAATATAGTCCAAAACAGTAGATAATATAGCATGGAGCAATCAAAAATTATAGATACATTGGAGACGTATCAGAAGCTTGGCAGAATGCCCGTTAAACTTGTCGGCGTTGATGTCGAGTACACGCACTACATGAAGCCACAACGGGCAGCAGTGCTCCAGCTATGCGTAGAAAAATAATGCCTTGTCTACCACATCTCTGCAGCTAAAGACATGTCAGGATAACTATCAATCTGTACTATTGCTTGTCAATATTGATTTTAATTTTTCTTCACTGCAATTGCCAATATTTAAACTTTGGTTCTCATTTTTGAAAAGCATGGCATATGAATTCATTAAGAGTTTTCATCTGGCTCCATGTATGTCACTCACATGTTCAATTCTTGAATTATATGATCTAGCAATACACACAATTTTATTTTGTTTTACCAAATACAAACTATTTGACTAAACAATACAAAACTGCAACATTACTATACAAAACTTGTATGAAATTTAGTTCAAGAATACGAGCATGCATAAAACATGCATTGTTTATGCAATATATTATCAGATTTACTACTTATGCAGAACAAAGTATTAGCAACTACTCACTTCAACAGATTCAGATATTCATATTGCAGTTCAGTTTCAGAAAAAACAAAAAAACATTGGTAGTTCTAAGAAAATAAACTATATTCACTCTATACAAACATCTTGTAGGCCAATGGAACTAGACAAATTCCTCATGAATGATGAGTACACCTTCGTCGGATTCGCCATTGAAGGAGACAAAAGCAAGCTGAAGCTATCTGGTTTGGAGATCAACTCCGGCAACTGCATTGATATTCAGGTGGAATGGAGAGACCCATAAAATAAAAAGAAGTTTGACTCTTTGGCTGATGTTGCCGGCAGGATGATAGACATTCACTACCATGACATCAACAAAAAAAATTAACCACAAGGAGGACCATACTCTGTGGGGATTTTGCCCATTGCCAGAAAAGCTTATCAAGTATGCAGCAATAGATGCATTCGCAACATATGAGTCATGGAGAATCATCTACGATGTCATAATGGGACTGGACAGGGCAAAAAGAGACAAAGAAGCAAAGAAGAAGAAGAACAAGGCTGTAATCCAATACAACAACTAGAAATAATCAGGGCTATGTTTAGTTTCACTTTACTTTAGTCATTGTGTTGTTCTTTGTTTCATGTATGCAAGCTTTTGATTATGTCCGTTGCTTCATATCGAACATTTCTTTTGTAAAAGAATGCCATTTTAGAATTATCATCCAATTTTCTTTCTGTTGTTTGCTTATGTATCGTTAGTTTGCTTGTGATCAATTGCTTTCGCTGAAATTAGTTGGTGTTAGAACAAGTATTCAGAAAACTTTGAAAAAATTAATCTACGATGTCAAAACATATTATTCACATACAAAACATATTCAAAAACAATGTTAGACAAAAAATTAAGTAATCTGACTACAACTCATACCTAAAAAAGAAAGATTAATGCAGTTCACAATGGTAAAAATAAGCATTACGCATTTGTACACATGCAGTCCGCAAATAGTAATTATAGAAAAAGAACATTAATATTAATATTTATAAAAAATATATAATCCGCAGAACATTATAAACAAGCGCGAACATAGTTCACATAGCAAATATAAGGCAGTTCACAAAGTGTATACATGAAGTGCTGTATATGCATAAATGCAGAACGAGAGGGACTGCGGCAACTTTTGTGCAGTGCACAACACACGGACTTGGTACGCACAGTGCAGCACTCAACGTTGGTGCAAGCAGTACAAATGACACCATTTGTACTACCACGAAATATATATACTCCAAAAGAAAAAAATGCTTCAGATAAGGAAAAAAATTGACCACCCAGCTGCAACCAGGCTCTAGCCAGTCCCGTAATAGGTCTGCGCCTACAGTAGGTGATTCATCCTGAGCCACAATGCATGGAGCCGGGCACAAGTGGGCCCACGGGTTAGAGAGCATAGAGTAGTGCCCACCGTGTATAAGCGCCCAAATAAGTAACCAGAAGAGTTCGATACGGCGGCCTCGCCAGTGCTTATAAACAGGTCAGGCGCGCCTTCCACGGGCGAGGTGGGACTAAAGATTAGCCCGCACACAACGCACCGGGAACCAGCCGTGCTCACAGGCCGACTTGGGCCCAATGCATCTTACACCCCAACGAACCCAACAAATTCTCATAGCCCGAAAACAAACAAAGCCCAACGACGCACAACTAGCAAGTAATTCCAGTACCCCCTCACCTAAACAAATGCAGTCCGCTGTGCAATCGGTATGGGACGGAAGATGTGCTGTCAATAAAGCATTGCAGTTCGCTTAGACGAATATTTTTTCTAGCCATTCAAGAATACTACCACGGCGAATCTTTTCACTTGGCTACAACGACACAAACCCACGTCACACACTGGCTTGGTTGACAGGCGCACGGGGTGTGATAGGGAGGCGACGGGGTGTGACAGACTCGCCTACACATGCGGCGCCGCGGCACGCCGTGTCGCCGCCTGCTCCGGCTTGTTCTAGGCTCGGCCTCATAGGGGGCTGGGGAGGGGGGTCACGACCCCCCTCCCACCCCCTGCTCGGCCTCGCGCTAACGCACGCAGTGCGCTTGCTTGACAAGCGCAGTGCGGACATTATGTTTTTCCAACAGTAGGACGCACACAACTCCAGAGCCACACCCCTAAGATAGACATGGAGGCGATGGGGTGTGATGGACTCGCCTACGCATGCGGTGCAGCGGTACGCCGTGTCGCTGCCTGCTCCAGCTCGTTCCAGGCTCGGCCTCGCAGGGGGGTGGGGAGGGGGGTCACGACCCCCTCCCACCCCCTGCTCAGCCTCACGCTAACGCACACAGTGTGCTTGGTTGATAGGCGCAGTGCGGACATTCTCTTTTTTCCAATAATAGGACGCACGCAACCCTAGAGCCACACCCCTAAGATAGACAGGGAGGTGATAGGGTGTGATGGACTCGCCTATGCATGCGGCGCCGGGGTACGCCGTGTTGCCGCCTGCTTCGGCTCGTTCCAGGCTCGGCCTCGTAGGTGGGTGGGGAGGGGGGGTCCCTCCCACCCCCCTTCTCGACCTCGCGCTAACGCACGCAGTGCGCTTGGTTGACAGGTGTAGTGCGGACATTCTGTTTTTCCAACAATAGGACGCACGCAACCCCAGAGCCACACCCCTAAGATAGACAGGGAGACAACGGGGTGTGACAGACTCGCCTACGGATGCGGCGGCATGGCACGCCGTGTCGCCGCCTGCTCCGGCTCGTTCCAGGCTCGGCCTCGCATGGGGGTGGGGAGGGGGTCACGACCCCCCTCCCACCCCCTACTCGGCCTCGCGCTAATGCACGCAATGCGCTTGGTTCACAGGCGCAGTGCGGGCATTCTGTTTTTTCCAACAACAGGACGCACGCAACCCCATAGCCACACCCCTTAGATAGACAGGGAGGCGACGGGCTGTGATGGACTCGCCTACGCATGCGGCGCCGCGGCATGCCGTGTCGCCGCCTGCTCCGGCTCGTTCTAGGCTCAGCCTCACAGGAGGTTGGGAAGGGGGGTCACGACCCCCTCCCACCTCCTGCTCGGCCTCACGCTAACGCACGCAGTGCGGACATTTTGTTTTTCCAACAATAGGACACACGCAACCCAGAGCCACACCCCTAAGATAGACAGGGAGGCGACAGGATGTGGCAGACTCGCCTACGCATGCGGCGCCGTGGCACGCCGCATCGCCGCCTGCTCCGGCTCGTTCCAGGCTCGGCCTCATAGGGTGGAGGGGGTCACGACCCCCCTCCCACCCCCCTGCTCGGCCTCGCGCTATCGCACGCAGTGCGTTAAGTACACGGAATACAGGAGCAATACAAATCTATAGACAACAAAAAAATGGTGGGGCCCCCCAACCCCCCTACCTTACTGTACAAACAATAAAAAAACCAACTGCAGGACGCATCTCTTTGGCAAAGCAGTGCATTTCGTTAGGCAAAAAGCAATGCCGTATCATAAGAGCAATGCAGTTTCAGGATACACACATGAATACAGGGTCTGCGGCAAGTGCAGTAAAAAAACAGGTGCAACACAAACTTGTAGACAAATGCAGTGCTTTTTGTTGGACGAAGAAGTTCGGCATCACATGCGATGCAGTTTATGGGACACAAACGATACATATAAGCATGACAAGTGCTAGTTCACACAGAACGTGGTTGTCAACAAAATAAAAATATACACATATGTATACTATATGAGTTATTTATATAAAATACATATACACGTACAAATTCGTCCATATACACTGCTGCAAAAAGCACACGAAAACATGACAACAGAAAAAAGTCTTTTTCATACATTATCTACCTTAGATAGCACACAATACACAACATGAACTTCTAGTTCTTGTCCATACACAGGCTTTTACCCAGTAAAGACAAAGCCAAAATGACTGCGACTACGTCTATGATTGCGATAGGGAAGTAAGCCCGAGGTTCGCAATCAGATCTCGTAGCTCAAGCGGCATGTCTTCATAACACAACATGTTCGAAGGATTGAACAGCAGCTGGAACATGTACTCTGCCTGCCAATCTTCAACAGCAGGCTGGAAAAGAAAATTAAAAAAATGCAGACCAGTGATTAAAAAAAGGTTGTCATAAAGAACAAAAACTGAAAAAGTAAAATAATAAAAAAGTAACAAGAAAAATAAGGAAACGAAGAAGGTGTTACGTCGGATTTGATAATTCTCTCAACTAGACGTTGGCCATCATACAACTACGTCAACCTCAGAACATAGATTCCGCACTCGTTTGCTCCCTGCGCTGGCACGACCAGGTAAAAGGGCTCCTCTGCCAATTTAACCCAGTCAAGGTGGTTCTTCGATTTATACATTTTTTCACCACAAATCGCCTTAAGCAACTGAGTCATACTCCTCATCTGGCAAAGAAAAGGAATCACAGAGGTTAACACACATCACAGATCAAGTTACTATTTAGACAAACCAAAAAATACAAAAGTTGTTCTCAATGTCTAGACAGTCCCTCTTTTAAATGCACGCGAGGTCATTTCCTTTTACCCTTTTTTACACAGATTATGGGGGGGGTGAGAAAATGCAGTTCTGTCATGCATATATTGCAGTGCACTACATAAACAAGTGTGGTTCTATGTGTGCTAACATTGCATGTGCAGTTTATAAAAAAATGCAGTAGGAGAAACATAAAAAATCTTTGCACTTGGCAAGAAAAAATGACATACCACTTCAGTGTAATCTGAGTGGTAGTCAGTCCTGCGCCACTTTGTCGTGACATCAGGATGACCAGTGTACTTCCTAGTGTCATGGATATCAAGTGTCTCGCAATGCTGGTCCATCGTGTATAAGGAATAATGACCATCCTTGGAGCGCGACATCATAATCTGTTCACATAAAAAAATGAAAATGAAAAGTTCCTTCGACACGTAGCACCAGGACCATGGTTCCAAAAATAACTATAAAAAGAAATGCAACAAACCAGAAAAATAAATGACAGAAAACAATGAACTTACCAGTTTTGCAGCCAACAGGTTTACGTCGTCGCTCACAAAAACCTTGAACTGCTTAACTGCATCTTCTAAAACAAATGGGCTATGCACAACTGGCAACACAGGGTTTAAATCATCATCTCTCGTCACAAAGGTTTCCATTTGAAGAACGTACTGCACAGAAAAAAGAACAAAAAATGACATGAAAAAAAGGATAAACAATGCATGCATGCATGGACATGAAAAAATTAGTACAATAGGAAAAAATGACAGCACACGTTTACCGTGATAAATAAAGTTGGAAGGATCACACGTTCACCAGAATGATAAACTAAACCCAATTTAGGGTCTTGCTTCCAGTACTTGATGACAAAATCCATGAGATACGAATCCATTAAAGCTCCTTTGCCAAATGTATTATAGATATAGTCAATATTGTAAGTATCGACATCACCAAAAGAACTATTCACCATAAATAACACGTTCCTGTAGTAAACATACACAGATGGGATCAATAAAATTAAAATTAAAAACAAAACACATAAAAAGGATGAAGGGCACACACATAAAACTTACTCGTGGTATTTGGTTACAAAATCTTTGCTGAGAACAAGATCCTTTATTTTCCTCGCCTCATCAATATATTTGAACCTCGGAGGCTTCAAATTCTCTATAGAGTATCTCAACTTAAAAGCCCTCTCATCTACCCTTTGGTTCTAAAATACTTCAACCTCATACATAGGAGGATGATTAATTGCTGCACTCCTAGTCCTAGTGACGCGTGGACACAGCGTAGCCAAATCATCATCATCAACATCAAATACATCGTGTGGAGAGCTAGGTCGAGAGACACTTCCACCATCAGGTCCAGACGCCACATCTGTGTTCAAACCATCTCCAGCCAAAGAACCAGAATTATCTTGAGAGATTTCAATGACACAATCTTCCATAACCACCTCAGAACCCTGGGACTCAAACAGTGACGTACAACCTTCATTAAGCCCCCCATCAAAACCTAAAAACATGTAGAAAAAACATGGAAATACTTAGCACAAAATACAAAACCAAAACACATGTAATACATCTCATTAATATAAAAAATGCAGTTCACTAAAGAACATAATGCAGCCCACTAGTCTACATCAATACAGTCCACTAGTCTACATCAATGGAGTCCACTTGTCTACAGCAATGCATCCCACTTGTCTACAACAATGCAGCCCACTTGTATACAACAATGCAGCCCACTTATAAAGAACAATGCAGCTCACTTGCCCAAAAAATAAAATGCATCTCACTAACACAACAAATAAATATACACATCCATTCTAAATCATGAACTTAACTAAACAAACTAGTAAAAAACCCATAAGAAGCGGAAGCAAGAAGTAGACAAAAAATAATTAAAAGGTAGGATGAAGTAGTTCACTAAAACAACCTTTATCTGCAAAAATTAAAAGCGATGTTAAATCAAGGCAACACTTTCTCGATGTGAGCCAACTATAGAGCATGGCCTTTCTGATGTAGCCAATGTGCTCCACCCCAAACTGAGCAACTCGAACACCTTCCCAAGTCTGCAAGAATTGAAACATATAGAATCCACAATCGTGACTACAATAAAAGGAATAAAAAACATCAGTTTCAGAAAAATGAAATAAAAAAACTTGAGCAGTATGGTGGAGAGGGGCTGTACAGAACACACCCATTTGGCTGCATTGGGACAATGACATGTTTCAACACAAATCCATCAAGTGTAGGAGGATTTAGCGGCTCATTAGAACTTGAGCTTCCTTCTTTCCATGCACGCTTGACATTTTTAACCATCCTCCTAAAAACCCTGATCACATCAGGGCTACCAGGTTTATTGAGCGAGTCAAGAAATTCAAACAACCTTTTTTTCACATTTAACGCAACTACAAAAAATGGCCAACGCCATCCCTCATCTCTGGCGGATCAAAAGTTGCAAAAAGGACCTGTTCGAAGCACGAATAAATAAATAAAATTATTATAAGAAGAAGAAACACAACACTATAAAAACAAACACACAAAATATAGTTTTCGACACATAAAAAAGTTACTCACCATGTCCTTTTTATCAACACACTCCTCGGCTTTTGAAGAGAACATCATTTCAACACTCTTGCCTACAGTACCACCATTCCAAATATTTGTCTGCCAAAAAAAAACCAAAAATCAAATAGTGCTCAAGCAAACAGGGTCGTCGCACGAAATCAGAAAAGAAAATCAACAAATAAAACAAAAATTTCTGCATTCTTACACAAATATGGTACGGGGCAACCATTGTCGGAGATTCCTTAAACTTATCTATCATCAAAGAAACCCCAACATCTACAAGGCTTGTAGTGAGCATCCCTTTATCCCAAAAGGATTGACCAACTTTGCCAATGGTAATATCAGCCATCTCAGTTTTAAAAGCAATCATGTCCCTGAATTTTTCATGCAAAACTAAAACATAAGATACTAAAAAAAATAACAACAAAGAAAAATGGGTAAATACCAAAATTAGAAAATACATATGAACAAAAAATTTTCTAAAAAACCATACTTCTTCTTCTTGTCCTTCCGAACCCTTGTAACAGCAGCGTACAACTCATTGTATCTTTCCAGAAGAGCTGGATCAATGCTCGATGGTGTCACAACAGGAAGTTCGTCATCTGTAAGAAAAAGATGAAGTTCACTTATCGAAAGAATGAAGTTCAAATATTAAGATAAGGAAATTCTGCTAGCTATTTTGAAAATCATAAACAAAAGATCAAGTTTCATTATCATTAAACATCTAATGTAGATACCATAGTAATTCAAAAAATTGAATGAGAAAAACTTCAACTACACTGTTCGAAACAAAACTCTTGCCTTCAGTGTCAGAGTCTTCATGTTGTTATTCTTCAGAGCTGACAAAAACATTTTCTTGGCAAGGTTGCGACGAATCCACCACAACCTCACTGGACTGCCCTTCTGTAGCAACATCATCATTCTCTGGATTTACAATAGTCTGGTCAACCGCAACATCCTTAGATACTTCAGCTACATGAGACTCCACTCTCGATACTTCAGGAACATCGTTGGCCGCCAGACAAATAGGGGAAGCAACAACACTAACAGCTGGGACGACATTCTCCAGCGGCTTTTCAATGCCAAAATCAGAATCTATTGGAAATATGCCCTAGAGGCAATAATAAATTGGTTATTATTATATTATATTTCATTGTTCATGATAATCGTTTATTATCCATGCTAGAATTGTATTGATAGGAAACTCAGATACATGTGTGGATACATAGACAACACCATGTCCCTAGTAAGCCTCTAGTTGACTAGCTCGTTGATTAATAGATGGTTACGGTTTCCTGACCATGGACATTGGATGTCGTTGATGACGGGATCACATCATTAGGAGAATGATGTGATGGATAAGACCCAATCCTAAGCCTAGCACAAGATCGTGTAGTTCGTATGCTAAAGCTTTTCTAATGTCAAGTATCATTTCCTTAGACCATGAGATTGTGCAACTCCCGGATACCGTAGGAGTGCTTTGGGTGTACCAAACGTCACAACGTAACTGGGTGGCTATAAAGGTGCACTACAGGTATCTCCGAAAGTGTCTGTTGGGTTGGTACGAATCGAGACTGAGATTTGTCACTCCGTATGACGGAGAGGTATCTCTGGGCCCACTCGGTAATGCATCATCATAATGAGCTCAATGTGACTAAGCAGTTAGTCACGGGATCATGCGTTATGGAACGAGTAAAGTGACTTGCCGGTAATGAGATTGAACAAGGTATTGGGATACCGATGATCGAATCTCGAGTAAGTAACATACCGATTGACAAAGGGAATTGAATACGGGATTGATCGAATCCCCGACATCGTGGTTCATCCGATGAGATCATCGTGGAACATTTGGGAGCCAATATGGGTATCCAGATCCCGCTATTGGTTATTGGCTGGAGAGGTGTCTCGGTCATGTCTGCATGGTTCCCGAACCCGTAGGGTCTACACACTTAAGGTTCGGTGACGCTAGAGTTCTTATGGGAAATAGTATGTGGTTACCGAAGGTAGTTCAGAGTCCTGGATGAGATCCCGGACGTCATGAGGAGTTCCGAAATGGTCCGGCGGTGAAGATTGATATATTGGACGAAGGGTATTGGAGTCCGGAAGTGTTGTGGAGGTACCAGACTATGGCCAGCATGACCGAAAGGTGTTTCGGGAGCCCCGACAAGTGTTGGAGAGCCTCATGGGCCAAAGGGGAAGGGGCAAACCAGCCCACTAAGGGGTGGTGCGCCGCCACACCCTTTCCCACGTTACTTGGGGACGTGGGGCGCCTCCACCAGGCTTGGGAGGCAAGCCTCCACCTGCTTGGCTTGGGGGGCAAGTCTCCCTAGGATTTTCCCTAGGGAGATCCAATCTGCTTGGCCGCCGCCCCCTAGGGGAAACCCTAGGGAGCCTCCCCCTCTCCCCTTGCCCCTATATATAGTGGAGGGGTGGGAGGGCAGCCAGACCTCTTCCCTGGTGCAGCCCTCCCTCCTCCTACACCTCGTCCTCCTCCATAGTGCTTGGCCAAGCCCTGCTGGAGAACCACGAGCTCCATTGCCACCATGCCGTCGTGCTGCTAGATTTCTCCTTCAACTTCTCCTCTCCCCTTGCTGGATCAAGAAGGAGGAGACGTCCCCGGGCTGTACGTGTGTTGAACTCGGAGGCGCCGTCCGTTCGGCACTAGGTCGGATCTTCTGCGATTTGAATTGCTGCGAGTACGACTCCATCAACCGCGTTCTTGTAATGCTTCCGCTTAGCGATCTTCAAGGGTATGAAGATGCACTCCCTCTCTCTCGTTGCTAGCGTCTCCTAGATTGATCTTGGTGACACGTAGGAAAATTTTAATTATTGCTACGTTCCCCAACAGTGGCATCATGAGCTAGGTCTATGCGTAGTTTCTATGCACGAGTAGAACACAAAGCAGTTGTGGGCGTCGATATTGTCAATTTACTTACCGTTACTAGTCTTATCTTGATTCGGCGGCATCGTGGGATGAAGCGGCCCGGACCGACTTTACACGAACGCTTACGTGAGACTGGTTCCACCGACTGACATGCACTAGTTGCATAAGGTGGCTAGCGGGTGTCTGTCTCTCCCACTTTAGTCAGATCGGATTCGATGAAAAGGGTCCTTATGAAGGGTAAATAGAAATTGGCATATCACAGTGTGGTTTTGGCGTAGGTAAGAAACGTTCTTGCTAGAAACCTATAGCAGCCACGTAAAAACTTGCAACAACAATTAGAGGACATCTAACTTGTTTTTGCAGCATATGCCTTGTGATGTGATATGGCCAAAAGGATGTGATGAATGATATATGTGATGTATGAGATTGATCATGTTCTTGTAATAGGAAACACGACTTGCATGTCGATGAGTATGACAACCGGCAGGAGCCATAGGAGTTGTCTTAATTTATTTATGACCTGCGTGTCAACTTAAACGTCATGTAATTACTTTACTTTATTGCTAAAGCATTAGCCATAGTAGTAGAAGTAATAGATGACGGACAACTTCCAGAAGACACGATGATGGAGATCATGATGATGGAGATCATGGTGTCATGTCGGTGACAACGATGATCATGGAGCCCCAAAGATGGAGATCAAAAGGAGAAAATGATATTGGCCATATCATGTCACTATTTGATTGCATGTGATGTTTATCATGTTTTACATCTTATTTGCTTAGAACGACGGTAGCTCAAATAAGATGACCCCTCTTAATAATTTCAAGAAAGTGTTCCCCCTAACTGTGCACCATTGTGAAGGTTCGTTGTTTCGAAGCACCACGTGATGATCGGGTGTGATAGATTCTAACGTTCGAATACAACGGGTGTAAGCCAGATTTACACACGCAATACACTTAGGTTGACTTGACGAGCCTAGCATGTACAGACATGGCCTCAGAACACGGAAGACCGAAAGGTCGAGCATGAGTCGTATAGAAGATACGATCAACATGAAGATGTTCACCGATGTTGACTAGTTTGTCTCACGTGATGATCGGACACGGCCTAGTTGACTCGGATCTTGTTTCACTTAGATGACAAGAGGGATGTCTATCTGAGTGGGAGTTCATTAAATAATTTGATTAGATGAACTTAATTATCATGAACATAGTCTAAATTGTCTTTGCAAATGTGTTGTAGATAAATAGCTCACGTTGTAGCTCCCTGTTTCAATATGTTCCTAGAGAAAGACCAAGTTGAAAGATATTATAAGCAATGATGCGGACTGGGTCTGTAGTCCCAGGAGTGTCCTCACAGCTACACAGAAGGCTTACGTCTTTGATGCACCGCTCGATGTGCAAACCCCTACAACGTCGTCTGTGGATGTTGTGAACACCTGACAGACACATCCTGATGACTACTTAATAGTTTAGTGCACCATACTTTACGACTTAGAATCGGGATTCCAATGACGTTTTGAACACCATAAGACATATGAGATGTTCCAAGAGCTGAAATGGGATTTCAGGCTCATGCCCGTGTTCAGAGGTATGAGACCTCTGACAAGTTCTTTTGCCAACAAGATGGAGGAGAATAGCTCAGCTAGTGCGCATGTGCTCAGAATGTCTGGGTGCTACAATCACTTAAATCAAGTGGGAGTTAAACTTCCAGATAAGATAGTGATTGATAGAGTTCTCTAGCCACTATCACTAAGCTACTAGATCTTCGTGATGAACTATGACATGCAAGGGATGGAGTTGATCCCGGAGCTGTTCGCGGTGCTTAAGACCGCAAAAGGTAGAATCAAGAAGGAGCATCAAGTGTTGATGGTTTAACAAGACCACTGATTTCAAGAAGGGCAAGGGCTAGAAGGGAAACTTCATGGATGGCAAACCAGTTGCCGCTCCAATGAAGGAACCCAAGGTTGAACCCAAACCCGAGACTAAGTGCTTCTATTGTAAGGGGAACGGTCACTGGTAGCGGAATTACCCCAAATGCATGGTAGATAAGAAGGCTGGCAACTTCAACAAAGTATATACGTGTTATTAATGTGTACCTCACTAGTACTCCTGGTAGCACCTGGGTATAG
Organism: Triticum urartu; assembly: GCF_056163025.1. NCBI lineage: Eukaryota > Viridiplantae > Streptophyta > Magnoliopsida > Poales > Poaceae > Triticum > Triticum urartu. The sequence goes on along the minus strand of NC_141873.1, from coordinate 142,020,632 downwards.
GATACCAGTTCAGTTGCTATTATTGGTGACTTGAAGCAAAAGCTACGGACTAAACAAAGACTGGCTAAGGGCGAGGTGACGATGTGTGTTGGAAGTGTTTCCAAAGTTGATGAGATCACCATCGCACGCTCCATCTGCCTTTGGGATTAGTATTGAACCTAGATAAATGTTATCAGGTGTCTACGTTGAGCATGAATATGATTATATCATGTTCATTGCAATAAGGTTATTCATTTAAGTTAGAGAATAATGGTTATTCTGTTTACATGAATAATACCTTTCATGGTCATGCACCCTATGTGAATGGTTCATTGAATCTCGGTCGTGGTAATACACATGTTCATGCCAAAAGATGTAGAGTTATTAATGATAGTACCACTTTCTTGTGGCACTGCCGCTTAGGTCATATTGGCGTAAGATGCATGAAGAAATTCCATGTCGATGGATGTTTGGAGTCACTTGATTTTGAATCGCTTGACACATGCGAGCCATGCCTCATGGGCAAGATGACTAAGACCCCGTTTTCAGGTACAATGAAACGGGCAAGTGACTTGTTGGAAATCATACATGCTGATGCGTGTGATCCAATGAGAATTAAAGCGTGTGGTGGATATCGCTATTTTCTCATCTTCACTGACGATTTGAGTAGATATAGGTATATTTACTTAATGAAGCACAAGTCTGAAATGTTTGAAAAGTTCAAGCGATTTCAGAGTGAAGTTAAGAATCATCATAACAAGAAGATCAAATTCCTACGATCTGATCAGTGAGAATTTCTGAGTTATGAGTTTGACAAACACTTAAGACATTGTGGAATTGTTTCACAGTTGAAGCCACCTGGAACACCATAGGGTAATGGTGTGTCCGGACGTCGTAATCAAACCCTATGAGATATGGTGCGATCTATGATGTCTCTTGCCAATCTACCGTTTTAATTTTGAGGTTATGCGTTAGAGACAACTGCATTCACTTTAGATAGGGCACCATCTAAGTCCATTGAGACGACGTCGAACATTGGTTTGGCAAGAAACCAAAGTTGTCGTTTCTTAATGTTTGGGGCTGCGATGCTTAAGGCTTCAGCCGGAGAAGCTCGAACCCAAAGCGGACAAACACATCTTCATAGGATACCCAAAGGTGACAGTTGGGTACACCTTCTATCTCAGATCCGTGGGCAAATTGTTTGTCACTAAGAACGGGTCTTTTCTCGAGAAGGAGTTTCTCTCGAAAGAATTGAGTGGGAGGAAGATAGAACTTGATGAGGTTGTCAAACCTTTACTTCAACCGAAGAGTGATGCAATAGAGAAAGATGTTTTCTGTGGCGCCTACATCTGTTGAATAGGAAGTTAATGATAGTATCATGAAGCTTCGGATCAAGTTGCTATCGAACCTCATAGGTCGACAAGGATATGTACTACTCCTGAGTGGTACAGTACTCCTGTCTTAGATATCATGTTGTTAGACAACAATGAACCTACGAGCTATGGATAAGCGATGGTGGGCCCGTATTCCGACAAATGGTTAGAAGCCATGAAATCCGAGATAGGATCCATGTATCAGAATAAAGTATGGACTTTGGTGGACTTGCCCAATGATCGGCAAGCCATTGAGATAAATGGATCTTTAAGAAGAAGACGGACGTGGGCGATAATGTTACCATCTATGAAGCTCGACTTGTGGGAAAGAGTCTTTTCACAAGTTCAAGGAGTTGACTATGATGAGAATTTCTCACCGTAGCGATGCTTAAGTCCGTCAGAATCATGTTAGCATTAGTTGTATTTTTCGATTATGAAATCTGACAGATGGATGTCAAAACAAGTTTTCTTACCAGTTTTCGTAAGAAAAAGTTGTATGTGATACAATAAAAGGTTTTGTCGATCCTAAGGATGCTAAAAGGTATGCTGGCTCTAGCAATCCTTCTATGGACTAGAGCAAGCATCTCGGAGTCGGAATATATGCTTTGATGGAGTGATCAAAGCTTTTAGGTTTATAAAATGTTTGCTAGAAACTTGTATTCACAAGAAAGTGAGTGGGAGCACCACAACATTTCTGGTAAGTATATGTGGATGACATATTGTTGATTCAAAATAATGTAGAATTTCTGGAAAGCATAAACGGTTAGTTAAAGAGTGATTTTCAAAGGAAGACCTGGATAAAGTTGCTTACATATTGGGCATCAAGATCTATAGAGATAGATCAAAACGCCTAATGATACTTTCAAAGAACGCACACCTTGACATGTTTTTGAAGGAGTTCAAAATAGATCAGTCAAAGAAGGGGTTCTTACCTGAGTTGTAAGGTGTGAAGTTGAGTTAGACACGAAGATTGACCACGGCAGAAGAAAGAGGAAGGACAAAGGTCGTCCCCTATGCTTTTGTCATAGGCTCTATACGGTATGCCATGCTGAGTACTGCACCAGATGTGTGCCTTGCCACATGTCTGGCAAGAGGGTACAAAGGTGATCTAGGAATGGATCACCAGATAGCGGTCAAAATTATCCTTAGAGGAATAAGGAAATGTTTCTCGGTTATGGAGGTGATAAAGAGTTCGACGTAAAGAGTTACGTCGATGCAAGCTTAACACCTATCCGGATAGCTCTGAGTAGAGATACCGGATACGTATAATGGAGCAACAATTTGGAATAGCTCCAAGTGGAACATGGTAGCAGCATCTACAATATGACATAAAGTTTTGCGAAATACATAGGGATCTGAATATGGCAGACCTGTTGACTACAACCTCTCTCACAAGCATAACATGATCAAACCCAGAACTCATTGAGTGTTAATCACATAGTGATGTGAACTAGATTAGTGACTCCAGTAAACTCTTTGGATGTTGGTCACATGGCGATGTGACCTGTGAGTGTTAATCACATGGCGATGTGAACTAGATTATTGACTCTAGTGCAAGTGGGAGACTATTGGAAATATGCCCTAGAGGCAATAATAAATTGGTTATTATTATATTATATTTCATTGTTCATGATAATCATTTATTATCCATGCTAGAATTGTATTGATCGGAAACTCAGATACATGTGTGGATACATAGACAACACCATGTCCCTAGTAAGCCTCTAGTTGACTAGCTCATTGATCAATAGATGGTTACCGTTTCCTGACCATGGACATTGGATGTCGTTGATAACGGGATCACATAATTAGGAGAATGATGTGATGGACAAGACCCAATCCTAAGCCTAGCACAAGATCGTGTAGTTCGTATGCTAAAGCTTTTCTAATGTCAAGTATCATTTCCTTAGACCATGAGATTGTGCAACTCCCGGATACCGTAGGAGTGCTTTGGGTGTACCAAACATCACAACATAACTGGGTGGCTATAAAGGTGCACTACAGGTATCTCCGAAAGTGTCTGTTGGGTTGGTACGAATCGAGACTGGGATTTGTCTCTCCATATGACGGAGAGGTATCTCTGGGCCCACTCGGTAATGCATCATCATAATGAGCTCAATGTGACTAAGCAGTTAGTCACGGGATCATGTGTTATGGAACGAGTAAAGTGACTTGCCGGTAACGAGATTGAACAAGGTATTGGGATACCGACGATCGAATCTCGAGCAAGTAACATACTGATTGACAAAGGGAATTGAATACGGGATTGATCGAATCCCCGACATCGTTGTTCATCCGATGAGATCATCGTGGAACATGTGGGAGCCAATATGGGTATCCAGATCCCGCTATTGGTTATTGGCTGGAGAGGTGTCTCGGTCATGTCTGCATGGTTCCCGAACCCATAGGGTCTACACACTTAAGGTTCGGTGACGCTAGAGTTGTTATGGGAAATAGTATGTGGTTACCGAAGGTAGTTCAGAGTCCTGGATGAGATCCCGGATGTCACGAGGAGTTCCGAAATGGTCCGGCGGTGAAGATTGATATATTGGACGAAGGGTATTGGAGTCCGGAAGTGTTCTGGAGGTACCAGGCTATGGCCAGCATGACCGAAAGGTGTTTCGGGAGCCCCGACAAGTGTTGGAGGGCCTCATGGGCCAAAGGGGAAGGGGCAAACCAGCCCACTAAGGGGTGGTGCGCCCCCACACCCTTTCCCACATTACTTGGGGACGTGGGGCGCCTCCACCAGGCTTGGGAGGCAAGCCTCCACCTCCTTGGCTTGGGGGGCAAGTCTCCCTAGGATTTTCCCTAGGGAGATCCAATCTGCTTGGTCGCCGCCCCCTAGGGGAAACCCTAGGGCGCCTCCCCCTCTCCCCTTGCCCCTATATATAGTGGAGGGTGGGAGGGCAGCCAGACCTCTTCCCTGGCGCAGCCCTCCCTCCTCCTACACCTCCTCCTCCTCCATAGTGCTTGGCCAAGCCCTGCTGGAGAACCACGAGCTCCATTGCCACCATGCCGTCGTGCTGCTAGAGTTCTCCTTCAACTTCTCCTCTCCCCTTGCTGGATCAAGAAGGAGGAGACGTCCCCGGGCTGTACGTGTGTTGAACGCGGAGGCGCCGTCCGTTCAGCGCTAGATCGGATCTTCTGCGATTTGAATCGCCGCGAGTACGACTCCATCAACCGCGTTCTTGTAACGCTTCCGCTTAGCGATCTTCAAGGGTATGAAGATGCACTCCCTCTCTCTCGTTGCTAGCATCTCCTAGATTGATCTTGGTGATACGTAGGAAAATTTTAATTATTGCTACGTTCCCCAACAGAATCTTCATGCCGACTAGGGGAAACAACATCATGGGATTCTTGAGCTACAGAGGCATCTGCATAGTCAACGGCAACCGATGTAGAAGCATCAACACTGCCACCACCATCAACAACACAACCGCCCTGATTCAGATCAACGCGAACTTCCATGTTTTCTTCTCCAGGTTGTGGTAAGTTTAAAAAACACAAAATAACACAAAATGAGCGTGGGGATAACTAACACAACAACACACATGATACTTATGTCAAAAAGACTGCTGACAACATACACAAAACAACTGCAGTCCATGTGTGTCAAAACAACTACAACTGCAACCCACATAAACGTAAAAAGAACTGCAGTTCCCTTTGTCAAACGTTGCAGTTCAGTTATGTTAAATACTGAAGCTTACGTATGTAAAACACTATGGACCACGCATGCGAAAAGAACTGCATTTCACTTCTGTCAAAGACTGAAGCTAACACATGTAAAACTATTACAGATGACATATGTAAATGAAAATGCATATGAGTGAACAAAACAGCGTACATCAAGTTTATAACAACAACAAACAATTAGATTACAACCCACCAACAGAACAAGTAATACAACTATACCTTATCAGCTACAACATCCGGAGGGGACGATGCATCAGCCAAGACCTCATTCTTTCCAGAGCCATCGTAGGACTCTTTGTGCACATCACAAGCAGCAACACCAGTCTACGGGAGAACAAATAAAAAACGAAAATAAGATGGTAACGACCAAAAAAGAAAAAAAACTTCAACTATGCACAAGCAGTACACACTTTACAACCGTGAAGTAAACAAAAAATACAATAAACTGGAAAGCAACAAATGCAAGTTCAAGAAGAGGGACGCATGGCAGAAGTACTTGCACCTGACCAACTGCATCGCCCCTAGTTCCATGGACACCAAAAGATTCCACTCCAGCCTATCACAAAAAACAAAAATAGTGAGGAGCAGTCCACATAATACACAAAAGAGGTTCAAAGCCACAAAAAACCTAGAACATACATTATTAGCGCCAATGCCAGCGTCCTGACGGTTCATTTCATCCAAAATATGCCCAACATCCTTCTCATACTGACCGCATTTTTCCTCCTGTGAATGTCTCAATTGAGCATACGAAGACCAAACATTCGTCACTGCAATCTTCAGGCTTTCAATCACGCCACAATCAAAATTGTGAGCAGCAGCAATATCTTCATCTCGTGGGCCATGGCCAACAGGGAAAAAACCAGCAACTGTCCTCAACCTGTCACCAGAGGTTGGCAAATCTTCAGTCAACTTCAAAACCTTCAGAAGAAGCTCATCAATCTCCTTATGTTTTTTGCCGCCAACAAATGTCTGTTTATAAGAGCTTCTATTATCAAACATCTGTCGAGCCATGCAACCACGAGTACGCGGCACCTCATCATCACAGGCAGGAAGCTGGCTATAGATAGGCTCATAAAAGCTATCATGAGTGCTAGGCCCCGCATCAGAGCTGCCCCATACAACTGCAACAGGACGGTTATACAGAATATCACCTGATGCCTTCCACTACAAAAAAAGACAACAGGCAAAGAGAAGCACACATGTGAATACTAGAAAAGTTTAGATTTATAATGGCTGCGCCTTTTTTTTAAAAAACAATTGATATTAAAAACTCAGATGCACTAACCGGCAGCTTCCCAAATTTGTAAGTTTCCAAGTAAATCTTTCCCTTCACAAGCACATCCTCATTGTATAACTTCATCAGGTCCTTGGTCGTCAGGTATGACGCAGGTGGCGTCAACGTGTGCATGACTGAAAATTTGCAAAGCTTCAAGCAGTCAAGATACATAATCAAGGGGACAATGGCACAACCCTCTACACAATTCTGCTTGCTGCCTTTTGTTTGCCACCTCACCACAGCTGCCTGCAACTCATCAACAACAAGCTGGCAAAAGTCCATCTGAGCCATAGCCGCATAATCCATGTTCTCTACCATTGGAGCAACTCTACCCAAACGAACTGCAGGCCCGGGGCACAGCCAATTCTGGTAAAGTATCAGGGAGAACACCTTCACAACAAGGTCAACAGTCACAAGATCATCTTCCTCTACCAACATCTTCAACTTCTCAAGCAAGTCCTTGACACCTATACTTTTTGAACGGCCAAAGACAAGCTCATCCTTGAGGACAGTCAATGAGTCATCATGGCCGCTGGCAGCAGGCATGGGTGCAGTGTGACTTCCCATAGGCAAATCAAAAATGTGATGAACTGCATCACGATATGTTCGAAGAACCCTGCCATTCCCAAAGTCCATTATCATGGTGGCAGGGTCAATCACTCCCATCAGATAGCACATAAGAATGCGCGACACATTTTTCTTTACTGTCAGTTCAAAGACAACACCAAATCTATCATCCCGAACACGACTATAGTGTGCCTCTTTCAACAAAGAAGCAGCCTTGCAAATAGTGGGAAGCGACAAACATACGATCTTGTTAAATCGAGAATCATCTCCCTCAGCATCATCTTCAGTTGCATTGCTCTTACTAGACTTCTTCCTCTGTGTAAAGGGAAATGCAATCTACATTAGAAGACTAGCCATAAAAAAGAGACAGAGAAAACACAGATAGAATAACAATGAAGGAAACAAATGCAGTCCACTTCAACAAACCTTTGGAACAACATCCACCTCCTCGCTAGAGTCACCACCAACATCTTCATCGACATCATCACGGGCACGCTTGGGTAGACTCTTAGATGAACCACAGTCTTTGCGTCTACCAGTATGAACATCCCTCACAAAATCAACAAGCACAAAGTCATCATCATCAGAGTTGGGACCTTCAGTGACATGTAGTCGCTTGCGCTGAGGACCATCCTTCCCACCAGCTTCAGGAGTTCTCTTGCCAAGATTCTTCTTCATGCCAGCAACACGTGGACTCCGCCGAGGTGTACCACCTTCCTCAACAACAGTACTCAGCCTCTTCTTCTGCAAACAAGGCTTCTTCACCTTAGCAAATTTGGCACCATCTGCAGCTCTCCTCTGCTTCTCCTTCTCCGCAAACTCTTTTGAGTCACTTTCAAACCTCAACTTCTTCTTATTCTGCTTCAACTCATATTCACGAAGCTGTTCCAAGACCATCCAATCCTATGCAACTTCCTCTGTACCATCAACAGACTAGGATTGTGTTTCAGACATGGGGCATCTCTGGTCAAAGCTCACACCAACATTACCCTCTGCAAAATAATGGCCAATCAATTGAGTAACCTCCTCAAACCCAGGCGCCCCAGCATGGAAAACAGACACTGCGTCAAAATGAAGTTTGACTATGGTCGTTAAAAAGTGCACAAAAAGAACAAATGAAGTACACTTAGACATATAAATGTAGTGCTCCAACCATAAGCTCAAAATAAAAAATAATGCATTGTAAAAAAAACTTGAATAAAACAACAATGCAGTTCACACATACATATAGTGGAGTTCACATATACAAATAAATGCAGTGCCGCATACACTAACTTCACGTTTGTTCCCAACAAAATGCTGGACTAGATACAGCAAGGCAACACCAATTTGTACAACATCAAGTAACGAACATACACAAAAATAAACAAATCAATCACATACCAGAAGGAGGGGCCACACTTGTGGGAGAAGATTCAATAGGCGAATTCACTTCATGTCCTCCCTCGACACCATGATCCTTACCACCAGGACAACGAGAGCCAATTGGTGTATCATTATGAGCACTGTAATCACCTACTGGATTAAAAAAGAACCAGAAACAGAAATTACAAAACATCACATGACAAAATAATGCAAGCGAACGCCGACAACTAACAGAGCATAAAGCAATATGCAGGATGAATTAGGAAACTAGATAAACATCAAACAAAATAAACAAAGCCTAAAATAAGCACTCCACATATCCTGAACTCCTCCTCCCACTCTACTCGGCGAAGACATTGCGTTTGCCTGCAGCACAAGGACGAAGTGACAAATATAAGAAACAAAATCGGCAAAAATCTCACGAGACCCTAGATCCACCTTGCTACACGCGACTATCGACTTCAACATCGAGATAAAATCGACTGCCTACAGAAAAATTACACAAGCAAAAATAGCAACTACAACTAGGATTATCACAAAACGAGATGAGGGGACGATCAAGACCGTGGCCAAGCGGAACATACCACAAAAAAGGGTGCGGCGACGACGGCGGGGAGGGGGCAGCGACGGGAACGAACAGAAAAGAGCTCGCGGAGCGGACGGCGACGCGGAATGCTGGAATAAGGACCTCTTGAGGGCGGCGGTTCCTCAGGTGACGGTGGTTGCTGCGGGCGACGGTGGTTTTTCTTGAGGAAGAGATGCCTCCAGAGAAACTGCAATTGAGGAGAGGGGATTGTTCTCGGTCTCTCTCCCTGTCAGTGGAGCGGTGGGATCGCCTGGAAGGGACACATAGGAGGCCCACGTGTGGCAAAGGGTCACATAAAACGGGTCGGCCCAAAAACGTCCCGGCTAAAATAAGACAGACTACATCAAAACGCACATGATGCAATTCTCTGTGAAGAACAATGAAGTTCAGATAGTAAAACAAAAATAAAATACATACAATTCGTAAAAAAGTTAAAATAAAAAACAACACGCGTGTTAGGAAAACTCATCCGAAAAAAGTCTACCTTCAAATAAGTGTCACACCAAAAAAGGGGGGAACCCCCCTACCCCTCCCGTACCAGTGACTGCAGTAAGTACATGCAAAAAAACAGATGCAGTACGCAGCACTAGAAAAATGCAGTGCATTTCGTTACACGATGCAGTACTGTATTGCAATCCAGTTCCGGATTACCTACATGAATAAATACACGGTATAGAACACAGCGAAAAACTCATAAAATTGCAGAATACATTATACTTTTTTCAGGGGCTGCAGCAAGGACACGCAGAAAATGGTGAAGTACGCACCTGTAGAAAAAATGCAGTTCTGTATTGTAGACGATGCAGTATAGAACTATATCCAATGCAGTTTCATTATCATGCAGGATACATATAAACGTGACAAATGCCCATTCGCACAGAAAGTGGTGGTTAAAAAAATCTACTGATAAAAAATAAAATAAAACCACGTTAAAAAACACGTTCGCATACAACCACCCAATCGGAGTGGTTCCATCGCCACAAGCCCACGATCACAGACGCAACACCAACCCACGATCTACACAACTGCATTGTCAGTGAGATTGTGCAGTTCATCCGATGCGGCCATCCCACCCCGCGCCCTCCCCTTAAATTCAGACCCCTACCAAAGGCCTTCTCATCCACAACAACACAAGTATCCATTGCACTGCCACCAAATTGCTCCATCACATCGATATCCACGCAAAAACACCAAGCCCTACTACCGGCGATGGCGTTCACCGACGAGTACAAGGGCGTGGAGGCCCACGGCAACACTAAGTTGCACGTCATCCACACAAACGACAAGAAGCAGATGGCAATCTCCCTCGCGCAGTACGGGCGCCACCTCAGCCTCCAGCGCCACAAGATCATCGACATTGATCTCGAGTACAACAATGAGCCTGAAGCGACGCAGAAACCCGCCCTCTGCCAACTCTCCATCAGCAAGAATCACCTGGTGCTCCTCTTCCAACTGAGCGCCACTGAAAGGTGTACCATCTTTGACAACTTCCTCGCTAACCCCAGTTACACCTTTGCAGGCTTCTCCATCGACGGCGACAAAACTAGGCTAGAGCGCGTCAATCTGGAGGTCGCCAACTTCATCGACATCCAGAAGGAGTGGAGGGTGCTCGAGGCAACCAAGGAGTTGGACTCCCTTGGAGACGTCTCCGGCAAGCTCATCGACGACTACTACAACAACATGAAGAAGAAGATCACCGACGAAGAACACAAGCGCTGGGCCACCCTGCCTCTGTCCATGAGGCACATCGAGTACGCGGCAAAGGACGCCTACGCACCGTACGAGATATGGAACCGCATCACCCTCACCCAGGACGGGCTTCGTCGTGCAAAGCTGGAGAAGGAGGAGCCCCCCAAAAAGCGCGCCAGGAGCAGCTGGGGATGGGGAGACGCTAACTGGTGAAGAAGAAGATGGTGCCGGCCAAGAGCCAACAATGCCAGCGTCATTTTAGAATTATCATCAAATTTTCTTTATGTTGTTTGCCTATGTATCGTTAGTTTGCTTGTGATCATTTGCTTTTGCTGAACTTAGTTTGCTTGCCATGCAGAATCGCTTGTAATGATGAACTTTGATTATGTTAGATTGCTTTCTGTTCAACTTAGTTTGCTGATGATGAACTTGTCGTGCAGAATGCTTGTGATAATTGGTTTTCTGTTGTTTGCTTATGTATCATTAGAGTCAAGCAGTGCACAAAATGAAATAAGATGCAATGTGCAAATAGGACACATGCAGTGCAAATTGTGGACGAATGCAGTACAGACTATATCGAATGAAGTTTACACATACCCAACAAAGCAGTGCGCACCCCTAAATTTGAAAAAATAATACATAAGAGCAAAAACACAAAAAGAAAAATGTGACCTGTATATGTAGTGCGGAAATATATGAACGTGCAGTGCAGAAACATAATCAATGCAGTACATGTATGATTTACTAAGCAGTGCACTCCCCTACATTGGAAAAAAGATTACATAAGAGCAAAGACACGAAAACAAAAATGAGAACTGTACATGTAGTACGGAATGCATGCACATGCAGTACAGAACCCTGATCAATGAGGTGCACGGATGATTTACTAAAGCAGTGCACGCCCCGACATTGAAAAACAATACATGACAGAAAATATTAAAAAACATTGACCACCTAGGTGCGACCGGCCCCAGCCAGTCTCGTAGTAGACCTAAGCCCACAGCAGGCGAGTCGTTCTGAGCCACGATGCATGGGGCCGGGCACACATAGGCCCACAAGTCAGGGAGCATAAAGCAGCGAGCGCCATGTATAAGCGCTCAAATAAGTAACCAGAGGAGTTTGACATGACTGCCTCGCCAGCGCTTATAAATAGGTCGGGCGCGCCTTCCGCAGGCGAGGTGGGACTAAACATTAGGCCACACACAACGCACCGGGAACCAGCCGTGCTCATGGGCTAACTTGGGTCCAATGCGTCTTCAGTACCTCCAAATAAGTACCACACCAAAAAAGGGGGGGGACCCTCCTACCTCTCCCGTACCAGTGACTGCAGTAAGTATAGGCAAAACATAGATGCACTACGCAGCACTAGAAAAATGCAGTGCATTTTGTTACACGATGCTTTACGGTATAGAAATCCAGTTCCGGATTACCTACATGAATAAACACACGGTATAGAACACAGCGAAAAACTCGTAAAATTGCAGAATACATTGTACTTTTTCAGGGGCTGCAGCAAGGACACGCAAAAAACGGTGAAGTACGCACCTGTAGACAAAATGCAGTTCTGTATCGTAGACGATGCAGTACAAAACTATAACCAATGCAGTTTCATTATCACGCAGGATACATATAAACGTGACAAATGCCCGTTCACACAGAAAGTGGTGGTTAAAAAAAATTTACTGATCAAAACTAAAATAAAACCACGTTAAAAAAACCACGTTCGCATACAATCACCCAATCAGAGCGGTTCCACCCAATTGGAGCGGTTCCATCGCCACAAGCCCACGATCACAGACGCAACATCAACCCATGATCTGCACAACCGCATCGTCAGCGAGATCATGCAGTTCATCCGAAGCGGCCATCCCACCCCGCGCCCTCCCCTTAAATTCAGACCCCTACCAAAGGCCTTCTCATCCACAACAACACAAGTACCATTGTGCTGCCACCAAATCGCTCCATCACATCGATATCCGTGCAAAAACACCAAACCCTACTACCGGCGATGGCGTTCACCGACGAGTACAAGGGCGTGGAGGCCCACGACAACACCAAGTTGCACGTCATCCACACCAGCGACAAGCAGCAGATGGCGATCTCCCTCGCGCAGTATGAGTGCCACCTCAGCCTCCAGCGCCACAAGATCGTCGACATTGATCTCGAGTACAACAACGAGTCTGAAGCGATGCAGAAACCCGCCCTCTGCCAACTCTCCATCGGCAAGAATCAGCCGGTGCTGCTCTTCCAACTAAGCGCTGCTGAAAGGTGCACCGTCTTCGACAACTTCCTTACCGACCCTAGGTACACCTTTGCAGGCTTCTCCATCGACGGCGACAAAACGAGGCTAGAGCGCGTCAATCTGGAGGTCGCTAACTTCGTCGACATCCAGAAGCAGTGGAGGGTGCCCGAGGTAACCAAGGAGTTGGACTCCCTTGGAGACGTCTCCAGCATGCTCATCGACGACTACTACAACAACATGAAGAAGAAGATCACCGACGACGAACACAAGCGCTTGGCCACCCTGCCTCTGTCCATGAGGCACATCGAGTACGTGGCAAAGGACGCCTACGCAGCGTACAAGATATGGAACCACATCGCCCTCACCTAGGATGGGCTTCGCCGTGCAAAGCTGGAGAAGGCGGAGCCCCCCAAGAAGCGCGCTAGGAGCAGCTGGGGATGGGGAGACGCTAACTCGTGAAGAATAAGATGGTGACGGCCAAGAGCCAACAATGCTAGTGTCATTTTAGAATTATCATCAAATTTGCTTTATGTTGTTTGCTTATGTATCGTTAGTTTGCTTGTGATCATTTGCTTTTGCTGAACTTAGTTTGCTTGCCATGCAGAATAGCTTGTAATGATGAACTTTGATTATGTTTGATTGCTTTCTGTTCAACTTAGTTTGCTGATGATGAACTTGTCGTACAGAATGCTTGTGATAATTTGTTTTCTGTTGTTTGCTTATGTATCATTAGATTCAAGCAGTGCACAAAACGAAATAAGATGCAGTGTGCAAATAGGACGCATGCAGTGCAAATTATGTACGAATGCAGTACAAACTCTGTCAAACGAAGTTTACACATACCCAACAAAGCAGTGCACACCCCTAAATTTGAAAAAGTAATACATAAGAGCAAAAACACAAAAAGAAAAATGCGACATGTATATGTAGTGCGGAAATATATGAACATGCAATACAGAAACATAATCAATGCAGTACACATATGATTTACTAAGCAGTGCACTCCCCTATATTGGAAAAAAAGATTACATAAGAGCAAAAACATGAAAACAAAAATGAGAACTGTACATGTAGTACGGAATCCGTGCACATGTAGTACAGAACCCCGATCAATGGAGTGCAAGTATGATTTACTAAAGCAGTGCACACCCCGACATTGAAAAAAATACATGACAGAAAATATTAAAAAACTGACCACCCAAGTGCAACCGGCCCCAGCCAGTCTCGTAGTAGACCTACGCCCACATCAGGCGAGTCATTCTGAGCCACGATGCATGGGGCCGGGCACACATGGGCCCATAGGTCAGAGAGCATAGAGCAGCAAGCGCCGCGTATGAGCTCCCAAATAAGTAACCAGAGGAGTTCGACACGGCTGCCTCGCCAGCGCTTATAAACAGGTCGGGCGCGCCTTTCGCAGGCGAGGGGGGACTAAACATTAGGCCGCACACAACGCACCGGGAACCAGCCATGCTCACAGGCCGACTTGGGCCCAATGTGTCTTCACTACCCGAACACAGGCCCAACACACAAAGGAGAGGCCACCAAAAATAATAAAAAAAATCCCACATACCATACACAAACACAGGCCCAACCATGCGTTCCGCAGTTCATTGTGATATCACAATGCAGTTTGCTATTTTCAAGTAAGCAGTCCTGTTGCTTCTCAAATGCATTCGCGTACACTGAAATAGAACCAATCCACCACCTAACACCAACCACAACATTTATTACTTCCGTTGCTCAATTGGTTACATAAAAACGTATCCATTCATGCTCCAGACTAACACAACTCCTCCCCATGTTCCTCTTTTTCTTCAAATCGTAGATCTAGGGTTCATTCCACTTCTCTGGAATTCCACTAAATCCGCCATGGACTATAACTGCGGGTATTTGGCAAGGATGGCGCCGGTAGCAGACACATGTGTGTACACAGAAGGTCTAGAGCTCACCAACACTGAGTGGCGCAACATGCTCGGGTGCCTGATGATACCCAACAGGGGGTTTCGGGCGCCATTTCTTCATCGCCTCACAATCCCAGATCTGTAGGAAAGTTGGGTATGTTTTTCCCCTTACAATTTTGGACATAATCTAGCCTGCAAATCCACATCTGAATATATATTCAATCAATTTGTTCGACAGTGTTAACAAAAAACAAAACTGAATTTGTAGTGTTGTTCAGATTGGTTAGCTATTAAGACTAGATGCTTCCACCTATTTTTCTTTAGTACCACACCAGGTATCGACACTAGTTAGATCAGAACTCCAACACACGAACAAAAAAGGGGTCAGTAGACTAGTGTTGCAGTTCTCTTAAGATGCTGGCGGAGTACATTGTAACTGACCTTGCAGTACAAGCATGTTGTAGTATAATATATATCCTAGTAAAACTAGAGGTCAATTCCGTATATAAGTTTGTTCATACATTGCAACTACTTTAGAAAATAGCAGTCATATATATGTAAGTATGTAAGTCAACATAAACAGATCATCCTAAGTATAAAGAAAAACATTTGCTATTTACTTATAAAATTCTTTTTCCACCCATTCCAATATGCAGAAACTGCCATCCACAATAAAATTTCCTGCTCCGAGTTCAAGGAAGGTTACTTTGGAGACACAACACAAGAATGAGTATGCAGATATGCAAGCTGACTACCACATCAACTCTAAAGACTGCATCAACATAACTACTGGTTGGAAAGATTTTGTCTCCCAAAATGGCTTTGAGGTCGGAGAAGTGGCCATGGTGTTTTTCTACAAAGAAGAAGACTCCCTCAAGTTTACAATATTTGCACTCTAGACTGTCTAATATGAAGCAACCAATATTTCTAATGCTTTGCTTATGTTGTATGCTTTTAAAATTATGTCCATCAGACACTTTGAACGATGCCTATTTAATATGCAACCTCAACTGCATCATTTTATTATCATTTTTAGACAAGTTGCTGTTGGCAGTAATGCAGTTCTCTCAAACACATAGTGTGGTACTAATAAATAATAAAAAGCAGTCCTCTGAACAGTAACAAGGAAATGCGAATGGTCGAAACTTTGTAGTTAACATATGATGTTCAAAAACAATTCTCATAGTATGCAGTTCAAAAAAATTCTTATAATAACTATTAAGCTAACCACAAGCATATAATGGACCATCCATTCTAATAGCAGAATAGAACATTAACCACACTGCTAATGCAGTATGAAAGTGCATATTATTCAGTCCTCTAGAACACAAAACGCAGTTTAAGAAAAGAGAAATCTCATTAGCTTCCATAACCACTGTAATGCAGCTACAACGAAGTACACTACTAACGAAAATGCAGTGCACTACAACGTATGCCATAACTATTACAAATAAAATTAAAGCAGCAGAACTCCAGACATGTGGTATACTAATAGAGGTGTCAATTTCACTCGCACTTCCCTAACTCGCCTAAAAATTGTCCAATCACTAAACTATCGAAAAATAGCCCCGCAAAAAATTATATGGAAAACACGACAACTGGACGAACAACATCAGCTTTCATTTAAAATATGCAATTCAAAAAATGACAATTATACCCGCAATATGATGAATTCAAACCTATAGAAATAGTAATTAGAATATTTAAACACGCATGGACGTGCAAAATCCAAAAAATCAACAAGAATAGAGAAGCGAACGAAGCTCACCCGCCCGCACAATCAAATTATCAGGAATTGAAAACTAACTCCTAAAAATTAACAAATTATAGAGTGAATGGACCGATTAAAACGAATGCAATCAAAGAATTCCTACTAAAAAACAACATCCGAGCACAAAAAAATCGCATCTGACGTGAACACGAACGAACAAAGAAAGCTCGTCCGTCGAAGCCCTCGATTTGCAAGCACTCTAGTAGATTTTCATGTAAATTAGAAAGAATAAAGGTAAAATGAGATGCAGAGACAAACTAAATCATCCCACAACACCCGATTCCACATAGAAAATGTGGGGGGAACACCAGAAAATGAAGCAGTTCTCCCGTGAAGCATTGCAGTTCCCAACGTAAAGACGATGTAGTTCTCTTCTGTTGAGCATGCAGTGCGGAAGTGTTGTCAGAATAACTATATATATACAACACTCGGTTCACAGAGAAGAACGAGGAGATGACTTGAGAGACATCCCAATCCAAAAGTCGACAAGTTTTTACCTTCCATATGAGTTGTTTCGTCTTTGGCCTTCTGCAAGTTCTGCTTGGCCAACTCCAAGTCAAGATTGAGTTGTATCTGCTTCCTCTCGAATTCAGCAAATTGGGAGATAAGCTCACAGGATTTCTGTAGTAAGTAAAAAGATATATCAGTGGATAGAATCAAAGATTATTCACTTCCGAGTGAAAAGAATTCTAAGACTACTGCAGAATCAAACATTCAACAGTAGTCTCGGGGACTACACCCAGTGGGTGCACTTAGCATGCCCCCACTGGTCCAGGTTCCACTCGACACGGTCCGTCCAGACTGAGTGGAAGAAAAAAAAGAGATTAGAAAAAGAAATGGTTATTCTCAGACCACAACCGACTGCCCGCAGTCGACCGCGGTCTCGAGGACTACACCCAGTGGGTGCACTCAGTGTGCCCCCACTGGTTCAGGTTCCACTCGACAGGGTCCGCCTAGACCGAGTGGAAGAACTGAAGAACAAGATATTTTTTATCAAGACCCCTGCCGAATCACACATTCGACGGTGGCCTTGGGGATTACACCCAGTGGGTGCACTCTGCGTGCCCCCACTAGTCCAAAGATACAATCAACACAACTTAGTCGATTCAATTGGAAAAACTACTCATCATAAATTGAAACACCCAGTGGGTGTACAGATGCGAAGTGCAGACTGACAAATGGATGCACAATGAAAGTTTCCAGGTAGCATATATATCCTAACAGAACAAGCGTCAAGCTAGGAGATCAGTCGGAAACCAACTAACCTGGACATTGGCTTGGAGGGTTGCACTGGCATCATGGGCAGCTTGGCTGGTTTCATGCACCGTCTTCATCCGCTCCATCATCAGGCCTGCTTAGCATATAGCTTCCTTAGCAGCGCTTGCCTGGTCCTCCGAAATGTGATGGGTGACAAACAACGGAGACGGGGGAACAGTCACAGCAGCTTGAGGATCCGAGGCGTGGTGTTGTACAGACAAAACAGGGACTTGTGCAGTCGATGATGAAGGGCGTTCACTCGACACTGGAACGGCAAAAGTAACAAAAGCCCGGTTGAAGTCTCCGGACTGCTGAATCACTGGTTCCGTCGCTGGGGTCGACTATGATGTCTTGCTAATTGGTGCCTTCCTGCTAGAAGTCCTGCCCCTCCTCCCTATGGGTCTCTGTGGCACATCTTCGTCGTCATCTGGGAGTTCAATAACATTGGGTGGAGCTGCAAAGCAATCAATTGCAAGAGTTCAGTTGCCCGTCAAAAGTGGCTGATAAAGTAAAGACAAGATGTCAAGAATTATACCTGCGTTGGAGGTGACTGCGTCTTCCATCTCCTCGTCATCATCATCTTGGTAAATAGAAGTCCCAGAGGTAGCAACACTACAAATTTCAGAATTCACTCGGTCAAGACAGGAAAGTGAGTCGACCGAAGATCGAGTCATGCAAAAAGTAAGAGGTCGAACACAATAATTACCCAGAAGCGATGGGGACGGCCACTTTAATCTTGGGCAAGGCCTTCCGGGGCTTTGACGGCGCGACTTTGGGTTTGTCTGGTCGGAGGAGAAGATGTTCAGAGCTTTCTCAGTCAGCACAGGAGAAGATGTTCGAGTGCGCTTTGAGGTCTGTCTGGTCGGAGGAGTCACTTTGCCACGAACACTTGATGGGTCCTGCCTCTGCTTGGAGCGTCTTTCCGTGTGAGGTGGAGAGTGGACCTCCTCACCACTGCTCGAGTCTTCACTCTTCTTGTCTCTACCTCCGTCAGAATGTTAGTCGCCACTGTCACCCCTGCTCGCCTCTCCCTCCTGTTCCTGCTCTCCGTTGGGCATCGAATACATCTCAGTGTAGATCTGCAAGGCACAGAGTCGAGTGGATATCAATCGCTTTCGAGAACAAATACATGTCGGAACAAAGGACACTCAGAAGAAAAGAGTCAGACCTTGTCGGGTTCGTTGGTGCTGTCGAGTGGAGGAATCCTCCTAGACCCGCTGGGGTTGTCCTTGTTGCTAGTGATGCCCTTCAACCACTATGCCACCGTCTCCTCGTCAACTTCCTCCGGGTGGATCCGAGTGCTATCATCGATACCCGAGTACATCCACATTGGATGATCATGGGCTTGGAGTGATTGGATGCATTGGCTAAGAAACACCTCTAACAAGTCCTTGCCAGTCACGCCGTCGCGGACAAGTTGGACTACTCGCTCAACCAACATATTCACCTCCACTTTCGCAGCTGGAGTCACTTTCAAGGGAGAAGGCTTCTCAACTCGCTCTATGAAAAACAGGGGAAGACCAGTCGACTGACAAGGGGTCGGTTGGTCCTTATAGTAGAACCAGGTCGACTGCCACCCTCTGACTAAATTGGGAAGAATCGTAGCAGGGAAAGTACTTTTACTCCTCATCTGGATCCCTAAACCTCCACACATCTGGATCACATGTGTCCTCTCATCACTTGGATTAGCCTTTTTTAAAGACTAAGAACGATAAGTGAAAATGTGTTTGAAGAGACCTAGTGCGGTCGACAGCCCAGAAAGTTCTCACACATGGACACGTATGCAGCAAGGTATGTGATGGTGTTGGGAGAAAAGTGATGAAGTTGGGCTCCAAAAAAGTTCAGAAAACCCTGGAAGAAAGGATGGGGTGGCAAAGAGAAACCACGGTCGACGTGGGTCGCGAGAAGGACGCACTCACCCTCCTACGGCCGCGGCTCGGTCTTGTCCTCCGGAAGCTGCCAAGAATCATGGGGAATCAATCTCCCCTTAACCAAATCCTCCAGATCTTCCTGCTAGATCATTGACCGGATCCAGTGGCGCTGGCTCCAGCCGGACCGAAGGCCAGTTCTCGATGACCCTCCCTGGCTCGTCTTCTTCTCCTTCGCCTTTGTCGTCGCCTTCTTCGCGTGCTCCAGAGCTGCCTTCTTGTCCTTCCCCATCGCGGCGGGTTGAGCTCGGGCTGGGCGGCGGTACCGAGGGGGAGACGGATGAAGTGGAGAAGCAGAGGAAGAAGGAAGAAAATGGGACGCGCTGTGCAAAGACACCGGCCCGGACGCCTTATATGGTCCTATTCCCTGAGTGACTGACTTGTGGGCGTAGGCAAACCTGTCAAATCCCGCAATAGTCGTGCGCTCGATACGTGGCAAAAAAGGCGGCGCGAGATTTGGGTCGCCCCTGCGTAATGCGCCCCGCTTACTATGGATCTCTCCGTCCCGCGCGCTTCCCCAAATTTAGAATCCCGTGAGATCCGAGAATGGCAGCGCAGTCGATCGCGCAAAAGATTTTATGCCTCATCAGCATTCGAAGCTGATCAGCAAAGTTCACACGACAACCTCTGAATGGCTCAAGGCGACTGAAAATGAAGTCGAATTTTTCGCATGGCTCGCCAATCCAAGTAAAATGCTTCCTAAGCACGAAAATTGGGTCGGAACCATCTTCAACTTCATCTCCACTCAGACCCAGAACCATTCGGGGGCTAATGACGACGACATGTACCTAGGGTAGGGCAACAGACCTGATCTAAGTGCCCTTCCCAAGGACACTGCCCTACAGTAAAATACATTCAAAGGGCTGCAAATTCTACCGACTGAAATCACCTCAGGATGCAACTCACTCGACCATGGGTTCCACTCGAACAACCCAATTCTATTCGACCAAGAATATAATCATTCGACCACATCAGAAACCACTCAGAGTACATATGATCTAAGGTCACTCTGGATGCCAATGGTCAGGCGTTCACTCCGTGGTCTTAATGATCATTTATATGACTTTAATACTGACGTTAACAGTAACATCCCCTCTTTATGTACATTGAACCTTATGTAACGGGGGATGGTCGGGGTTCTGGCGCACTCTATATAAGGCTCCCACCTCCTCTGGGACAAGGGTTCGCACCCCCTATAACTTCACGCATAATCCAATCGACCGGCGTCCGGGCACCGAGACATAGGGCTGTTACTTCTTCTGAGAAGGGCCTGAACTTATAAATCTTGCATGCACAACTTCACCATAGCTAGGATCTTGCCTCCTCATACCTACCCCTCATTCTACTATCAGACTTAGAACCACGACAGCTTGTCCTTGGCAAGGAAATGGCGGTGTCCAATGTAGATCTTGCTAAGTATTGCGTATGACAGCGGATTCCTGTCACAGCTAACACATGCATTGTAACCATGTGTCGCTCGCCCTGACATAGTGCCCAAAGCTGGATAATCATGGATGCACCAAATTATAATAGCACGTAGAAAGAAATCAACTGCTGGGCTGCTATATAGGTCTCGAGTGAGAACACCCCTCCATAGCTGTTGAAGTTCCTCCACAAGAGGCTCCATGAATAAATCAAAATCCTTTTCAGGACTTTTGTAACCTGGGATGAGCAAGGCCATCATGTAGTTTGATTCTTTGGTGCAGACATTTGGAGGCATGTTGTAAGGGATAACAAGCACTGGCCACATGCTATATGTGGCGCTCTGGTGGCCAAATGGGGTAAATCCATCTGAAGCTAAGCCAAGTCTAATGTTTCTCGGGTCAATAGCAAACTTTTTGTGTTTCTGATTGAAGCTTTTCCACTCACTACCATGTGATGGATGGCTCATTACATTCTGACCTCTGTACTCTTGGTTCCTATAATGTCAGAGTACATCCTCTCTTGTTTCAGCATCATGAAACAACCTCTGCAATCTTGATGTAATTGGAAAATGTCTCGGAACTTTATGAGGAATCCTCTTGACAGCATCGCCATCTTTCCATCTTGATGATTTGCATTTAGGGCATTCACTTAAGTTGGCATAATCCTTCCAGAACAGAACACAATTATTCTTACAAACATGGATCATATCATATCCAATTCCAACTGCATGAAGGAAATTCTTCATTTTACTGTAGGTGTGTGGCAGCTCAGACGCATCTAGGAAAGCTTAGGGGAAAGCAGCCAACATAGCATCAAATGAATTGTTGGTTATCCGCTCAGATGTCTTCACCTGAAGAAAGGTGACCATAGCTGAGAATACTGACATCTTATTTCCTAGGGTGACAACCACATTTTATTGTTCCAACATGTGGGCCCACCGTTTTTCTTCTGCAGGTGGAAGTTCACAAAATGAACGAGCATTTCATAGCATTGTTTCAATGTTGGTCAAACTCAGTGGCTCCACCACCGCCTCCTCCTCTTCCACCTGAGCATCAGGCATATCAAGATGGTGATCTGCTACTTCCACGTAGTCAGTAACATTGCTTTCACACGTTCACCATGATGAACCGACCTAGTATATGTGACCGACATCTCATGCAAGTGTAGATGATTTTGCACCATTGACTGGGGTCTTGTAACTGAATTCATACAACTGCTACACGGGCAGAGCACATCTGATTTCGGACCACCATACTCAACTCTGATAAAGTTCATGAAGTTTTCAACCCCCTCGGCATATTCAGCAGAGAATCTTCAAGCAGAAGTTATCCAAGTCATGTCCATCTGTTAGACATACAAATTAGTTCTTCTACTAGATATTACAGGAAAAACATATATGCTTTTTTATGAAGTCCAGAAAAAATACCTAGGTCGATGTCTAAAGCTATGGCAAGATATTAGGACAAGAAGATCTAAGTAACAAAATATATTTAAATCTAATTCAGCAAACAGATTTGAGTGCTAAATTACAGCAGGTTGTTTTAGTAGTCAATGAGGCCGAGCACACAGCCATCGAACTATCTAAGGCCATCGTAGCAACAAAGATCCAGTATAAAATGGTGTAGGGCTATTTCACCTAATAGATTGGCTACTAGACCATGGCAATCTACGTCACAATAAATATATGGCAGAATATTTTAGCAACTAATTGGGCTTGGCATGCCATCTCAGCTAAGCAGATTGAGTGCAGAACAGGGCAAGGAAGCTTCTTAAGCAGAGCATATTGACTGTAAACTACTTTGGCAAATAGTGAGATTAACAACGTCTATCAGCTAACATTCAGCGCTACACCGACATGCACGGGGCCTCAGTCTAGAATGCGCATACCGTGGGAGAAGCTGACCGCCGTGCATCTCCACATGAACTTCGCCAGCGGTGGCGGCGCTGACCGCCGTGTGCCTCCACAAGAACGTCGCCAGCGGGGGCGGCGTGGCTCGAGGACGGCAGTCTACGAGAGCGTACTATGGGAGCAAGAGGATCGTTGTGCATCCCCTCGACGAACCGCGGCGCCAACGTATCGGCGCGGCGGGGAGGGCGACTTTGGCGGAGCGAATGGAGTGAAGGTTGATGGGGGGAGGGGGGTTTGGGGAATATTATTGGCTAGTTGGCTGAAGGGCGGTTGAATCTGGGATTTGGGTGGATTTTTTTTGGGGGGGGGGGATTTTCGCACGGTGGATGGGGAGAGTTGGGCGCATGGTCGGTTTCTCCAAGTGCAGTCCCACGTGTCAGTGAAGAGGCAAGCCGAAGCGCATTCCGTTCGCGTGAGCCGTGTGCAGGAACGAACATGTGTGGGGTCCAATGCGACCGTGACAGGGGTGCTGTGAGTGTACCACCTTTTTCCTTTTAAACTAGGTGCTTCTCCCCCTCAAAAAAACTTGGTGCTTCACGCGATGCATCGATACTACTACTAGTAATCCGGTAACCCGACTAAAATAGCGCGACCGGGTCTTTTCCCGCGCGATATGCGGGGAGGTTGGCTTAGTTGGGTTTTTTGGACGAGTAATGCTACACCTACGTAATCCCAGTTACGTAATTAACATAATGTTAAACGTGTGATCTGTTGATTGTAGAATGGGGAGAGGGAGGGGCCCACCACCATGAAAATCAGGGAGGAGAGAGAGGCAATTTATGTTAACCCGTTCGTAGGTTCCTGTAGATGTAGAAACATGTGAAATGCGTGAATGTGTAGTGGACGTACTATTGGAGTGCCTAAGATAAATTGTCTATGTAGACCCTATGTGTTTATTTACTTTGCATGTTAGCTTTGTTTCGGTTCAATAAAAAGCAGAGTTGGTGATGATGGTGTGCCTGCCATCCTGCAATATAGGCCGTCCGATCTATATCTAACGGATAGGAAGGAAACTATGACAATTTACCCACACTCCTCTCCACATTTGCAGATTAGGCCTTCCCTCGTTCATCCTTTTCCCCCACAAGATCTTGATATTCCGTGCAATGCACGGGCATCTTGCTAGTACTCCTACAATATACTATATTATTGTGAGAGTTCATATACACCGACTGAGATTAATGCAAACACGGCAGATTTTCATTAATTTCGAACTTTTATAGGACAGAAAAATAAAAGAAACCCAACCCTAAACCTATTCTACGGCGGCGACTAACGTCCTCCATCTGTGATCTCCATGTACGGGGGCAGGGTTCAAGACGAAGGTGCGGTCTCCGGTGTGGAAGAGTAAAACACGGGAGACAGACCGGCCAGTTGGCACACCATGGCCTGCCGCCTCCCATGCCCTACTCATCCTCGGAGGAGTCCCCGACCTCGGCGGTGCCGTACGGTGGACGGCGGCAAGTAGGCCGCGTGGCTGACAGTGCTCTCGTCGTCGGCCTCCATCGTGGCCAGCACTTGTGCGGTCGCGTCCACGTCCGGCTACGCCGCTATTGCGTCGCGAGCGGCGACTTGAGCGAGGGCGGCGACCTGAAGCTTCATCCCCGAAGACAAAGCTCTCCCACAGAGCGTTCGTGCTCGTGATCATGGTGGATGTGGTGCCAGGTAGCAGGACAATGCGCTATGGTGTGGAGGTTAGCTGGGCATTGCCGCTTTAAGTAGCGCATTCCGGTGAGGCCAAAGCGTTCGTGCACATCATTAAGTCGCCGGAGTTTGTTCCTCGGGCACCGAGTCTCTTAACGATGGCATACAGACGGACGACATGAATGCGGGCAGCTGGCGCCGTTTGGGAACGCACCACATGACAGCGTGAGGGATGAGGGTTTTTGGTGTGCCAGGGTAGTCAGCTGCGATCGTGGCAATGTTGGAGATGCCCTTTGCTCACATGCAACTCCACATGTCATTGAAAAACCAAGATGACCCGGCATGGTCTCAGGTCTTGGGGATGCAGTTGGCCGCGCTACACCACTCCGCGGACGCGTCGCGCGTGCGCGCACTTCGGCGCCCCGTGCATCCTCGATGAGCCGGGTGTTGATCTGCAGGTCGTGCCATAGCACTAACGCCACCCTTGGCACACTGAAACCAACCGTGTCCAGCGACGATGCACGTGTCGCTCACCGCGGTCGCCCTATCCAGAGGCGGTGTTGGTGCTGTGCCACGTTGCTGGCCCCCACGACCCACATGAACGGTTGCCGGTGGCGAGGAGGTCGTGGGCCATCTCCTCCATTGGACTAGTGTGCGCCACGTCGTCCTGACAGGTGTGCCCCACATGTCGGTTTCCCTGTTTTCCCGGCCATATTCGAGGGTCAGTGCTCCGCGTTGCGCATTAGGCGCAGAACAGGTGGTTTTTGTGCCCTGGCTCAAATGTGGTATAGTACCAAGTTGTTACCCTAGCCCCAAGTGTGGTGGTTTTGGGTATGGTACCACCCTTTTCCTTTTCAAGTAGTGAAGCGTAACACTTTATTAAGTAGCCGGATGGTGTGCTAAATGTAGGTGTCCGACTGTTTGAAAGACTAATTGAGGTGTGCCCGGTCCGTGCCCGCATTTAGGGGTCCAACTTACCATGTTCCGACAGTAGTAACTATACTAGTCCCTGTGTACTCCCTCTGTTTTTATTTACTCTGCATTTTAGCTTTGCTCAAAGTCAAACTTTGTAAACTTTGACAAAGTTCATAGACAGAAATAATAACATATACAATAACAAATCAATACCATTAGATTCATTATTGAATATACTTTCACATCATATATACTTGCTATTGTAAATGTTCATATTTCTACTCCTACTAGCAAGATGCCCGTGCATTGCACGTAACATCAAGATGCATTTGTATGACTAGTTTATCTTGTGAGAGAAAAGGATGAACGAGGGAAGACCTTATTTGCAATTGTGGAGAGGTGTGTGGGTACCTTTTTGCAAAATTGCCAGAGTTTCCTTCCTATCCGTCAGATATAAATCGGACGGCCTATATTGCAGGATGGCAGGCACACCATCATCACCAACTCTATTTTTTATAAGAGTTCGTCTGATTTATATCTGACGGATATGAAGGAAACTATGGCAATTTTGCAAAAAGATACCCACACCCCTCTCCACATTTGCAAATAAGGCCTTCCCTCATTCATCCTTTTCTCCCACAAGATAAACTACTCATACAAATGCATCTTGATGGTCCGTGCAACGCACGGGCATCTTGCTAGTGTACATAAAAAGCAGAGTTGGTGATGATGATGTGCCTGCCATCCTGCAATATAGGCTGTCCGATCTATATCTAACGGATAGGAAGGAAACTATGACAATTTACCCTCACTCCTCTCCACATTTGCAGATAAGGCCTTCCCTCGTTCATCCTTTTCTCCCACAAGATCTTGATGTTCCATGCAAGGCACGGGCATCTTGCTAGTTTTCTATAAACTTGGTCAAATTTTATGAAGATTAACTTCAGTCAAACCTAATATGAAGAGTAAATAAAAACAAAGGGAGTATCTTACTCCGTGACCAAGACGGAAGGGAAAACGAGGCAACTTATTGTTTATTTGAGCCGTTCAAGTATAATCATGCGGCGTTGCTTATTTCTCATTCCTCTCCAATCCTCTTCTCCATCGATCATGCCACCCTCCGGTCGAGTCCATCCTCCCGCATGCGTGATTTGAACATTCTGCCGAGTATCATTTGCATGTGGGCCGAGACCATGCTTGTATTTCCAATGTTGTAATTTGTCTGACATGCATACAAACAAACGGTTAGTTTAAAGTTTCACTTTTCCTCCACTATGTGTCGCTTCCCATCTTAGTTTTGACATCCCATTCGGTTCATGCCCCGACACATCTTGACAAGATCGATTGATGTTGAGAGATCAATTGCATGTCGTGCAAGGAGATAAAGGTTTAGTCTATTTCTACGATAGAAATAACCCGTGGGGGGGAGGTCTGTGAGGATCAGAGGGAGTATATTGTATGTTCATAAGCGAAACGAACATATTATACCCACCATAGTCCTCTTTCAATCAATCTTCGGACCCCGAGATGAAATCGAGAGAAAACGAGTGGGTGCATGTGTGATACCTAAGGCGGATTCAAAATTTTGAACCGGTGATCATAGCATCCGCAAATCATATATAAAGGGTATTCAATGTTCGTTTCGCTTTTGAACGTATAATATACTTCCTCCAATCCTTTCTAGTTTAAATATAAGTTTTATGTGTAGTCAAAGTATCTCTACTTTGATTAAACTTACAGAAAAAGTATCAACGTTCAACAATGCCCAATCAATATTGTTAGATTCGTACGTACTCCTAGATTTGTATTCAAACAGAGATGGTTTCCAATTTGTTTTCAACCACGTGAATGTGCTTGTTCTCGCACATGCTCTTCCTACTAGGATTTCGCCACGTATAGCCAGTCCAATAGTAACTTTTTTAAGCTCCCTTTCCAACAGTACTAGTGGAGTACTGACAACATCTGCAATAGAGTATGCAGTGCTCATAGTACTCCCTCCTTCCATTTATATAGGGCCTAAGAGCAAGTCTAAAAAGGCCTAGTCAGCAGGCTATAAGACTTGTCATGTCATTAAAATCCTACTTGGAGGAGTGAGAAGAGAGGAGAGAGAGTGAAGCGGGCTCTTATATTCTACAGCCCAACTATAACACATAGATCAAGAAAAAATAGTACGCATGCAACTCTCTTCCAATCATATACCTTGCTCATGCAAATATTAAATGCTTAGAGCCAACCTAATAGCCATTCTAAGAGCCAACTTACATGGCACTTTTGCCTATGTGAAGGAGAGAGATGTGAAAAAGTAAGGGGAGTGAGCTCTCATGCAAGAGCCTAGCTATATACGCATTCCTAGGTAAATACAATAAATATGAAGAAAGAGATAGAGAGGAGATGGGAAAAAGTACTAATACAATAGCCAACCTTATATTTTTTTGTGGGAAATATCCAACCTTATAGCCCACACTATTGTATGAGTGCATAGAGATGATGGCTATAGATGACATGGCAGTTCCTTATAGCCATCGCCTGGCTATTATATTAACCAGGATCTAATGCGTTTTTTCAAAACTTCCTTTGACTATTGACAAGATTAATAGTACATGAGATATATAATGTGAAAATTATATCACTGGAAGCTCCTTTCACATACGAATTTAACCGTATGCTTTGTGTAAGTTGCATGTAATATACTATTACTCTATCATTTTGTCAAAGTTAGCCTCAAAAAATGCATTAGGCCCTGTAGATGGAAGGAGGGAGTAGTTGTGGAAGTGGATCCTCTGACATAGGTATCTCTGCCTTACCTTCCCTTTCGGTCACTTACTGGCGGACCCCATGCTTGCTAGGCCCCGCATGTCAGTTACTCAATGGGTCCAGCCACATCAGGGGATCCTCATCCGTAGTATACTCCCTCTGTTTTTATTTACTCCGCATAAAATGGAGTGAGTGGTAGTATAAATGACGCGGGCAGGGGAGGGGGAGGGACGTCGGTTTTCTCTCAACTGCGGTCCCACAAGCGAGCGAAAACGCAGGACGAAGCGTGTTCCATCCGGTGAGCGACGTGGAGGGTCCAGCATGCCGGGGTGCAACGCGAACGCGACAAGAGAGATGTAAAGTCAAAACCGATTGACCGGTCGTCACAGGAACCACTATTCACACCAGAACCTAAGCTGCTCGGCCTACGCCAGCCACTGCCCCAAAACCACACCTCCTCTCCAGCCCATTCTCCCACCTTTTGATCCCCTAGCCCGCATCAAGCGTCCCCTAGTTCGCCAGACAGCCATGGTGCGCCGCAAGATCACACACTACAAGATGCTAACGTCGGAGTGTCGCGCAGAAATTGCGACAACAGTCAGCGCCACTGACCTCCGTTCCCAAGCTTGCTTTGCGGCGGGCCAATCCCCGAGTTCTTTGGAGCCAAGCTACAAGGAGGAGGAAGCTGATCCAATGTTCATGGTGGAGGTCGCGGCGCAGAAGGCCCCCGATGGGTATGAGACAATGGACGTCGACTTCATGCCGGCATCCGGGTCCCCCATGGTGCAGGCGGACCAGCGGTTCAACCTGGCGATACTAAAGGAGGACTGGGAGGCAAAGGCTCAACTCGATGCGGAGCGCATGCATGCCGCTGCCATCGAGGCTCTCCTACAGGCGGAACCAGATGTAGTGGATGTGAACCAGGCGGCGGAGGCTCAACTCGACGCGGAGCGTGCGGATGCCGCTGCCATCGAGGCCCTCCTGCAGGCGGAACCGGATGGCAGGGGCTCAACTCGATGCGGAGCACGCGGATGCTGCTGCCATCGAGGCCCTCCTGTAGGCGAAAGCGGACGTCATGGACTTGAACCAGGCAGCGGAGGCTCAACTCGACATGGAGCGCGCGGATGCCGCTGCCATGGAGGCCCTCCTACAAGCGGAACCGGACGTCATGGACTTAAACCGGGCGGCGGAGGCTCAACTCGACACGGAGCGCGCGGATGCCACTGCCATCAAGGCCCTCCTGCAGGCGGAACCAGACGTCCTCGACTTGAACCGGGCGATGCTCTCGTCTGTGCAGAGCGCCCGCACGCACCGCGTGAATGAGTAGCCGGAGGCCAAGGACAACCACGATGCGGAGACACACGTCGGCAGCTATGGCTGGTTCGCGCCGGCAGCCAAGGACAACCACGTTTTTCTTTATGTTGTTTTTTTAGGGATCTTTTGTTGTGTATTTTTTTTGAGGGTGATCTTTTGTTGTGTAAAAATATATACTGTTATGCAAGTCGCCTGACTTTCATCATTTGGGTCAGTCTACCACTGCAGGCGGTTGGATGAATATCCTACATCTCCTAACCCTTCTTCCTCACCTCTTCTTGTTCCCCAACAGTCCATCGCACGGGCTGTACGGATCCACCCCAACATGCGGTTGGATAAACATAATGTATGAATGAAAATTATCTGTCAGCGGTAGCACGTGTCAGTGAGGGTGTGTTTCCTTTGCTGGGTTTGCGGCGTGCAGGAGCGACGGTGTGAGGGTGCACTGCGACCGTGGCGTGCAGGAGCGACCGTGTGAGGGTGCAGTGCGACCGCGACAGCATGCACAAGTGTACCTCCTTTTCTCTATCTCTACTCTTATAAAAAACCAAGTTGGTGATGATGGTGTGCCTGCCATCTTGTAATATAGACCATGCGAGCTACATCTGACGGATAGAAAGCAAACTATGACAATTTTACAAAAAAAACCCGAACATCTCTCCACATTTACAAATAAGGCCTTGCCTCGTTCATCCTTATCTCCCACAACCTCATTGCTGAGCAATTAAAAAGGAAGTGTCTAGAACAATCTGGCATGGTGGCCACTGTCGGCGCCGTCCATCCCCATGCCTCCGCCCAGTCCGACCACCAATCACCACCATGCCCCACTCCTCCTCACCTTATCTCTCATCTTTCTAGAGATATCATTTTTTCGATGAAATTCTCAAGATACCATTTTTTCGATAAAATTCTTGAGATATCATTAGTTTTTACACATGGGATTACTCTTGCATGGGTCAATCACAGCAGGTGTTTTGTAAAAAATTGCATCTTGATATTCCGTGCAATGCACGGGCATCTTGCTAGTCATTTTGAAAACTTTAGGCAAGCTTGGCAAAATTGTGTGGCAAAGTATGGCAATGCAATGCCTAGACCCAAACAGGATAAGTACGTACGTACTAGGAGTACTAGTGTTAAAAAAGAAAGGCGGGGTTTTCCTTCGCGAGATTAATCAATACAAATCCTCGTTTGACGTGTCAATTAATGCATATTTTTTCTCCAAAGCCGAAAGAGCTAAGCATCTCACTCCTCGTTGCTTGATTAATGCAGCGCCATGCAAACAAACCTTCTCACTTCCGCATGCATGCAAGGGTATATTAATGTCCTTGGTTGCTAGTATGAGGCAAACCCCATCAATTTTGCCTCGATTAGTGTTAGTGGCCTTTTGCAAATTGTAATTTTTATATACTGGCCTTGTGTACAAAAAAATGGAGGTAGTAACTATTTGACTCCCTTCCCCATTGCGGTGACGTCGACGATATCTCGAACGTTGTGGTTTGGCGAAGTGCGTTCGACGGAGAACACAATTGAGGGAGACCATGGTAATTCGTTCACAAGTGTCACATGCAAGCCGAGACAACCGCCTTATTTGCATCCAAGAAGTCCATTGAATCAAAGAACGCGTAAATGTACTAGTACTACTAGTACACAATAGCGTTGTCCGTCCAGCTTAGTGCGGTGAGGTGGTTTCTCGAAGAAGAGGATGGAGAAGCGGAGTCAGCGAAGAGTGAAACGATGGTTGCTTCATCCATGCTTTGTGATTTGACGCCTCACTACTTTGTGATTTGTGATAGAAGGGACAGGGGAGTAGACTCTATGCTCTATACTGTACATGCATCCAAGCACGGGAGAAAGAGGAGAGACGTTGCATTTTTCTATTCCTTCAATCAATCAATCAGGGAGCTTCAGTTCCATCTCTTTGGCTTTGGCAGCACCGTCCACAATGGTTCCCATCGATGACAATAGCTATTTTCACATTTGGCTACACATTGTGGATGCCCTTAACCATAGCACTTGGTTTTGCTCCTGTGTGCTATCTATACAAATCTCAATTATATTGATCTAAAAAAATATAGAATCAAGATTAGTAAAAAGGAGGTGATTTTGCCACGCGGATGGCGGGGGAGGTTTCTTATTTTTATAGGACGTTGGCCTGGCGGTTTGCTAACATGCGGTCCCATGTGTGTCGGAGTAAATAGCCATGGGTAGCCTAGCCGGCTTCCCCTGGCCCTTCTGAAAAAATTACGAGCCCGCCCGGCTCTCAAGAATCCAAGACATGGGGCCGCCTTCCCCGTGCTGGCTGCCACCCAGGCCGGCTTTCGGAAGGCGGTCCGACTTTAGCCCTCATGAAAAGGCCGACTCCAAGAAGCCGGCCATGAGAAGGCCGACTCCAAGAAGCCGGCTCCCATAAAGCGGTCGAGACCGTACCCTCGAAGTCAGCACCCACCTAACGGCGGTGTGATGGGGAGTGGCTACAGTGAAGCCTGCCACCCCCGAATCCCGGAGCACGCCTGGCACAGTGCGCCGTACGGAGTAGGCATGACCCGTCCGGCGCAGCACTGTTGCCATGTTGACTTTGGAGTCACCCACGACGGGCCGCCAGCGTGGCCCATAGATGGTGGCCCCCTTTGAGCAGAGAGATGCCCGAAGGCGGCCACGCTTCCAATCAGTCGGCCAAAGACAGAGCCGGCGCCCCGCAGTCGGCTTGCCACCTCCCTCGAAGAAGGCGCCCCATTAAGGAAACAAGACGCGGTGAGGCTACAGCGATCGCCCGACGGGCGGCGGCACTGTAGCCGCGCCTACCACGATGAAGCCCACATCATCAAGATGGAGCCACAGTAACCAGCCGCCGACCAGGCCTGGACAGTGGGGCCTGCCTGTCGACCAAGGGGCCGGCAGCCGGCGGGACCCACTAGTCGGCGGGCCCTAGCAGCCGGCGGAGAAGCCGGTGAGCGCAGTCACAGACGGCTGGGCCCCGCGCCCAGTCGGATTACCATTGTACCCCCGGGGGGTAGGCCTATATAAACCCCCTGGGGCACCCATGCAAAGGGTGGGACCCCTTGCTAGTTCTAGACATCACACAAGGAGAAGAAGCAGGCTAGCCGTGCCCTTCTTCCTCCTCCCACCAAACAGCTCAAGGAGCGTTGTGTAGCTACTTGATTCATCTAGTGAACATGCGGAGACCCCGCAGAGCAGCAGTAGGGGTGTTATCTCCATGGAGAGCCCCGAAGCTGGGTAAGATCCGCCGGCGTGCATGTCTTCGCCTTATCCCGTTTCCAGGCACCGGCGATGTCTTACTGGCTCCCACAATGATAAGCCACCCGTTGGCATATGTCGCACCTACCACCAGACAATGTGTCAGTGCTTTACCAAGCCGATCTACGTCCCACATGAGGCAGAACAACGGCAGAAGCAACACGTGGTTAACTTGAAGAAGATGAGGGAGAAGCGGATTCAACAACGAGTGAAATGATGATTACTTCGTCCCTCCAACTTCTTTTTTTACTAGCATTATTATTACTTCGTCCCTCCAACTTAACAGCGGGAAAGGTACAGCTTTGTGATTTGACGCCTCATTTCTCATTACTACGCCGGCGCCATGACTGGGGTGCTTCACCCCTGCTGCTCTGCACTGTATTTCGGTATGACATGTGGACCCGGTAGCATGATGTCCCACATGTCGGCGAAAGGGACTAGAACATTTATGAAAGCGAGTGCTCCACTCTTACGACGGAGGAGTACACAACACGGCGGCCCAGTGAACTGTCACTTGTACTGTATATCACTATAGTTTTGCTGTTTCGCATGATCCATCGATACAAACCCGATTAAACAGGAAAGGGCGGGATTTTTCCCGCGCGGTAGATGATACTGGCCATACATTTAAAAGGCAATTTTAATGTATGCAAACTGAATAATTAAGTAACAATATGATATCTACTAAAACCAAAAACACATATGATTTATTGTGTTAGAGAGTAGTAGTAGTGCTGTATTGCATAGTTGTTAGATGTAACATGCGAGAACATGTAGAGATGTAGTTTTGGAGGGCCTATAGAGAGAATGCATAATACGGTCACCGAACTTCAGAATACGCTCATTACGGTCACTATATACGTTTTGCGGTGATTATACGGTCACTTGCTCACCGTTCAGTATCGAATTGCACTCTGTTGACTGGCTAAATAGTCTGCGTGGCACCATGTTGACTAGTTAAATTGACCATGTTCCTTGTGGGTCCCACCTGTCAGTTTGCATAGGAAAAAGGTCAGATAAACACAAATTTATGTAGGCGCGACAAGACTCCAACCTGTGCGCGGGAATCACCTGGTTGTGTATGTGTCTGTTAGGTCCTGATGTGTGCGCATGCACGTGTAGGTTGAGCACTTAGCATGAGAGTGTGTGTTGGTCGTGTGGTGTGTGCATGCATTTGTGCGTGTGTGCATGTGAGTGTTGCGTGCGTGGCTGTGTGTGTATGTGTGATTGTTGCATGCGTGCATGGCTGCATGTGTTCGTGTGAGTGTTGCATGCATGCAGTTCGTGTGCATGCATCTGTGTGTGTATAATCACCAAACCAGCTCCTATGTGTTAAAACAGATGGCTCAACATACCAATACAAGGCCACCTTGTCTGTTGTGCCTGCGGTCATGACTTCGAACCATCGTCCAATATTTTTTTGTCGTTTGTTTTCATTCTTACTAGCAAGATGCCTGTGGGTTGCACGTAACATCAAGATGCATTTGTATGATTAGTTTATCTTGTGAGAGAAAAGGATGAATGAGGGAAGGCCTTATTTGCAAATGTGGAGAGGTGTGTGGGTGCCTTTTTGCAAAATTGCCATAGTTTCCTTCCTATTCGTCAGATATAAATCGGACGGCCTATATTGCAGGATGGCAGGCACACCATCATCACCAACTCTGTTTTTTTATAAGAGTGTAGTATAGTTATAAGAGTGTACATGTAGATGTAGAGTAGATACAAGCCGACAGGTGGGCCCAATGGTAGTGAGATAATGTGATGCAACACTAGAGGTGCCACATGGAGCGTTTAACTGGTCAACTAGTCGTGTCTTGAGCAAATACAGAGCTGTACGGTGATCCCATTACTGTATAATAACCAAAAACATAAATGGTGACCGTAATGAGTGGATTCTGAAGTCCAATGTACGTATCATGCTTTCGCTTCAAATACAATGATCGTCACTGTATATATCGCGAGAGAAAGGTGAAACATGCGTGAATGTGCTCGGGGCTTAATCTTAGAGAACCTGGAGATAGTTTGTGTGCGTACGTGTAAGGGGCGTAGAGGGGGTGTATGCGATGGAGGGAGGGATTCTCTTTGTTTCTCTTTATTATGACTAACTTTATATATAGTACAAAAATATAAAAATTCACAATGCAGAATAAATATCATTGTGGGCACCATGCAATGCAAATTAACATTCATACTCCTCCATATAACTTTGTAATGTTGTATATATTTAGAAATTCTAAAAAAATTGGCCACACTTTATTCAAAAGGAATGTTGTATGCGAAATAAACGTGAAGAGAGGGCTTTTTAGATCAATGGGGTACGTGATGTAACATGTGTGAATGTGTAGTTGATGTATTTGGCAGGGCCTAGAGAGGTATGTGTGTGTATTACGTATTTGAGAGAGGCATGGATAGAGGGGCCGGCGGGGGGGGGGGGGGGGGAGGGGCGTGGGAGAGAAAACACGAGAAATGAGAGAGGTCTAGAGAGAGATGATACGTCTCCGTCGTATCTATAATTTTTGATTGTTCCATGCCAATATTCTACAACTTTTACATACTTTTGGCAACTTTTTATACTATTTTTGGGACTAACATATTGATCTAGTGCCCTGTGCCAGTTCCTATTTGTTGCATGTTTTTTGTTTCGCAGAAAATCCATATCAAACGGAGTCCAAACGGGATAAAAACTTACAGAGATTTTTTGGAATATATGTGAATTTTGGGAAGTGGAATCAATGCAAGACGATGCCCGAGGGGCCCATGAGGGTGAGGGGCGCACCCTAGGGGGTAGGGCGCGCCTTGGCCCCTCGTGGCCACTCCGTAAGGAGGTTTGTGGCCTTCTTTCGCTGCAAGAAAGCCAATATCCGGATAAAAATCATGTCAAAATTTCAGACCAATCAGAGTTACGAATCTCCGGGAATTTAAGAAACGGTGAAAGGGCAGAATCGGGGAGTGCAGAAACAGAAGGAAACACACACACACACACACACACACACAGAGAGAGAGATCCAATCTCGGAGGGGCTCTCGCCCCTCCGCCGCCATGGAGGCCATGGAACAGAGGGGAAACCCTTCTCCCATCTAGGGGGAAGGTGAAGGAAGAAGAAGAAGAAGAAGGGGGGCTCTCTCCCCCTCTCTCTCGGTGGCGCCGGAACACCGTCGGGGCCATCATCGCGACAATGATCTACACCAACAACTTCACCGTCGTCATCACCAACTCCCCCCCCTCTATGCAGTGGTGTAACCCCTCTTTTACCTGCTGTAATCTCTACTTAAACATGGTGCTCAACGCTACATATTATTTCCCAATGATGTATGGTTGTCCTATGATGTGTGAGTAGATCCGTTTTGCCATATGGGTTAATTGATGATCGTGATTGGTTTGAGTTGCATGTTTTATTATTGGTTCTGTCCTATGGTGCTCTCCGTGTCGCGCAAGCGTGAGGGATCCCCAATGTAGGGTTTACAATATGTTCATGATTTGCTTATGGTGGGTGGCGTGAGTGACAGAAGCACAGACCTGAGTAAGTAGGTTGTTTGCGTATGGGAGTAAAGAGGACTTGATGCCTTATAATGCTACGGTTGGGTTTTACCTTAATGATCTTTAGTAGTTGTGTATGCTTGCTAGAGTTCCAATCATAAGTGCATATGATCCAAGAAGAGAAAGTATGTTAGCTTATGCCTCTCCCTCAAATAAAATTGCAATAATGGTTACCGGTCTAGTTATCGATTGTCCAGGGACAAATAACTTTTTCATGACAAAAAGCTCTCTACTGAAACTAATTTAGTTGTGTCTTTATCTAAACAGCCCCTAGCTTTTATTTACATGCTCTTTATTATCTTGCAAACCTAGCCTACAACACCTACAAAGTACTTCTAGTTTCATACTTGTTCTAGGTAAGGCGAACTTTAAGCGTGCGTAGAGTTTTATCGGTGGTCCATAAAACTTGAGTGAATATCTGTTCTACCTTTAGCTCCTCATTGGGTTCGACACTCTTACTTATCGAAAGAGGCTACGATTGATACCCTATACTTGTGGGTTATCAAGACCTTTTTCTGGCGCCGTTGCCGGGGAGCAATAGCGTGGGGTGAATATTCTCATGTGTGCTTGTTTGCTTTATCACTAAGTGGATTTTATTTGCTTTTCTAAATTGTTCTCTATCTTTATTTATGGATACCAAAAAATTAGGTTTACTTGCTACTGATGGAGATGGGCAACCTCCTAAAACCCTCTATGCTCATTATGTGAAAGATATTATGCACTACTTTAATAACCCTGAGAAAACCCCATTCAATTATGTAATGGGAGACACTGTAACACCCTCGATGCGACTATAGCTCCCACGTGTCGAGGCACGACTTAGAGACATAATCGCATTGAAGGCATATGTCGCAAGTTAGGCAATCTTCACAACATCCCATGTAATATATAGATAATAAAAGGGGAGATAACATAGTTGGCTTACACTCGCCATGTCAATCAAGTACATAAATAACATTACATCATTCAAACACTCATATCCCGACTACGGCGCCAAAATAAAAGATAACCCAACATGCGACACAGTCCCGATCACCCCAACTGGGCACCACTACTGATCATCAGGAAAGGAAACATAGTATCGTTGAGAGTCCTCGTCGAACTCCCACTTGAGCTCGAGCGCGTCACCTGGAGCGGAATCGTCAGGCCTTGCATCTGGTGTAATAGTAATCTGTGAGCCATAGGGACTCAGCAATCTCGCACCCTCGCGATCAAGACTATTTAAGCTTAATAGGTATGGCAAGGTAAATATATGTGGAGCTGCAGCAAGCGACTAGCATATATGGTGGCTATCCTGTTCGCAAAAGAGAGCGAGAAGAGGAGGCAAAGCGCGAGCGAGAAACTAGAGAGCAACCTGCGCAAGCATTACTCCAACACCGTGTTCACTTCCCAGACTCCGCCGAGAAGAGACCATCATGGTAACTCACACTGTTGATTCATTTTAATTAAGTTAAGGTTCAAGTTATCTACAACCGGACATTAACAAATTCCCATCTGCCCATAACCGCGGGCACGGCTTTCGAAAGTTCAAATCCCTGCAGGGGAGTCCCAACTTAGCCCATGACAAGCTCTCACGATCAACGAAGGAATAGACCTCCTCCCGAGACGTTCCGATCAGACTCGGTATCTCGGTTCTTCAAGACACTTCGACAGGTTAAAACAAATCCTGCAACACCGCCTGAATGTGCCGACAAATCCCGATAGGAGCTGCACATATCTCGTTCTCAGGGCACACTCAGATAGGTCAAGCTACGAGTAAAACCAACCCTCGAGTTTCCCCGAGGTGGCCCCGCAGGCTGCCTGGTTCGGACCAACACTCAGAGGAGCACTGGCCCGGGGGGGGGGGGGGTTAAAATAAGATGACCCTTGGGCTCCGGAAACCCAGGGGAAAAAGAGGCTAGGTGGCAAATGGTAAAACCAAGGTTGGGCATTGCTGGAAAAGCTTTAATCAAGGCGAACTATCAAGGGGTTCCCACTATAACCCAACCGTGTAAGGAACGCAAAATCCGGGAACATAACACCGATATGACGGAAACTAGGGCGGCAAGAGTGGAACAAAACACTAGGCGAGAGGCCGAGCCTTCCAACTTTACCAAGTATATAGATGCATTAAGATAACATGGCAATATAATGATATCCCAATAAGAAAATAATGTTCCAACAAGGAACGGTCTCCAATCTTCACCTGCAACTAGCAACGCTATAAGAGGGGCTGAGCAAAGCGGTAACATAGCCAATCAACGGTTTGCTAGGACATGGTGGGTTAGAGGTTTGGCATGGCAATTTGGGAGGCTTGAAAGCAAGTGGTAGGCATCGTAGCATTGGCATAGAAAAAGAGTGAGCATCTAGCAAAGCAAAGATAGTAGTGATTTCGAGGGTATGATCATCTTGCCTGCAAAGTTGTCAGAGTTGACTGGATCCTCGAAAGAAAACTCAACGGGCTCCTCGTTAGCGAACTCGTCTCCCGGCTCTACCCAAACAAGACAAACAAGAAACAAGGACACAATCAACCACGTGCAAGGATCAAACAATATGATGCAAGGATGGTATGCTATGCGGGATGCGATGCGGGATGCATATGCAAGATTTGACAAGGGATGCATGAACCTGGCATCAACATGGAAATACAAGTGTGCCACTGGAAAGATGAGATGAAATCGTTTGAAAACGATATAAAGAACGCCGGAATCGGAGTTACGGTTTGGAAATGGCAAGCGATTCAAATATGACACTGGTCTGCAATTTACAGCAAGTAGCCATCTAAATGCAATGAGATGAACAAGCTACAACACCCAAACATGGCAAAAAAATACATGGCAGGGATGCATTCATGATGCTTAACAAAAGTCTAGCACTGAGCTACGGCCAATCCATCCATTAACAGGTTCAAACAAGCATGGCAAAAATGCATATGGTAAACAGATCTCAGACTTTGTGAAATTAACACTTGTCTGGAATTTCAGATCAGATAGCACTCTTCGGAGCAACAACACTACATGCTACAGGACCTGAACATGGCAAAGTAAAGCACAGCATGGAGCTACTCAAAGAGCTTAACAAAAGTCCCTTAGTGACCTTGAGCCAAAAGGGATCAGAAAATACAATTGCAAGCATGTGAACATGGCAAAAACATAATCAGTTCTCAGACTTAGTGAAAAACTGGAGCATGCTGAAACAGATATCAAGTAGGCATATTTACGAGCTCGATGTACTCACTAAAGAGCAAGTCATGACAAGCTAAGCATACACCTATCAAGAATACACAAAATTCAAGCTAGACATGGCAAGAACAATAGCATAGCATGCACGGATCAACTACAAGTCATGACAAGCTAACAAAACATATGTAGAGCTCCGGGTCATATCATGCACAGAATAATCATGGCAAAAATGACAAATATCTAAATGGAGCAACAGATCTGACAAATATCTCAAGTAGTACTCTTCTAACAGCATTTCGGGCATCAAGATGAACTCAAATGAAAATGATGCAGTGGAATGAAATGATGTACTCTCTGAGGCGAACATTTTGATATGCTATATGCCAAAAACGGAGCTACAGATGGGGAGATATAACATGATGAAAAACGCCAATTATTAGGGTTTGGGACGAAAAAGTCAAGCCTGATTCTCAGATCTGGATCCGGCACGAGGATCGAGGAGATCGCCGGATCCGAGCTCCTGTTCGCCGGAGACGTCGGGGTTCGCCGGAGTAAAGCCGTCCGGAGCTTGTGGCGGCGAGAAGAAGGCGGCGCCGGCGCGGCGGCGCCCACCGGCAACAAGGCGGCGCGGGGCGGACCCGGGGCTGGGCGGCGGAGACTGCCGGGGTCGTCGACGGCGGCGAGGGGTGTGGTGGCCGGCGCGGTGACCTGCGGCGGGGAAGAGAGGCGCGGGGCGGCGTGGCTCTCCCAGGCGGCGGGGCGGTGAGAAGCCCGGTCGGGCGGCGGGGAGGGCCGGTCACGGGCTTCCGCGGGCCGCGGTGGCGGAGATCGGCGGGATGCCACGTGGCAGTGGCAACTGGTCGGCGGCGGTGGGCGGACGTGTCCGGCTCGATTCGGACACGTCCGGCGGCGAGGAGAGCTGATTCTAGGGTTTCGGGGGAGAAGGAGATCCGGATTTCGGAGGTGGTCTTTATATAGGCATAGGAGGAGCTAGGAGAGTCCAAATGAGGTGCGGTTTTCGGCCACGCGATCATGATCGAACTCTCTAGATGATGGAGAGGGTTTTGGTGGGTTTTGGGCCAAAGTGGAGGGGTGTTGGGATGCAACACACACGAGGCCTTTTCGGTCCCTCGGTTAACCATTGGAGCATCAAACGAAGTCCAAATGGTACGAAACTTGACAAGCGGTCTACCGGTAGTAAACCAAGGCCGCTTGGCAAGTCTCGGTCCAATCCGGAAATTTTT
The DNA here is from genome assembly GCF_056163025.1 of Triticum urartu. Taxonomy (NCBI): domain Eukaryota; kingdom Viridiplantae; phylum Streptophyta; class Magnoliopsida; order Poales; family Poaceae; genus Triticum; species Triticum urartu. The sequence goes on along the minus strand of NC_141873.1, from coordinate 141,979,841 downwards.
AATCCCCACACACGAAAGAAAGGTAGAAATGACCACCGGAGGAGAACGAAGCGCCGGAATGCAAAACGGACAACGGGGAAAATGCTCGAATGCATGAGATGAACACGTATGCAAATGCAATGCACATGATGACATGATATGAGATGCATGACAATGATAACAACACACGGAGACAAAGACCCGAACCCGAGAAAATAAAATAACTTAATGCCGGAAACGACAAGAGTTGGAATACATATTGGGTAAGTTACATCCGGGGTGTTACAACACTCCACCACTACGAAAGGATCTCGTCCCGAGATCTAGGACTGAAAGAACGCCGGGGATTCAGAACGGAGGTGATCCTCGCGTTCCCAGGTAGCTTCACGGTCGGAATGGTGTGACCACTTGACTTTGAGGAATTTGATTGACTTGTTGCGAGTCTTGCGTTCAGACTCTTCAAGAATAGCAACGGGGTGCTCACGATAGGAGAGATCTTCTTGGAGCTCAATGTCCTCGAAGTTGACGGTGCGGTCAGGAGTCTTGAAGCACTTTCGGAGCTGAGAGACATGGTACACGTCATGAACATTTGCAAAGTTTGAAGGAAGCTCGAGGGCGAGATCGCCTCTCTTGCTGACAATCTTGAAAGGTCCCACGTATCTGGGGGCAAGCTTCCCTTTGATACCGAAGAGACGAGTACCTTTCATTGGAGAGACGCGGAGGTAAACATGATCACCGATCTTGAAAGCCAAATCACAGTGCTTACTATCATAGTAGCTCTTCTGGCGGGATTGGGCTGCTTTGAGGTTATCTCGAATGACTTTGCACATTTCCTCTGCCTCTGTGTTTAAGTCATTAACCAAAAGCTGACGTTCACCGGTTTCGGACCAGTTGAGAGGGGTACGGCACTTCCTGCCATACAGAATTTCAAATGGGGCCTTGCCCAAACTTTCTTGAAAACTGTTGTTGTAGGAGAATTCAGCATAAGGAAGACAATCCTCCTACTTCATGCCGAAGGAGATCACACAAGCCCTGAGCATATCTTCAAGAATCTGGTTGACACGCTCGACTTGACCGCTAGTTTGAGGATGGAAAGCTGTGCTGAAGCGGATGTTGGTGCCCATGGCCTTCTGAAAAGAATCCCAAAACTTGGAGGTAAAGATGCTGCCACGGTCTGAAGAGATCACTTGTGGAATACCATGCAGAGAGACAATTCGAGAGGTATAGAGCTCCGCCAATTGAGCTGCAGTGATTGACTCTTTGATAGGCAGAAAATGAGCCACTTTAGTGAGTTTGTCGATGACAACGAATATAGCATCATTGCCACGCTTGGACTTTGGAAACCCAGTCACGAAGTCCATTTCAATGTGGTCAAACTTCCATTCTGGAATGGCAAGAGGTTGGAGGAGACCAGCTGGCCTTTGGTGTTCCGCCTTCACTCTTCTGCAGACATCACACTGATTCACGAATTGAGCAATCTCGCGCTTCATTCGAGTCCACCAATAAGCCTGCTTGAGGTCCTGATACATCTTTGTGCTCCCAGGGTGGATGGAGAGGAGAGAATTGTGAGCCTCGTTCATGATCACTTTACGGAGGTCACCTTTGGGTACAACAATACGATCCTCGAAGAAGAGAGTGTCCTTGTCGTCAAGGCGGTAGCACTTGTACTTGGGTTGACTCTTGGCAATCCCAATCTTCACCTTTTTCACCATAGCATCAAGAAGCTGAGCTTGGCGAATCTGGTCTTCCAAGGTAGGAGAGACTTGAAGGTTGGCGAGGAAACCTTGAGGAACAACTTGCAGATTAAGTTTGAGGAAAGCTTCACAAAGCTTGGGTTGATAAGGCTTGAGAATCAGACTGTTGCAATAAGCCTTTCTGCTCAATGCGTCAGCAATCACATTGGCCTTGCCTGGAGTATACCCGATACTCGGATTATACTCTTGAATCATTTCGACCCATCAAGTTTGCCTAAGGTTGAGATTAGGCTGAGTGAAGATGTACTTGAGACTCTTGTGGTTAGTGAAGATGTCCACTTTTCTTCCCAATAAGAGATGTCTCCAAGTCAAAAGAGCATGCACAACTGCCGCCAACTCGATATCACGAGTGGGGTAGTTCTTCTCATTAGGCTTCAACTGGCGAGAGGTATAAGCAACAACTTTCTTCTCTTGCATCAATACTGCGCCAAGACCTTGGAGAGAGGCATCACAAAATACCTCGTACAGCTTGGATTCATCAGGCGGAGTCAGAACTGGAGCAGTGATCAATTTCTCTTTCGAAGTGTTGAAAGCAATGTCACACTCCGGAGACCAAACGTACTTGACGTGCTTCTGGAGAAGATTAGAGAGAGGCTTCGCGATCTTAGAAAAGTTTTCAACGAATCTTCGACAGTAGCTTGCGAGACCGAGGAAGCTACGAAGTTGCTTCACGTTCTGAGGAGGTTCCCAATTCACAATTGCAGACACCTTCTCAGGATTCACCGCAATGCCCTTGGCAGAGATGATATAACCAAGATAAAGAACCTCATCGAGCCAAAATTCGCACTTGGAGAACTTGGCGTAGAACTGGTGTTCCCTTAGCTTATCGAGTACCAAACGCAAGTGCTTGGCATGATCTTCCTTGTTCTTCGAGAAAACCAGAATGTCGTCGAGATAGACCAAAACGAAGTCATTGGTGTAGGCGTTGAAGATGAAGTTCATCATGCGAGAGAACGTCGGAGGAGCATTGACGAGGCCAAAAGACATGACAGTGTATTCGTATGAACCATAGCTTGTCCTGAAAGCCGTCTTGGGAATATCTTGCTCACGGATTCGAATCTGATGATAACCCATAGGGAGATCAAGCTTGGAGAATACTTGGGCACCTTTGAGTTGTTCGAACAGCTCATTGATGTTAGGAAGTGGGTATTTGTTCTTGATGGTCTTCTTGTTCAATGGACGGTAATCAACACAAAGCCGGTCCGTTCCATCCTTCTTCTTCACAAAAAGAACACCGCAACCCCACGGAGAAGAACTAGGCCGGATGAGATCCATTCTCTCTTGAATATCGAGTTGCTTCTTCAGCTCCTTCAACTCTTCAGGTCCGAGCTTGTAAGGACGCTTGCACACTGGTTCCGTGCCAGGCTCAAGATCAATGACGAATTCAACTGGCCGGTGCGGAGGCATTCCTGGAAGCTCTTCTGGAAAGACGTCTTGATATTCGCAAATGACTGGAATTTGCGAGATAGCATCTAGTTCACCCTTCTCATTGAGAGAAAACAGACGGATGGTATCATCACGAGCGGCAAAGACAATTACATCCTCAGACGAATGAGTCAATTGAATCTGCCTGGCTGCACAGTCAAGATGTGCCTTGTGCTTAGAAAGCCAATCCATTTCGAGAATAAGATCAATATACGAGTTGCCAAGAACCATTGGGGAATAAAGAAACTTGTAGTCGCCCAAGGTGATAGTAACATCTGGCACCTCCAGACTTGCACTCAAACGTTTGCCAGGAGAAACGATATCCATTTGTTTACCCAAATGAGACGAAACGAACTCATGCTTGGTAAAAAATGGCTTTGACATGAAACAATGCGATGCACAAGTGTCAAAAAGAACTCTTGCGGGAATATCGTTAACAGGAAGGTTACCCATAATGACATCTGACGAATCCTCTGCCTGAGCTGCGTTCATCAAGTTGACCTTGGCGTGCTTGGGGTTATGCTTGACCACAGCTGTACTTGCCGATCTGACAGGAGGAAGAGGAGGAAGACGCCTCTGGTTGAGACACTTGTTGGCATAGTGAACCTTCTGTTGGCACTTGTTGCACGTGACCTCTTAAAGCGGATGGTGGTACGGAGCACTCGATCTTGGAGCTTGAGACGAAGTCTTGTTCTGAAAGCCAGGGTTGGGTGGGTGGGAAGATCCACTGCCACCTTTGCTCTTCTGCTGATACGGCTGACGGAATGGAGGAGGAGGAAGCCAATACTTCTGCTGCTTGGCCACTTGAGTAGAGGAAGAAGGAGTAACATCTCTGACTCGCTTCTTGGAAGCATCACACCTCAATTGAGCAGCCTCTTGCTTCAACGCCATGTTGTAGAACTCATCGTACCTCAAGGGCTCAAAGAGAACAAGAGCTAGCTGAATTTCTTCTCTGAGACCACCCCTGAACTGGTATATCATGCTCTTCTCATCAGGGACGTCCTGCTTAGCAAAGCAGGCGAGCTTCTGAAACAACTTGTTGTAGTCATAGACAGACAAAGAGCCTTGCTTCAGGTTGCGGAATTCCTCACGCTTGCTTTCAACCATGCTCTGAGGGATATGGTGAGCTCTGAAATCTTGACAGAATTCATCCCAGGTAATTACACGTCCACCTCTGGAATCCTTGTACTGCTGGAACCATTCTGCAGCTTGATCTTTGAGTTGGAAGGAAGCTAACTTGACAAAGTCCTCAGGCCTGATGTTACTGCACTCGAAATGCTTGCACAGATCCACAAGCCAATCGTCAGCATCGATTGCCTCAACACAATTGTTGAAAGTCTTTGGCCCGTTAGCAAGGAACTGGTTGAGTGTAGCAAAGTGATTCTGATTGTTGCCTTGGTTCCCTTGGTTGCCTTGATTGTGCTCTTGGAGAATTTGCATGATCAACTGCGTGTTTGCATTGGTTGCGGCCATCACAGCTTGCCATGCCTCCAGAGGAGGTGGAGGTGGTGGAGGATCTTGATTCTGATTCTGATTGGTGCTCTTAGCGGGAGCCATCCTGAAGAGGTTGACCACCGTTAGCACATAGATAGATAAAATGAAGCTTGAAAGTGCGTTATATCGACTAGAGGGGGATGAATAGGCGATTTTTATGAAAGTCTTCAGAACATGGGAGTTTTGAAGACAAATGATAAAATTAAACCTATTACCATGCAGCAGAAGGTAGACTACACTAGGCTAACCATAGTCAAGTATTCAATGAAGTGAAAGCACAAAGACTAATAGCAGCTAGGTAGTAAGGATCAGGTAGGAAGATATTGTGAAGCCAAACAGAACACGCAGTCACTCAGTGAAGACAAATGATAGAGCAAACATACAATGACTTCACAAGGAGTAACAGAAAGTAAAGTGAAGTGAAGATGAAACCAGTGACTCGTTGAAGAGAATGATTTGTTGAACCAGTTCTAGTTGCTGTGACAACTGTACGTCTGGTTGGAGCGGCTAGGTATTTAAACCTTAGGACACATAGTACCGGACACCCAGTCCTGAACACGCAGCTCAGGACACCCAGTCCTCATCGTATTCTCCTTGAGCTAAGGTCACATAGACCTCGCCCAATCACTCTGGTATGTCTTCAAGGTAGACTCCCAAACCTTCACAGACTTCGTTCACTGGCAATCCACAATGTCTCTTGGAAGCTCAAAACGCGACGCCAGACCGGCTGGAGGATGCACATTCCTCAAGTGTAATAAGTCTTCAGATCACACAGACAAGAAGACTTAAGTGATGCCCAATTCTCTCTGGCTTTGGTGGTTAGGGCTTTATCCTCGCAAGGAATTATCTCTCAAAGGCTTCGAGGTGGGTTGCTCTCAAATGACAAAAGCCGTGCTTTCAATCTGAGCAGCCAACCATTTATGGTTATAGGGTGTGGGCTATTTATAGCCACTTGGCAACCCAACCTGATTTGTCCGAAATGACCCTGGGTCACTAAGGAACTGACACGTGTTCCAACGGTCAGATTTCAAACTCACACGGCAACTTTACTTGGGCTACAAGCAAAGCTGACTTGTCCGACTCTGGACAAGATTCGCTCTCATAGTCTTCACTCGAAGACATAGGTTTTTGGTTTAGGCATCACTTCAGTCATTCTGACTGGTTCTCTTGGACCCCACTTAATAGTACGGTGGTTCCTATGACTCAACACAAAAGAAAAAGAACTACGAAAGATCTAAGTCTTCGAGCTCCATAGGCTTCATATAGTGTCTTCTCTTATCATAGTCTTCAATGTGAATATCTTCATATACCACCTTTGACTTCAATGTCTTCATACATTTTTAGGGGTCATCTCTGGTAGTAAAACCGAATCAATGAGGGACTTCTACCTGTGTTATCCTGCAATTCTCACAAACACATTAGTCCCTCAACTAGGTTTGTCGTCAATACTCCAAAACCAACTAGGGGTGGCACTAGATGCACTTACAATCTCCCCCTTTTTGGTGATTGATGACAAACTAGTTGAAGTTTTCAACGGGGAATATAATCTGTGAAATTGTAAAGGATAAGGAATTGTCTTCATAAGTTGCAAGGGCTCCCCCTGAAGATGTGCATATAAGTTAATTTGCTTTTGGAATGCAAATGCACATGGCAGGTTGTACTTGTGGAGATCCACTTCAACTTATGATGACAATCCACTATGCATGTGAAAGTATATGAAGATAATGACATGCATAATGGAAAATGGACGTCTGCAGAATGAGCTAAGTGCGGAATTTATCATCGCACATGCGGAATTTATCTTTGCAAAACAAGGTGGCAAATAAGTAGCAGACGACCATCTAGTTTAAGTGTTACAACTTATAAGAACCAAATGTAGCAAAAACGAGAGTTGTAAGCACGAAGCAAAATATAAAGCACCCGCCCATATGGACCCGCTTGAAGACTATCAATCTCATATGCTTCTCCCCCTTTTGTCAGTAATGACCAAAAAGGTTTGAAGACATAGAGCCTCTACTCGTTCCCATGAGGAGTAGGTGAAGTAGCAGGGTTGTTGGTGTTGTTTGGCGGTGCAGAAGAGCTTGGAGGTGCTGAAGGAGGTGGCGGTGAAGTAGCATCGTCTTCTTCCTCAATAATTATGGCAGTCACTGTGGCAGCGGAGGAAGAGAACTCAGAGTCTTCAAGGGATGGAGTTCCTAGCAGCACAGCCCTTCGAGGAGGTGAGGAGTCAAACTTGAATCTCTCAGAGAAGCCATCCTCTTGAAGATCAGCTTCAGAACACATCATCGTGAGCCCTTTCCATGTGCGATGACAGGTTTCATGGGCAACGAAAGCATTCTTGGTGGCAAGATTCCGAGTGCGATTAACATCCACCAAGAGGCTTTTCATCTGACGCTTCAGCCAGTCATGATGCCTATCCTGTTTCTGATGTAGAGCCACAAGAAGCTCTCGGTCGTTGAGAACACGAGTGCGCTTCTTGGGTCTTGGAGCATTGGCACTCTCAGTGGCTTTAGTGGAAGCAGGGTGTGGTGCACGTGTAGTGCCAGCCAAAGGATACACCCGAGAAACTGCTTCACCACCTTCAACGTTCTGAGTAAAACTCTGATGGTCTGCGTTCTGAAGACTTAGAGGTTGCTTGGCAGGCTCAGAATATATGGCTTCAGTAGACATGTCCACGTCAGGCAAGAAGATCCGATGGTTGCGGGCTGAGGGCTGATACGAGATGGCGGAGTGTAGCTTGATCAGCCGCATGGCGGAGTGTAGCAATATGAGAGAGATCTAGCTTGTGTGAACAGAAACTGCTTGTGGTAGAAAGTGAAGATCAATAGGATCAACGGTGCTGTAAAAAGGGAGTTTTATTTACCACACTGAGAACTGCTAGACGGAGTGGGAGATGAGGCCGAGCAGTTCACTCTTCCGTGCCCTAACTTGGCGACGGAGGACACCTACGGCAACGGCGGAGAGGATGATGTCCGCGGTCAACGTGAAGACGGCGTCGGAGAGGTTGCGGCAGCGAAGCGCTTCGTCGCCGACGTCGTCGAGAGCTAGCGGTGGCGCTAGGGTTCGTGCGAGGGTGGAAGAAGATATAATGACCGCTATGAGTGTGTATTTATAGGCACAGGGGCGGCACTGTGCTATTACACAGGTGCCCCTGGCGATTCGCATCTGAGGAACACGTGGCCATTATGCGGAATTTTGGGGTTTGTTCCACGTCCCACGCACGCCTGTATTGTCGGGTGGTCGTTCCTACTTCTCCAGATTTCATGTGGAGGAATGAGCATTGAAAACGGACTTAATGGTTGTCTCTGTATCTTCTGCTGACAAGGACGCAGAGAAGACATTCGACAGTTTCAATAGAATGCATATGACTTGGAGAGATAGAGTTTGAGATAGAAAGCATAGAGAGGTTAGGGTCCGATCACATTCACTTAGTTCAAAAGATTCAACACGAAGACATAGCTATAAGTGAATGCTGTAGAGGACAGAACACTAGTATATATATATCTATAAACAACATAGTGAAGATAATCATGAAAATATGTTGAGATCGAAGCCAAACCAAATGTGAAGACATTGCAAGGTAACGCCATGAGTGAAACACTTCAAAATAGAACGTTTGGTGGTGGCGTTACCCACCGTATAGGAAGTATTAGACCCAGACACGGCGCACAATTATCGTGGTGCTCCGAAGTCAAATTCCACATTAATGTATTCACACTTAGAATGTATGTCTTCATTGATTGAAGATATACTTGACTTTGTGTGTTGCGTATCTAAGTCATCAATATGCATAAGGGTTAGGATGTGTGCCTGATCACAGGACATTTGAGGATTCCAGGATATTTAGCTCACACCGTAACTTGCAAAACCTCTTCTCATCCAAGGGCTTGGTGAAGATATCTACCAATTGCTCTTCAGTGTTGACGTGTATGATATCAATGTCTTCCTTCACAACATGATCTCTGAGAAAGTGATGACGAATTTCAATGTGCTTTGTCTTCGAGTGTTGAACTGGGTTGTTGGCAATCTTGATGGCGCTTTCGTTGTCGCAGTAAAGTGGCACTTGCTTCAGATGAATGCCGAGTGTTTGCTTCATCCACACAAGCTGAGCGCAGCAAGATCCAACAGTAATGTATTCAGATTCAGCAGTGGAGAGAGATACACAGTTCTGCTTCTTTGAAGACCAACATACAAGTGATCGTCCCAGAAAGTGACATGTGCCTGATGTAGACTTGCGATCAACTTTGTCACCAGCATAATCAGCATCCGAGAATCCAACCAGATCAAACTCTGAGCCCTTTGGATACCATAATCCTAGAGTTGGGGTGTGAGCCAAATATCGAAGAATTCGCTTCACAGCTAAGTGATGCGACTCCTTTGGTGCCGCTTGAAATCGAGCACACATGCAAACACTAAGCATAATATCTGGCCTAGATGCACATAGATAAAGTAAAGAACCAATCATGGAGCGGTATACCTTTTGATCGAACTCTTTACCATTGTCGTCAGGACCCAGATGATGTTTGGCTAGCATTGGTGTGTGAAGCCTTTGCAGTCTTGCATACCGAACTTCTTCAGGCAATCTTTGAGATACTTCTCTTGAGATATGAAGATGCCATTGCGTTGTTGTCGTATTTGAAGTCCGAGGAAGAACTTTAGCTCTCCCATCATAGACATCTGATATTGCTCTTGCATCATATATCCAAACTCTTCACTGTACTTCTGATTGGTGCAGCCGAAGATAATGTCATCCACATATATTTGGCACACAAACAGTTCACCATCATATGTCTTCGTGAAAAGAGTGGGGTCTAGGGAACTAGGTATGAAGCCTTTGCTCTTCAGGAAGTATTTGAGTGTGTCATACCAGGCCCGAGGGGCTTGTTTGAGGCCATACAGTGCCTTGTTGAGCTTGTATACCATGTCAGGATGTTTTGGATCTTCAAAGCCAGGCGGTTGTGCAACATACACTTCTTCTTCAATCTTTCCATTGAGAAAGGCACTCTTCACATCCATTTGATATAGAAGTATGTTATGATGATTTGCATAGGCCAGCAGTATGCGTATGGCTTCAAGTCTAGCCACAGGAGCAAATGTTTCATCGAAGTCAATGCCTTCCACTTGAGTATATCCTTGAGCAACGAGACGAGCTTTGTTTCTGACAACTTGACCATGCTCATCTTGCTTGTTGCGGTATATCCATTTGGTGCCTATTATATTGTGCTTCCGTGGATCAGGACGCTTAACCAGTTCCCATACATTATTCAGCTCAAACTGTTGAAGCTCTTCTTGCATAGCTTGAATCCATTCAGGTTCCATGAAGGCTTCTTCAACTTTCTTGGGTTCTGCTATTGAGACGAATGCAAAGTGCCCACAGAAATTTGCTAGCTGAGTTGCCCTTGAACGAGTGAGTGGACCAGGTGCATTGATGCTATCAATTATTCTTTCAATCTGCACTTCATTGGCAACGCGAGGATGTACAGGGCGAAGACTTTGCTCTTGCTGTTCATTGTCGTTGTTGGAAGGAATGTCTTCAGGCTGAGCATTGTCTTCATGTTGATCAGTTGCTGAAATGATAAGTTCTTCTTCAGGATGAGCTTCACAAGGTATAATTTCTCCAGTTCCCATTAGCTTGATTGATTCACTGGATGGAACTTCATCTAGCACATTTGGTAGCTGCTCTCTTTACGAACCGTTGGTCTCATCGAACCGCACACCCACTGTTTCAACCACTTTGTAATGAAAAAGATTGAAGACTCTGTAGGAGTGCGAATCCTTTCCATATCCAAGCATAAAACCCTCATGTGCTTTTGGTGCAAATTTTGAGGTGTGATGTGGGTCCTTGATCCAGCACCTTGCGCCAAATACTCTGAAGTAACTGACATTTGGCTTCTTGCCAGTAAGGAGCTCATAAGATGTCTTGTTCAGTAGCTTGTGAAGATAAACACGATTGATTGTATGGCATGCAGTATCAATGGCTTCGGGCCAGAATTTTCTTGGTGTCTTGTATTCGTCTAGCATCGTTTTGGCCATCTCAATTAGTGTTCTGTTCTTGCGTTCAACGACGCCATTCTGCTGTGGCGTGTATGGGGCTGAGAATTCATGTGTGATGCCCAATGTATCAAGATATGTATCAAGGCCAGTGTTCTTGAATTCAGTGCCATTGTCACTTCTAATGTGCTTTATCTTGGCGCCAAAATTGTTCATAGCTCGATTGGCGAAGCGTCTGAAGACATCCCGCACTTCAATCTTGTAAAGGATTATGTGCACCCAAGTATATCTAGAATAATCATCAACAATAACGAAGCCATAGAGGCAAGCAGTAGTAGTTAGAGTTGAGTAATGAGTGGGACCGAAAAGATCCATGTGAAGCAGTTCGAAGGGTCGAGTAGTGGTCATGATTGTCTTCGAGGGATGTTTGGCCCTCGTCATCTTCCCTGCTTCACAGGCACCGCATAAGTGGTCTTTCTCGAACTTGACGCCCTCGATGCCTATGACATGCTTCTTCTTCGCAAGGGTGTGAAGGTTCCTCATGCCAGCATGTCCAAGCCTCCGATGCCAGAGCCAGCATTCTGAAGCCTTTGCTAGAAGACAAACTGCAAGCTGTGGCCCTGCTGAGAAATCTACCACGTACAAATCATCTTTTCGATACCCTTCAAACACTAGAGACTTGTCAGATTCCATTAGTACAAGGCAACGATATTTTCCAAACATTACGATCATGTTCAAATCGCAAAGCATTGAGACAGACATTAAGTTGAAGCCAAGGGATTCAACAAGCATGACTTTATCCATGTGTTGATCCCTTGAGATTGCAACTCTACCTAGACCCAATACCTTACTTTTACCAGTGTCAGCAAATGTGATGTGGCTCTTGTCGGATGGATGTAAGGTTGAGTGCATAAGAAGACTTCTTTTGCCAGTCATGTGATTTGTACACCCACTGTCAATAATCCATTCTGAAGATGCTGGTGTCGTACCCTACAGTGCAGTTAGGGGGATAGGCTTCACCAAGAGCATTGTGAAGCAAAAACATTTGACGAACTAGTGGGTTATGAAAGCTTAGATCCAGGTTAGGACTAATAGGGAGAGTAGCAAGCGATTCAGGTACGAAGTACATAGTAAGACCATTTGGGCATTTGATCTTGCGCCCTACAAGATTTTTAAGGTCCCCAGCAATGGCGTCAGACAATTTTAGTTTCTGCTGGAGACCTTTCCCTGCAAAAGAGAGTTAAGCTTTCTTAGCCACCCACATCTTCAAGGGTGGCTTAGAAGCAATTAGTCTAAGTGCAGCATCTGAGAATTTTGGCTTTGAAGCCCTAGCAAACAGTCTTGCAGGCGGACAATAGTACTCATAAGAATAAGGAGAATAGTTCTTGGTCTTATGAACATGGCGGTTTGATGAACCGCTCTCATATTCATATGCCTGAGTATGGTTTCCCTGCAAAACATTTGCGTTAGTGCGACTCAGGTGACTCCTCTGTCTGTATGAAGCCTTTGGACCGTATGAAGCCTTTGGTCTGAGGTTTGTCTTCTTCATGTGAGGTGTCATGAAGACATTCACAGGAAGATTTTCCAGACACCTTTTCGGAACCCAGATCTTCTTCATAGGCGGTCCATTCCTGCAGTTAGTACCAATGTACCTGGCAAACACTTCACCATTCTGATTCTTAAACATTATATAGTTTGCATCAAAGGATTCATCAATGATAATGGGGTTAGCACAAGTGAAGCCAGTTAGATTGGATGGATCTGCTGAAGGTTCCTTTGCAGCAACCCACATGGTTTTGGGGTACTGCTCAGGTTTCCATTAAGAGCCATCTGCATTCATTTTCCTTACGAACCCAACACCCTCTTTTCTAGGTTTTCGGTTCAGAATCTGCTTTTTGAGGACATCACATAGTGTCTGATGCCCTTGAAGACTTTTGTACATCCCTGTTTCAAGCAATGTCTTCAACCTAGCATTCTCATCAGCAATAGCGGTGGTATCCTCAACAGAGGGGTTAGTTGCCACATCAATAGTTGAAGATATTGCAACAGCAGTAGCAATAGAACATTCAGCAACAGAAGTAGCATTATCACGCTCAATGCATTTAAGACATGGTGGTTCAAATCCTTCCTGAGCGGGACTGATCTGTTTGGCGCGAAGTGACTCGTTTTTCGTTTGAAGATCTTCATGAACCGCTCTCAATTTCTCAAGATCCTGCTTCCTTTGAAGATAATCATAGGAAAGCTTTTCATGAGTTGTTGAGAGAGTTTCATGAACACTTTCAAGTTCCTGATACTTAACATGAAGATTTTTTATTTCTTCAATTAAGGATTCCGATCGAGTCATTTCAGCACCTAACAGATCATCGCTTCTGTCTAACAGTTTTTGAATATGTTCCATAGCTTTCTGTTGTTCAGTTGCAATTTTAGCAAGTGTTTTATAGCTAGGTTTTGAACCAGAATCAGAGTCATCGTCACTAGATGTTTGATAGTGAGTAGTGCGTGGGTTTACCTTGGCAGCGCGTGCCATGAAGCAGTAGGTAGAAGCAGAGTAATCCTTGTCATTTTGCATCAGTGTCGGTGATGAAGTCATTGTCTTCAGTGTTGAAGATGGACTTGGCAACGTATGTTGTAGACAGACTTGCGACGCCTGAGTCGGATTCCTCCTCAGACTCCACCTCCACCTCCTCAGAAGCAGACTCCTCCTCTGAATCCATTTCCTTGACAACAAACGCACGTGCCTTGCCAGATGAGCTCTTCTTGTGTGATGAAGACTTTGAGGAAGACTTGGAAGAAGACCTTGAGTATTTCTTCTTCTTCTTCTTGTCGTCAGAGTCATATTCCTTGCTCTTCTTCTTCTTTTTGTTCTCATTGTCCCACTGTGGACACTCAGAGATGAAGTGGCCAAGTTTCTTGCACTTGTGACATGTTTTCCTCTTGTAGTCACGAGCAGGAGCTTCATCATTCCTTGAACTTGATCGGGAAGACTTTCTGAAGCCTTTCTTCTTGGTGAATTTTTGGAACTTCTTGACAAGCATAGCAAGTTCCCTTCCAATGTCTTCAGGATCATCAGAACTGCTGTCAGATTCTTCTTCAGATGAGGAGACAGCTTTTGCCTTCAAGGCACGAGTTCGCCCATAGTTTGGACCGTAGATATCTCTTTTCTCCGAAAGCTGAAACTCATGCGTGTTGAGCCTCTCAAGTATGTCAGACGGATTGAGTGTCTTGAAATCAGGACGTTCTTGAATCATCAGAGCCAGGATGTTAAACGAACTATCAAGTGATCTCAGCAGCGTCTTGACGACTTCGTGTTTGGTAATCTCAGTGGCGCCGAGGGCTTGAAGCTCATTTGTGATGTCAGTGAGTCGGTCAAATGTGTGCTGGACATTCTCATTGTCATTTCGCTTGAAGCGGTTGAAGAGGTTGCAAAGGACACTGATTCTCTGATCTCTCTGGGTTGAGATGCCTTCATTGACCTTGGAGAGCCAGTCCCAGACCAGCTTGGATGTCTTCAAAGCACTCACACGGCCATACTGTCCTTTGGTCAGATGACCACAGATGATATTCTTGGCAGTAGAGTCCAGTTGAACGAATTTCTTGACATCAGCAGCAGTGACACCTTCTCCAGCCTTGGGAATGCCGTTCTCGACGACATACCATATGTCGACGTCAATGGCTTCAAGATGCATGCGCATCTTATTCTTCCAGTAGGGATATTCAGTTCCATCGAAGACGGGGCACGCAGCGGAGACTTTAATTATCCCTGCAGTCGACATAGCTAAAACTCCAGGTGGTTAAACCGAATCACACAGAACAAGGGAGCACCTTGCTCTGATACCAATTGAAAGTGCGTTATATCGACTAGAGGGGGGGTGAAGAGGCGATTTTTATGAAAGTCTTCAGAACATGGGAGTTTTGAAGACAAACGATAAAATTAAACCTATTACCATGCAGCGGAAGGTAGACTACACTAGGCAAACCATAGTCAAGTATTCAATGAAGTGAAAGCACAAAGACTAATAGCAGCTAGGTAGTAAGGATCAGGTAGGAAGATATTGTGAAGCCAAACAGAACACGTAGTCACTCAGTGAAGACAAATGATAGAGCAAACATACAATGACTTCACAAGGAGTGACAGAAAGTAAAGTGAAGTGAAGATGAAACCAGTGACTCGTTGAAGACAATGATTTGTTGAACCAGTTCTAGTTGCTATGACAACTGTACGTCTGGTTGGAGCGGCTAGGTATTTAAACCTTAGGACACATAGTCCCGGACACCCAGTCCTGAACACGCAGCTCAGGACACCCAGTCCTCACCGTATTCTCCTTGAGCTAAGGTCACATAGACCTCGCCCAATCACTCTGGTAAGTCTTCAAGGTAGACTCCCAAACCTTCACAGACTTCGTTCACTGGCAATCCACAATGTCTCTTGGAAGCTCAGAACGCGACGCCTAACCGGCTGGAGGATGCACAGTCCTCAAGTGTAATAAGTCTTCAGATCACACAGACAAGAAGACTTAAGTGATGCCCAATTCTCTCTGGCTTTGGTGGTTAGGGCTTTATCCTCGCAAGGAATTCTCTCTCAAAGGCTTTGAGGTGGGTTGCTCTCAAATGACAAAAGCCATGCTTTCAATCTGAGCAGCCAACCATTTATGGTTGTAGGGGGTGGGCTATTTATAGCCACTTGCAACCCGACCTGATTTGTCCGAAATGACCCTGGGTCACTAAGGAACTGACACGTGTTCCAACGGTCAGATTTCAAACTCACACGGCAACTTTACTTGGGTTACAAGCAAAGTTGACTTGTCCGACTCTGGACAAGATTCGCTCTCATAGTCTTCACTCGAAGACATAGGTTTTTGGTTTAGGCATCACTTCAGTCATTCTGACTGGTTCTCTTGGACCCCACTTAACAGTACGGTGGTTCCTATGACTCAACACAAAAGAAAAAGAACTATGAAAGATCTAAGTCTTCGAGCTCCATAGGCTTCATATAGTGTCTTCTCTTATCATAGTCTTCAATGTGAATATCTTCATATACCACCTTTGACTTCAATGTCTTCATACATTTTTAGGGGTCATCTCTAGTAGTAAAACCGAATCAATGAGGGACTTCTACCTGTGTTATCCTGCAATTCTCACAAACACATTAGTCCCTCAACTAGGTTTGTCGTCAATACTCCAAAACCAACTAGGGGTGGCACTAGATGCACTTACAATCTCCCCCTTTTTGGTGATTGATGACAAACTAGTTGAAGTTTTCAACGGGGAATATAATCTGTGAAATTGTAAAGGATAAGGAATTGTCTTCATAAGTTGCAAGGGCTCCCCCTGAAGATGTGCATATAAGTTAATTTGCTTTTGGAATGCAAATGCACATGGCAGGTTGTACTTGTGGAGATCCACTTCAACTTATGATGACAATCCACTATGCATGTGAAAGTATATGAAGATAATGACATGCATAATGGAAAATGGACGTCTGCAGAATGAGCTAAGTGCGGAATTTATCGTCGCACATGCGGAATTTATCTTCGCAAAACAAGGTGGCAAATAAGTAGCAGACGACCATCTAGTTTAAGTGTTACAACTCATAAGAACCAAATGTAGAAAAAACGAGAGTTGTAAGCACGAAGCAAAATATAAAGCACCCGCCCATATGGACCCGCTTGAAGACTATCAATCTCATATGCTTCTCCCCCTTTTGTCAGTAATGACCAAAAAGGTTTGAAGACATAGAGCCTCTACTCGTTCCCATGAGGAGTAGGTGAAGTAGCAGGGTTGTTGGTGTTGTTTGGCGGTGCAGAAGAGCTTGGAGGTGCTGAAGGAGGTGGCGGTGAAGTAGCATCGTCTTCTTCCTCAATAATTCTGGCAGTCACTGTGGCGGCAGAGGAAGAGAACTCAGAGTCTTCAAGGGATGGAGTCCCTAGCAGCACAGCCCTTCGAGGAGGTGTGGAGTCAAACTTGAATCTCTCAGAGAAGCCATCCTCTTGAAGATCAGCTTCAGAACACATCATCGTGAGCCCTTTCCATGTGTGGCGACAGGTTTCATGGGCAACGAAAGCATTCTTGGTGGCAAGATTCCGAGTGCGATTAACATCCACCAAGAGGATTTTCATCTGACGCTTCAGCCAGTCATGATGCCTATCCTGTTTCTGATGTAGAGCCACAAGAAGCTCTCGGTCATTGAGAACACGAGTGCGCTTCTTGGGTCTTGGAGCAGTGGCACTGTCAGTGGCTTCAGTGGAAGCAAGGTGTGGTGCACGTGTAGTGCCAGCCAAAGGATACACCCGAGAAACTGCTTCAACGCCTTCAACATTCTGAGTAAAACTCTGATGGTCTGCATTCTAAAGACTTAGAGGTTGCTTGGCAGGCTCAGAATATATGGCTTCAGTAGACATGTCCACGTCAGGCAAGAAGATCCGATGGTTGCGGCCTGAGGGCTGATACGAGATGGCGGAGTGTAGCTTGATCAGCCGCATGACCCAAGGGGCGTAGAACTTCAAAACAAACAGATCAATGCCTGATGCAGCAAGTTGGCGTATGAAGAAGTCATGTGCATTGAAGCATTTTCCATGAAGTATATAGAAGACCAAAGTCTTCATTGCACCCTGAAGCTTGGCATTTGGAGAGTGCCCTTTGATAGGCCAGAGAGTTCGCCTGATGATGTGATAGATGGTTCTGGGCAGGTACTCAAGGTCTTCAACGAAGAACTCTGTGGGATAAGCAGCATCTTGGGGCAATGGCTTCATCATGCTGAGCATTTGACTCATATCAGGTTCTGTCCGCTGAAAGATGCTCTCAATAGCTTCAGCATGCAGCTGACAGCCTTGCTCGAAGAGATCGCCAAGAGTGGGCAAGCCAGTGAGCTCAATGATGTCAAATGCATTGGCTTCATGATGAACGTTGCCAGTCATCCACTCCAGGACCCAAGTCTTCGGATCTCTGCTGTACCCTTTGATGTGAAGTGTGGCATAGAATTGTAGCAGCAGCTCTTCATTCCAATGCTCTTCATCAGTAACAAACTGCAGCAGACCCACTTGCTTGAAGCAATCCAACGCTTCTTCTAGACAGGGCAGACCAGCTATAGCTTTAACGTCAAGGCGCTTGTGTGGGAAGATGCGACCTTGGTTGTAAAGAATGCAAGAGTAATAGCTTCGTTGAGGATAGCTCCAGAACCGATCAGATGATATCCTTTCCCTTGAGTAGGGGTTCCTGGAGCTATTGAAGAACGTGTTGTCTGCCCTGAAGCCATTGATGTTGAAGGAGCCAGGTGCTGATGCAGGACCTGGAAACCTTGGCAGTCTTCGAATTGGCTTCTGGACCTGAGGTCTGTGCTCAACATGATAGTTGAATTGGCGACCGGCAGCAGACTCAGGAACAGAAGTGGCGGGATCAGTGGCTTCGCTGTCTTCTGAAGCTTTTGCTGGGGAGGGCTCCACATTAGCTTCATTGGTGGTTGTGGCAGCCTCACGATTTTCATCCTCCACTTGACTACCTGGAGGGTCGGTCACAAGCACATTCTCCTGGAGAACTGCTTCTTGGTGGAACAAGGGAGTGGGATCTTGTGGTACTTCTTCTTCTGCGGCTGTTGCAGCCGGAATGTCTTCAACAGAGACTTGAGACCTTGGACCTTTGCGAAGCCTGCGTAACGCAGACGGCGCCTATGGAGTTGGAGTGGGCTGGGCCTCATAGTCTTCTTCCTCTTATGGGCGATCCGCCCATGAAGCATCCTGTGCAATTGGCGTCAGTGGACGACCAATGCTGATGAGTTTGCTGTTTTCAAACTGAGGAAGAACTGCATCATCTTCTACATTGTCATGATGACCAATGTCTTCAGCAGCGATGGGATCAGCTGCTGGAATGTCTTCAGCTTCAGGAGCCTCTGTGGAAGTAGGCTCATGAACTGTCAGTTGACATTCTGCATCAGGATGAACCATAGAAATGGGTTCAACTATCAAGGGCTCTGTGGGAGCAGCCCGAGCTTTCTTGGTCTTTCTCTTTTTCTTGGTGGGGGCAGTAGGAGAGGCTTCAGAGTGTTTCCTCTTCCTGGCTTCAGCCTCAACAGTTCTTGTCTTCTTGAGCTCTGAAGCTGTTGATCGGCTTTTTGCTTCGAGCCAGTCAGTCTAGTTGGGAAGACAATCGGAACTGCTTCTTGCCTTGGTGCATCAGGTTCAGCCGTAGCAGGCTTCTTCTTCTTCTTCTTTGCGGCCATCCTGGGGTCGATGCCAGGATGCCCAAGTGCCTTGCGCTTCTCAGCCTCATTATAGGCTTGCACACATCTGTCAGCCAGAGTCTTCATGCGCTCACGCGAACCCTGAGCTTCTGCACGCTTCTTCACAAAGGCTTCCTTGAGCTCGTGCATCATTGTCTTCGAATCCATTGGATTCGGGTCTTGCGCTAACTGTAATCCTCTTCAGGATCTGTCTTGTACATTTCTGAGAGTTCATTAGGCAGATCTCTGGAGGTCTCACCACGACGCTTTCTGCCACCCTTCCTTGCTGCTTTCTCTGAAGCCATAAACTTTAACTTGAAAGGCTTCAAGACGTTCAAAGGCTTCAAAGGTTTTCGTTTGCTGGACCAACAGGAACTGGCTTTGGGAGAATTTATGTGATGCTATAAGAATTCTGCAAATGAATGCAGACTATGAGAACCAAAGGATTCTCCCATGGACATGTACCTGTGACAGCATTAAGGTGCGAGGGAAGGGGAAGAGGTCATATGCATTCTCAGAAGATTTTGAAGATAAATCTGTTTAGAAGACATTGACCTCATCATGCGAAGACATTCACTCATAGATAAGAAGTTAGTTCCAGATTTGTACGAATCCATAGATCAGTACAAGTGAGGAATCTAACTACTTTGTGAAGCACAAGTGAATATACTAGGCATGTTATGAGATGGAATATGAGAGAGATCTAGCTTGTGTGAACAGAAACTGCTTGTGGTAGAAAGTGACAGATCAATAGGATCAACGGTGCTGTAAAAAGGGAGTTTTATTTACCACACTGAGAACTGCTAGACGGGGTGGGAGATGAGGCCGAGCAGTTCACTCTTCCGTTCCCTAACTTGGCGATGGAGGACACCTACGGCGACGGCGGAGAGGACGATGTCCGTGGTCGGCGTGAAGACGGCGTCGGAGAGGTTGCGGCAGCGAAGCGCTTCGTTGCCGGCGTCGTCGAGAGCTAGCGGTGGCGCTAGGGTTCGTGCGAGGGTGGAAGAAGATATAATGACCGCTATGAGTGTGTATTTATAGGCACAGGGGCGGCACTGTGCTATTACACAGGTGCCCCTTGCGATTCGCATCTGAGGAACACGTGGCCATTATGCGGAATTTTGGGGTTTGTTCCACGTCCCACGCACGCCTGTATTGTCGGGTGGTCGTTCCTACTTCTCCGGATTTCATGTGGAGGAATGAGCATTGAAAACGGACTTAATGGTTGTCTCTGTATCTTCTGCTGACAAGGACGCAGAGAGGACATTCGACAGTTTCAATAGAATGCATATGACTTGGAGAGATAGAGTTTCAGATAGAAAGCATAGAGAGGTTAGGGTCCGATAACATTCACTTAGTTCAAAAGATTCAACACGAAGACATAGCTATAAGTGAATGCTGTAGAGGACAGAACACTAGTATATATATATATCTATAAACAACATAGTGAAGATAATCATGAAAATATGTTGAGATCGAAGCCAAACCAAATGTGAAGACATTGCAAGGTAACGCCATGAGTGAAACACTTCAAAATAGAACGTTTGGTGGTGGCGTTACCCACCGTATAGGAAGTATTAGACCCAGACACGGCGCATAATTATCGTGGCGCTCCGAAGTCAAATTCCACATTAATGTATTCACACTTAGAATGTATGTCTTCATTGATTGAACATATACTTTACTTTGTGTGTTGCGCATCTAAGTCATCAATATGCATAAGGGTTAGGATGTGTGCCTGATCACAGGACATTTGAGGATTCCAGGATATTTAGCTCACACCGTAACTTGCAAAACCTCTTCTCATCCAAGGGCTTGGTGAAGATATCTACCGATTGCTCTTCAATGTTGACGTGTATGATATCAATTCCTTCCTTCACAACATGATCTCTAAGAAAGTGATGACGAATTTCAATGTGCTTTGTCTTCGAGTGCTGAACTGGGTTGTTGGCAATCTTGATGGCGCTTTCGTTGTCGCAGTAAAGTGGCACTTGCTTCAGATGAATGCCGAGTGTTTGCTTCATCCACAGAAGCTGAGCGCAGCAAGATCCAGCAGCAATGTATTTAGATTCAGCAGTGGAGAGAGATACACAGTTCTGCTTCTTTGAAGACCAACATACAAGTGATCGTCCCAGAAAGTGACATGTGCCTGATGTAGACTTGCGATCAACTTTGTCACCAGCATAATCAGCATCCGAGAATCCAACCAGATCAAACTCTGAGCCCTTTGGATACCATAATCCTAGAGTTGGGGTGTGAGCCAAATATCGAAGAATTCGCTTCACAGCTAAGTGATGCGACTCCTTTGGTGCCGCTTGAAATCGAGCACACATGCAAACACTAAGCATAATATCTGGCCTAGATGCACATAGATAAAGTAAAGAACCAATCATGGAGCGGTATACCTTTTGATCGAACTCTTTACCATCGTTGTCAGGACCCAGATGATGTTTGGCTAGCATTGGTGTTGTGAAGCCTTTGCAGTCTTGCATACCGAACTTCTTCAGGCAATCTTTGAGATACTTCTCTTGAGATATGAAGATGCCATTGCATTGTTGTCGTATTTGAAGTCCGAGGAAGAACTTTAGCTCTCCCATCATAGACATCTGATATTGCGCTTGCATCATATATCCAAACTCTTCACTGTACTTCTGATTGGTGCAGCCGAAGATAATGTCATCCACATATATTTGGCACACAAACAGTTCACCATCATATGTCTTCGTGAAAAGAGTGGGGTCTAGGGAACTAGGTATGAAGCCTTTGCTCTTCAGGAAGTATTTGAGTGTGTCATACCAGGCCTGAGGGGCTTGTTTGAGGCCATACAGTGCCTTGTTGAGCTTGTATACCATGTCAGGATGTTTTGGATCTTCAAAGCCAGGAGTTTGTGCAACATACACTTCTTCTTCAATCTTGCCATTGAGAAAGGCACTCTTCACATCCATTTGATATAGAAGTATGTTATGATGATTTGCATAGGCCAGCAGTATGCGTATGGCTTCAAGTCTAGCCACAGGAGTAAATGTTTCATCGAAGTCAATACCTTCCACTTGAGTATATCCTTGAGCAACGAGACGAGCTTTGTTTCTGACAACTTGACCATGCTCATCTTGCTTGTTGCGGTATATCCATTTGGTGCCTATTATATTGTGCTTCCGTGGATCAGGACGCTTAACCAGTTCCCATACATTATTCAGCTCAAACTGTTGAAGCTCTTCTTTCATAGCTTGAATCCATTCAGGTTCCATGAAGGCTTCTTCAACTTTCTTGGGTTCTGCTATTGAGACGAATGCGAAGTGCCCACAGAAATTTGCTAGCTGAGTTGCCCTTGAACGAGTGAGTGGACCAGGTGCATTGATGCTATCAATTATTCTTTCAATCTGCACTTCATTGGCAACGCGAGGATGTACAGGGCGAAGACTTTGCTCTTGCTGTTCATTGTCATTGTTGGAAGGAATGTCTTCAGGCTGAGCATTGTCTTCATGTTGATCAGTTGCTGAAATGATAAGTTCTTCTTCAGCATGAGCTTCAGAAGGTATAATTTCTCCAGTTCCCATTAGCTTGATTGATTCACTGGATGGAACTTCATCTAGCACATTTGGCAGCTGCTCTCTTTGTGAACCATTGGTCTCATCGAACCGCACATCCACTGTTTCAACCACTTTGTAATGAAAAAGGTTGAAGACTCTGTAGGAGTGCGAATCCTTTCCATATCCAAGCATAAAACCCTCATGTGCTTTTGGTGCAAATTTTGAGGTGTGATGTGGGTCCTTGATCCATCACCTTGCGCCAAATACTCTGAAGTAACTGACATTTGGCTTCTTGCCAGTAAGGAGCTCATAAGATGTCTTGTTCAGTAGCTTGTGAAGATAAACACGATTGATTGTATGGCATGCAGTATCAATGGCTTCGGGACAGAATTTTCTTGGTGTCTTGTATTCGTCTAGCATCGTTCTGGCCATCTCAATTAGTGTTCTGTTCTTGCGTTCGATGACGCCATTCTGCTGTGGCGTGTACGGGGCTGAGAATTCATGTGTGATGCCCAATGTATCAAGATATGTATCAAGGCCAGTGTTCTTGAATTCAGTGCCATTGTCACTTCTAATGTGCTTTATCTTGGCGCCAAAATTGTTCATAGCTCGATTGGCGAAGCGTCTGAAGACATCCCGCACTTCAGTCTTGTAAAGGATTATGTGCACCCAAGTATATCTAGAATAATCATCAACAATAACAAAGCCATAGAGGCAAGCAGTAGTAGTTAGAGTTGAGTAATGAGTGGGACCGAAAAGATCCATGTGAAGCAGTTCGAAGGGTCGAGTAGTGGTCATGATTGTCTTCGAGGGATGTTTGGCCCTCGTCATCTTCCCTGCTTCACAGGCACCGCATAAGTGGTCTTTCTTGAACTTGACGCCCTCGATGCCTATGACATGCTTCTTCTTCGCAAGGGTGTGAAGGTTCCTCATGCCAGCATGTCCAAGCCTCCGATGCCAGAGCCAGCATTCTGAAGCCTTTGCTAGAAGACAAACTGCAAGCTGTGGCCCTGCTGAGAAATCTACCACGTACAAATCATCTTTTGGATACCCTTCAAACTCTAGAGACTTGTCAGATTCCATTAGTACAAGGCAACGATATTTTCCAAACATTACGATCATGTTCAAATCGCAAAGCATTGAGACAGACATTAAGTTGAAGCCAAGGGATTCAACAAGCATGACTTTATCCATGTGTTGATCCCTTGAGATTGCAACTCTACCTAGACCCAATACCTTACTTTTACCAGTGTCAGCAAATGTGATGTGGCTCTTGTCGGATGGATGTAAGGTTGAGTCCATAAGAAGACTTCTTTTGCCAGTCATGTGATTTGTACACCCACTGTCAATAATCCATTCTGAAGATGCTGGTGTCGTACCCTACAGTGCAGTTAGGGGGATAGGCTTCACCAAGAGCATTGTGAAGCAAAAACATTTGACGAACTAGTGGGTTATGAAAGCTTAGATCCAGGTTAGGACTAATAGGGAGAGTAGCAAGCGATTCAGGTACGAAGTACATAGTAAGACCATTTGGGCATTTGATCTTGCGCCCTACAAGATGTTTAAGGTCCCCAGCAATGGCGTCAGACGATTTGGTTTTCTGCTGGAGACCTTTCCCTGCAAAAGAGAGTTAAGCTTTCTTAGCCACCCACATATTCAAGGGTGGCTTAGAAGCAATTAGTCTAAGTGCAGCATCTGAGAATTTTGGCTTTGAAGCCCTAGCAAACAGTCTTGTAGGCGGACAATAGTACTCATAAGAATAAGCAGAATAGTTCTTGGTCTTATGAACATGGCGTTTTGATGAATCACTCTCATATTCATATGCCTGAGTATGGTTTCCCTGCAAAACATTTGCGTTAGTGCGACTCAGGTGAGTCCTCTGTCTGTATGAAGCCTTTGGACCGTATGAAGCCTTTGGTCTGAGGTTTGTCTTCTTCATGTGAGGTGTCATGAAGACATTCACAGGAAGATTTTCCAGACACCTTTTCGGAACCCAGATCTTCTTCATAGGCGGTCCATTCCTGAAGTTAGTACCAATGTACCTGGCAAACACTTCACCATTCTGATTCTTAAATAGTATATAGTTTGCATCAAAGGATTCATCAATGATAATGGGGTTAGCACAAGTGAAGCCAGTTAGATTGGATGGATCTGCTGAAGGTTCGTTTGCAGCAACCCACATGGTTTTGGGGTACTGCTCAGGTTTCCATTAAGAGCCATCTGCGTTCATTTTCCTTACGAACCCAACACCCTCTTTCCTAGGGTTTCGGTTCAGAATCTGCTTTTTGAGGACATCACATAGTGTCTGATGCCCTTGAAGACTTTTGTACATCCCTGTTTCAAGCAATGGCTTCAACCTAGCATTCTCATCAGCAATAGCGGTGGTATCCTCAGCAGAGGGGTTAGTTACCACATCAACAGTTGAAGATATTGCAACAGCAGTAGCAGTAGAACATTCAACAACAGAAGTAGCATTATCACGCTCAATGCATTTAAGACATGGTGGTTCAAATCCTTCCTGAGCGGGACTGATCTGTTTGGCGCGAAGTGACTCGTTTTCCGTTTGAAGATCTTCATGAACCGCTCTCAATTTCTCAAGATCTTGCTTCCTTTGAAGATAATAATAGGAAAGCTTTTCATGAGTTGTTGAGAGAGTTTCATGACGACTTTCAAGTTCCTGATACTTAACGTGAAGATTTTTTATGTCTTCAATTAAGGATTCCGATCGAGTCATTTCAGCACCTAACAGATGATCGCTTCTGTCAAATAGTTTTTGAATATGTTCCATAGCTTTCTGTTGTTCAGTTGCAATTTTAGCAAGTGTTTTGTAGCTAGGTTTTGAACCACAATCAGAGTAATCGTCACTAGATGTTTGATAGTGAGTAGTGCGTGGGTTTACCTTGGCACCGCGTGCCATGAAGCAGTAGGTAGAAGTAGAGTAGTCCTTGTCATTTTATATCAGTGTCGGTGATGAAGTCATTGTATTCAGTGTTGAAGATGGACTTGGCAACGTATGTTGTAGCCAGACTTGCGACGCCTGAGTCGGATTCCTCCTCAGACTCCACCTCCGCCTCCTCAGAAGCAGACTCCTCCTCTGAATCCATTTCCTTGCCAACAAACGCACGTGCCTTGCCAGATGAGCTCTTCTTCTGTGATGAAGACTTTGAGGAAGACTTGGAAGAAGACTTTGAGTATTTCTTCTTCTTCTTCTTGTCGTCAGAGTCATATTCCTTGCTCTTCTTCTTCTTTTTGTTCTCATTGTCCCACTGTGGACACTCAGAGATGAAGTGGCCAAGTTTCTTGCACTTGTGACATGTTTTCCTCTTGTAGTCATGAGCAGGAGCTTCATCATTCCTTGAAATTGATCGGGAAGACTTTCTGAAGCCTTTCTTCTTGGTGAATTTTTGGAACTTCTTGACAAGCATAGCAAGTTCCCTTCCAATGTCTTCAGGATCATCAGAACTGCTGTCAGATTCTTCTTCAGATGAGGAGACAGCTTTTGCCTTCAAGGCACGAGTTCGCCCATAGTTTGGACCGTAGATATCTCTTTTCTCCGAAAGCTGAAACTCATGCGTGTTGAGCCTCTCAAGTATGTCAGACAGATCGAGTGTCTTGAAATCAGGACGTTCTTGAATCATCAGAGCTAGGATGTCAAACGAACTATCAAGTGATCTCAGCAGCATCTTGACGACTTCGTGTTTGGTAATCTCAGTGGCACCGAGGGCTTGAAGCTCATTTGTGATGTCAGTGAGTCGGTCAAATGTGTGCTGGACATTCTCATTGTCATTTCGCTTGAAGCGGTTGAAGAGGTTGCAAAGGACACTGATTCTCTGATCTCTCTGGGTTGAGATGCCTTCATTGACCTTGGAGAGCCAGTCCCAGACCAGCTTGGATGTCTTCAAAGCACTCACACGGCCATACTGTCCTTTGGTCGGATGACCACAGATGATATTCTTGGCAGTAGAGTCTAGTTGAACGAATTTCTTGACATCAGCAGCAGTGACACCTTCTCCAGCCTTGGGAACGCCGTTCTCGACGACATACCATAGGTCGACGTCAATGGCTTCAAGATGCATGCGCATCTTATTCTTCCAGTAGGGATATTCAGTTCCATCGAAGATGGGGCACACAGCGGAGACTTTAATTATCCCTGCAGTCGACATAGCTAAAACTCCAGGTGGTTAAACCGAATCACACAGAACAAGGGAGCACCTTGCTCTGATACCAATTGAAAGTGCGTTATATCGACTAGAGGGGGGGTGAAGAGGCGATTTTTATGAAAGTCTTCAGAACATGGGAGTTTTGAAGACAAACGATAAAATTAAACCTATTACCATGTAGCGGAAGGTAGACTACACTAGGCAAACCATAGTCAAGTATTCAATGAAGTGAAAGCACAAAGACTAATAGTAGCTAGGTAGTAAGGATTAGGTAGGAAGATATTGTGAAGCCAAATAGAACACGCAGTCACTCAGTGAAGACAAATGATAGAGCAAACATACAATGACTTCACAAGGAGTGACAGAAAGTAAAGTGAAGTGAAGATGAAACCAGTGACTCGTTGAAGACAATGATTTGTTGAACCAGTTCCAGTTGCTGTGACAACTGTACATCTGGTTGGAGCAGCTAGGTATTTAAACCTTAGGACACACAGTCCCGGACACCCAGTCCTGAACACGCAGCTCAGGACACCCAGTCCTCACCGTATTCTCCTTGAGCTAAGGTCACATAGACCTCGCCCAATCACTCTGGTAAGTCTTCAAGGTAGACTCCCAAACCTTCACAGACTTCGTTCACTGGCAATCCACAATG
This sequence comes from Triticum urartu, assembly GCF_056163025.1. Classification (NCBI taxonomy): domain Eukaryota; kingdom Viridiplantae; phylum Streptophyta; class Magnoliopsida; order Poales; family Poaceae; genus Triticum; species Triticum urartu. Next base: position 141,952,644 of record NC_141873.1, on the reverse strand, counting down.
TCTCTTGGAAGCTCAGAACGCGACGCCTAACCGGCTGGAGGATGCACAGTCCTCAAGTGTAATAAGTCTTCAGATCACACAGACAAGAAGACTTAAGTGATGCCCAATTCTCTATGGCTTTGGTGGTTAGGGCTTTATCCTCGCAAGTAATTCTCTCTCAAAGGCTTCGAGGTGGGTTGCTCTCAAACGACAAAAGCCGTGCTTTCAATCTGAGCAGCCAACCATTTATGGTTGTAGGGGGTGGGCTATTTATAGCCACTTGGCAACCCAACCTGATTTGTCCGAAATGACCCTGGGTCACTAAGGAACTGACACGTGTTCCAACGGTCAGATTTCAAACTCACACGACAACTTTACTTGGGCTACAAGCAAAGCTGACTTGTCCGACTCTGGACAAGATTCGCTCTCATAGTCTTCACTCGAAGACATAGGTTTTTTGGTTTAGGCATCACTTCAGTCATTCTGACTGGTTCTCTTGGACCCCACTTAACAGTACGGTGGTTCCTATGACTCAACACAAAAGAAAAAGAACTATGAAAGATCTATTTCTTCGAGCTCCATAGGCTTCATATCGTGTCTTCTCTTGTCATAGTCTTCAATGTGAATATCTTCATATACCACCTTTGACTTCAATGTCTTCATACATTTTTAGGGGTCATCTCTGGTAGTAAAACCGAATCAATGAGGGACTTCTACCTGTGTTATCCTGCAATTCTCACAAACACATTAGTCCCTCAACTAGGTTTGTCATCAATACTCCAAAACCAACTAGGGGTGGCACTAGATGCACTTACAAAGCTGAATCCAACGGAATGAAAATTGCAACATATAGTCTTCACATCCGAACAAAATGAACGAATGCATTCCTCTTGAAATGGTCACATATCCAAAAATTGAGAAGCCACTTAGAATTAAGGTAGAGAAATAGATCAACAAGGTACGGATCAAGAACGAATAATCGGTAAGAAATCCCAATCTCAAACCAAATATCCGTGGAAGAAGAACTAGACCTACAAGAATTCCCACCTATGAAACTCCCGAACCTTTCCGGTTATGCAATCAGGTGTTGGGGATACAGGGGAAGCATAATATCTCACCCAAATCTGACAAATCCTACCTCCAGCTGTATCCATCCTTCAACACATAACCGAGAAAAACTTCAGAAACCATCTACCTCAACATTCGAAAAGCATCTGTTATACAAGTTATGGCGATACTCCCGAAATCCCGCCCCAGTACTGGGTGGCGTCGAGGTTATCTCACCAATGAACTGCATAAAAGAGATTTTCGATGTCGGCGTACTAGACTCAGGTATTCCAGAACTGCAACGATAAAATTATGACGACAACACCTTAGAGCTCAACTCCCCGGGACACTTCCACAAAACCCCTGACAGGAGGCACCAAGACAATGTTCTCGTCATAAAACCATCGGAACGATTCCAAGATACCCGCGTGATCCTAAAATTTTTTTAGTGAAATTTGAGAAGAGAAGAGTCAAAACTCTACGTCAGGATGCCTTACCAGAGCGATGAGGAGACTGGGAAGTAAAAAGAATTCCTAAACTCCCTGATATATAATTCCTAAATGACTCAAAAACATTTTTCTAGACACAACTCGGCTACTAAAAACGATCAAGCAATGGGGCTCCTAAGGTCGGGGAAGGCTCTGATTACCAAGTTGTAACACCCTCGATGCGACTATAGCTCCCACGTGTCGAGGCACGACTTAGAGACATAATCGCATTGAAGGCATATGTCACAAGTTAGGCAATCTTCACAACATCCCATGTAATATATAGATAATAAAAGGGGAGATAACATAGTTGGCTTACACTCGCCACGTCAATCAAGTACATAAATAACATTACATCATTCAAACACTCATGGCCTGACTACGGAGCCAAAATAAAAGATAACCCAACATGCGACACGGTCCCGATCACCCCGAACTGGGCACCACTACTAATCATCAGGAAAGGAAACATAGTATCGTTGAGAGTCCTCGTCGAACTCCCACTTGAGCTCGAGCGCATCACCTGGAGCGGAATCGTCAGGCCTTGCATCTGGTGTAATAGTAATCTGTGAGCCACAGGGACTCAGCAATCTCGCACCCTCACAATCAATACTATTTAAGCTTAATAGGTATGGCAAGGTAAATATATGTGGAGCTGCAGCAAGCGACTAGCATATGTGGTTGCTATCCTGTTCGCAAAAGAGAGCGAGAAGAGGAGGCAAAGCGCGAGCGAGAAACTAGAGAGCAATCTGTGCAAGCATTACTCCAACACCGTGTTCACTTCCCGGACTCCGCCGAGAAGAGACCATCACGGTAACTCACAGTGTTGATTCATTTTAATTAAGTTAAGGTTCAAGTTATCTACAATCGGACATTAACAAATTCCCATCTGCCCATAACCGCGGGCACGACTTTCGAAAGTTCAAATCCCTGCAGGGGAGTCCCAACTTAGCCCATGACAAGCTCTCACGGTCAACGAAGGAATAGACCTCCTCCCGAGATGTTCCGATCAGACTCGGTATCTCGGTTCTTCAAGACACTTCGACAGGTTAAAACAAATCCAGCAACACCGCCCGAATGTGCCGACAAATCCCGATAGGAGCTGCACATATCTCGTTCTCAGGGCACACTCAGATAGGTCAAGCTACGAGTAAAACCAACCCTTGAGTTTCCCCGAGGTGGCCCCGCAGGCTGCCTGGTTCGGACCAACACTCAGAGGAGCACTGGCCCGAGGGGGGGGGTTTAAAATAAGATGACCCTCAGGCTCCGGAAACCCAAGGGAAAAAGAGGCTAGGTGGAAAATGGTAAAACCAAGGTTGGGCATTGCTGGAAAAGCTTTAATCAAGGCGAACTATCAAGGTGTTCCCATTATAACCCAACCGCATAAGGAACGCAAAATCCGGGAACATAACACCGATATGATGAAAACTAGGGCGACAAGAGTGGAACAAAACACTAGGCGAGAGGCTGAGCCTTCCACCCTTTACCAAGTATATAGATGCATTAAGATAACATGGCAATATAATGATATCCCAACAAGAAAATAATGTTCCAACAAGGAACGGTCTCCAATCTTCACCTGCAACTAGCAACGCTATAAGAGGGGCTGAGCAAAGTGGTAACATAGCCAATCAACGGTTTGCTAGGACATGGTGGGTTAGAGGTTTGGCATGGAAATTTGGGAGGCTTGAAAGCAAGTGGTAGGCATCGTAGCATTGGCATAGCAAAAGAGCGAGCATCTAGCAAAGCAAAGATAGTAGTGATTTCGAGGGTGTGATCATCTTGCCTACAAAGTTGTCAGAGTTGACTAGATCCTCGAAAGCAAACTCAACAGGCTCCTCGTTAGCAAACTCGTCTCCTGGCTCTACCCAAACAAGACAAACAAGCAACAAGGACACAATCAACCACGTGCAAGGATCAAACAATATGATGCAAGGATGGTATGCTATGCGGGATGCGATGCGGGATGCATATGCAAGATTTGACAAGGGATGCATGAACCTGGCCTCAACATGGAAATCCAAGTGTGCCACTGGAAAGATGAGATGAAATCGCTTGAAAACGATATAAAGAACGCCGGAATCGGAGTTACGGTTTGGAAATGGCAAGCGATTCAAATATGACACCGGTCTGCGATTTACACCAAGTAGCCATCTAAATGCAATGAGATGAACAAGCTACAGCACCCAAACATGGCAACAAAATACATGGCATGGATGCATTCATGATTCTTAACAAAAGTCTAGCACTGAGCTACGACCAATTCATCCATTAACAGGTTCAAATAAGCATGGCAAAAATGCATATGGTGAACAGATCTCAGACTTTGTGAAATTAACACTTGTCTGGAATTTCAGATCAGATAGCACTCTTCGGAGCAACAACACTACATGCTACAGGACCTGAACATGGCAAAGTAAAGCACGACATGGAGCTAATCAAAGAGCTTAACAAAAGTCCCTTAGTGACCTTGAGCCAAAAGGGATCAGAAAATACAATTGCAAGCATGTGAACATGGCAAAAACATAATCAGTTCTCAGACTTAGTGAAAAACTGGAGCATGCTAAAACAGATATCAAGTAGGCATGTTTACGAGCTCGATGCACTCACTACAGAGCAAGTCATGACAAGCTAAGAATACACCCATCAATAATACACAAAATGCAAGCCAGACATGGCAAGAACAATAGCATAGCATGCACGGATCAACTACAACATCCTCGGCAAAATTGCTAACAAGTAGACAATCTTCCCAGATTCATGAAGTAGCAAAAGTAGAGCTCGATTGACTCAAGCTAGGGTGCTCCATAATTGCAACCAAATACATGGATGGATAGAGCACTACAAGATTAACAAAACATCCTTACTGATCATCCTCAAAAGAGGCACGGATCACTAGGAAACAACATGAACATATCGCCATATGAGATAAACAGGTCAAGGACTTAGTGGAAATGCCAAGTCCCTGAAATCAGCATTACCAAGTGCCTCACTTTCAAGCTTGTGCTAGTCACCACACACATCACAAAAATACATGGGTTGCACCTCTGGAAAGATGGCAAAACCCTTAACAAAACATATGTAGAGCTCAAGGTCATATCATGCACACAATAATCATGGCAAAAATGACAAATATCTAAATGGAGCAATAGATCTGACAAATATCTCAAGTAGCACTCTTCTAACAGCATTTCGGGCATCAAGATGAAATCAAATGAAAACGATGCAATGGAATGAAATGATGTACTCTCTGAGACGAACATTTAGATATGCTATATGCCAAAAACGGAGCTACGGATGCGGAGATATAACATGATGAAAAACGCCAATTATTAGGGTTTGGGACGAAAAAGTCAACCCCGATTCTCACATCTGGATCCGGTGCGAGGATCGAGGAGATCGCCGGATCCAAGCTCCTATTCGCCGGACATGTCGGGGTTCGCCGGAGTAAAGCCGTCCGGAGCTTGTGGCGGCGAGAAGAAGGCGGCGCCGGCGCGGCAGCGCCCACCGGCGACGAGGCGGCGCGGGGCGGACCCGGGGCGGGGCGGCGGAGACTGCCGGGGTCGTCGACGGCGGCGAGGGGTGCGGTGGCCGGCGCGGTGACCTGCGGCGGGGAAGAGAGGCACGGGGCGGCGCGGCTCTCCCAGGCGGCGGGGCGGCGAGAAGCCGGGTGGGGCGGCGGGGAGGGCCGGCCGCGGGCTTCCGCGGGCCGCGGCGGCGGAGATCGGCGGGATGCCACGTGGCAGGTGGCAACTGGTCGGCGGCGGTGGGCGGACGTGTCCGGCCCGATTCGGACACGTCCGACGGCGAGGAGAGCTGATTCTAGGGTTTCGAGGGAGAAGGAGATCCAGATTTTGGAGGTGGTCTTTATATAGGCATAGGAGGAGCTAGGAGAGTCCAAATGAGGTGCGGTTTTCGGCCACGCGATCATGATCGAATGCTCTAGATGATGGAGAGGGTTTTGGTGGGTTTTGGGCCAAAGTGGAGGGGTGTTGGGCTGCAACACACACGAGGCCTTTTCGGTCCCTCGGTTAACCGTTGGAGCATCAAACGAAGTCCAAATGGTACGAAATTTGACAGGCGGTCTACCGGTAGTAAACCAAGGCCGCTCGGTCCAATCCGGAAATGTTTAATCCCCACACATGAAATAAAGGTAGAAATGACCACCGGAGGAGAACGAAGCGCCGGAATGCAAAAGGGACAACGGAGAAAATGCTCGAATGCATGAGATGAACACGTATGCAAATGCAATGCACATGATGACATGATATGAGATGCATGACAATGATAACAACACACGGAGACAAAGACCCGAACCCGAGAAAATAAAATAACTTAACGCCGGAAACGGCAAGAGTTGGAATGCATATTGGGTAAGTTACATCCGGGGTGTTACAGACACGTTGGATCAACGTGAATACTTTAGGGATTATCGCTTGACTCAAAAAGGGAAACTATTATGGGATCAAATTTATATGTTGCATTGGTATGCTCGGCAACTATGCTTGATATATGATTATACTTGTTGTTCTAGGATGAAGGCTCCACACCTTCCCTTTTTATGCAAATTTAATGATAATGAAACCTTAGCTTCTTATGCTAATGGTATATATGATTACTATGATATGGAACAAATAGAAGAATTTGTTGATTTTAAGGGTGCTTCTGAAATTGAATCTTTGTTTAAAGAGTTTGAAGATTTTGATGATTCAGTTTATAGACCTGAAATTCAGCTATCCTTAAATATTGATAAGAGAGTTATAAATACAATCATGATATTTATGAATTTATTAAGAAAGTCTCTGCTGTCCGAGAAGAGACTTATATTTTGCAGGAGTCTATGTAAGAAGAAATTGATGAAACTGCGAGCTCATTGGCTGAAAAAGATGATGAGGAGAGCGAAGAACAAAAGGAAGAAGATCGGATTAGCTACCTGTGCCTACCTTCTTATGAGAGTAACTATCCAACTCATACATTATTTAATGTTCCTTCATTCTTACCGAAGGATGAATGCCACGATCCCGTTGATTCGTTTGAAATATCCCTTTTTGATGAACTTGATGCTTGCTATTCTTGTGGCCAAGATGCCAATATGAATTATGCTTATGGAGATGAACTTGCTATTGTTCCTTATGTTAAAAATTAAATTGTTGCTATTGCACCCACACATGATAGTCCTATTATCTTTTTGAATTCTCCAAACTACAATATATCAGAGAAGTTTGCACTTATTAAGGATTATATTGATGGGCGGCCTTTTACCATTGCACATGATAATTTTGATGAACATAATATGCATGTGCTTGCTGCTCCTACTTGCAATTATTATGAGAGAGGAACTACATCTCCGCCTCTCTATGTTTCCAACACGTTAAAATTGCAAGAAACTTCTTATGCTATGCATTGGCCTTTACTTGGTGTGCATGAATTGTTCTTGTATGACATGCCGATGCATACGAAGAGAGTTAGACTTCATCATTGCTTGATATATGTTGCTTTGTGCTCACTACTAAATGCCAAATCATTGCTAATTCAAATTGGCTTCGATATACCTTGGGATCCGGGTGGATTCATTACTTGAGCACCTTATGCCTAGATTAATGGATTTAAAGAAAGCGCTGCCCGGGAGACAACCCGGAAGTTTTAGAGTTTAAAAACAAAAAAATAAAGAGGGGAACCCAAAACTTTTCAAAAAGAAAAGTGAAAGTGAGAGAGACAAGCATTAATGTTGAAGTGAGGGAGCTCCTTGAACTTTGGTCGTGCTCATGGAAACTTTGTGAATCTTGATTACAGAAACTTTTCAACAAAAATAATTATCCCCTTGTAAAATTCCATTGTATTATAAAAATAATGTGCCAAGATTTGCCTTTAGGTTGTTTACTATGCTTGTAGGTTTGTGCAGTGCAAAACAGAAACTTTGGCTGTAGTACGTGATTTTACATTTTTTATTGGTACGTAGAACGGTTCCAAAACTTTTTGCACTGTCTTTATATACAAATTGTTTATTTTTCCTAATTGTTTCAGAATTTTTTGGAGTACCAAAAGTATGGTGAATGTTCAGATTACTACAAACTGTCCTGTTTAAGACAGATTCTGTTTTTGATGCATTGTTTGCTTGTTTTGATGAAACTATAGATTTCTATCAGTGGATTAAGCCATGGAAAAGTTATATTACAGTAGCTACAATGCAAAAACAAAATATGAATTGGTTTGCAAAAGTACTTAGAGTAGTGATTTGCTTTATTATACTAATGGATCTTACCAAACTTTCTGTTGAGTTTTGTGTGGATGAAGTGATCAAGGATCGAGGAGGTCTCGATATGAGGAGGAGGAGAGGCAAGAGCTCAATATTGGGGATGCCCAAGGCACCCCAAGTAAATATTCAAGGATACTCAAGCGTCTAAGCTTGGGGATTGAGGGAGTCCTGGACTAAGGAGTCCTCGGGCGTCCGGCCTGTTATCTATGGGCCGGACTGATGGGCTATGAAGATATGAAGACCGAAGATTGTACCCGTGTCCGGATGGGACTCTCCTTGGCGTGGAAGGCAAGCTTGGCAAACAACTATGAAGATTCCATATTATGTAACCGAGTCTATGTAACCCTAGATCCCCCGGTGTATATATAAACTGGAGGACTTAGTCCGGATAGGGGATACTCAATACCGTAGTCATACAGGCTAGACTTCTAGGGTTTAGCCATTACGATCTCGTGGTAAATCAACTCTTGCAATACTCATACCCATCAATATCAATCAAGCAGGACGTAGGGTGTTACCTCCATCAAGAGGGCCCGAACCTTTGTAAAACTTCTTGTCCCCTGTCTCCTATTACCATCAACCTTAGACGCACAGTTCGGGACACCCTACCCGAGATCCGCCGGTTTTGACACCGACATTGGTGCTTTCATTGAGAGTTCCTCTGTGCTGTCGCTGAAAGGTTTGATGGCCCCTGCAATCGTTAATAATGGCGCTGTCTGCGGTGGAACTTTCCTCCCCGGGCAGATCTTTGTGTTCGGCGGCTTCGCACTGCGGGCCAACTCGTTGGCCATCTGGAGTAGATCGAAAGCTACGCCCCTGGCCATCAGGTCAGATTTGGGAGCTTAAACTACGCCGCGGACATCCATGGAGACTTGATCTTCGCCGGATTCGATACCGCGGTAGCCGCTCCCGATCACCCCGATGATCATGACTTAAATCTGTCATCGGGCCGCATCCAGGAGATCGCTCCTGTAACCGCTCTGGCCCTAGAGCCGGAGCAGGCCGCGCCATCCAAAGATGGGAGGATTAACCCCACCACGGAGGCCGCAGATTCCACGGCGTTGGAGCCGCATAGGGACCTGGTCTCACTCGATGCCTATGCCACCGGAACACCAGACTCGTCTCCGGCTGTGGGTTACCCATGCCCATATTGATGAAAATCCCGCAATAAGGGAGCACGATCCCTGCTTCAACAAGACGTGCCAGTAAAATACATGCCCCCAAAACGTGGAACGCGGGACAGGAAACGGTTCGAAATAAAGGCCGGGAGGGCGTGACGTCACATTATTAAAGTTTCCAGTAGATCGGATTCATAAAAGTGCTATACCCTCTACAGCTGTGCGTTGTAGATCCGGACACGTTCGTTTTGTCTGAAGGCTATTCGGGAGTTCGGAAAGAGGAACCCGCCTTGCAATGCCGAAGACAGCACTACGCGCCAGGTACCTTGTCATTGAAGCCAGGTTCACGGGCTACTGAGGGAGTCCTGGACTAAGGGGTCCTCAGGTGTCCGGCCTGTTATCTATGGGCCGGACTGATGGGTTGTGAAGATATGAAGACCGAAGACTGTACCCGTGTCCGGATGGGACTCTCCTTGGCGTGGAAGGCATGCTTGGCAAAAAACTATGAAGATTCCATATTATGTAACCGACTCTATGTAACCCTAGATCCCCCCGGTGTCTATATAAACCGGAGGACTTAGTCCGGATAGGGGATACTCAATACCATGGTCATACAGGCTAGACTTCTAGGGTTTAGCCATTACAATCTCGTGGTAGATCAACACTTGTAATATTCATACCCATCAATATCAATCAAGCAGGACGTAGGGTGTTACCTCCATCAAGAGGGCCCGAACCTGGGTAAGACTTTGTGTCCCCTGTCTCCTGTTACCATCAACCTTAGACGCATAGTTCGGGACCCCCTACCCAAGATCCGCCAGTTTTGACACCGACATCGGTGCTTTCACTGAGAGTTCCTCTGTGCTGTCGCTGAAAGGTTTGATGGCCCCTTCAATCGTCAATAATGGCGTTGTCTGTGGAGAAACTTTCCTCCCCGGACAGATCTTCGTGTTCGGCGGCTTCGCACTGCGGGCCAACTCGTTTGGCCATCTGGAGCAGATCGAAAGCCACGCCCCTGGCCATCAGGTCAGATTTGGGAGCTTGAACTACGTCGCAGACATCCGTGGAGACTTGATCTTCACCGGATTCGATACCGCGGTAGCCGCTCCCGATCACCCCGATGACCATGACTTAAATCTATCATCGGGCCGCATCCAGGAGATCGCTCCTGTAATCGCTCTGACCCTAGAGCCAGAGCATCCCGCACCATCCAAAGATGGGAGGATTAACCCCACCACGGAGGCCGCAGATTCCGCGGCGTTGAAGCCGCACATGGACCTGGTCTCACTCGATGCCTATTCCACCGTAACGCCTGACTCGTCTCCAGCTGTAGGTTTCGAATCATGCGAGCCTGCAGACGCCGAGCTTGATAGTTTACCGATCTTCGAATTCAGCGCCGCAGACATCTTCCAGCAATCGCCTCTGGGTGATGTGCTAAACTCATTAAAAAGTCTGTCCTTAGCGGAGGACTCTCAGCCGAACTATATCCGGCTCGAACTAGAGGCTGACGATGGAGAATTTCGCTTTCCATCCGCCACCCACTTTATAGCCACGGTCGAGGATTTGACCGACGAACTTGATTACGACTCCGAGGACATCGACCGTATGGACAACGATGCCGGAGAAGAAGAATACCAGAACCCGCCGTTCACCGGATGCTGGACGGCCACTTCCTCGTATGACGTATACATGGTGGATGCACCAAAGGAAAACATTGCTACCTCTGAGCACTGCGTTGGTTTTCCCCGAAGAGGAAGGGATGATGCAGCAAATTAGCGTAAGTATTTCCCTCAGTTTTTGAGAACCAAGGTATCAATCCAGTAGGAGGCTATGCGCGAGTCCCTCATACCTGCACAAAACAAATAAATCCTCGCAACCAATGCAAATAGGGGTTGTCAATCCCAATAAGGCCACTTACGAGAGTGAGATCTGATAGATATGATAAAGAAAATGTTTTTGGTATTTTTGTGATAAAGATACAAAGTAAAATAAAGGCAAAGTAAATAGCAAAGGAAATAACTAAGTAGTAGGAGATTAATATGATAAATATAGACCCTAGGGCCATAGGTTTCACTAGTGGCTTCTCTCGAGAGCATAAGTATTCTACGGTGGGTGAACAAATTACTGTTGAGCAATTGACAGAATTGAGCATAGTTATGAGAATATCTATGCATGATCATGTATATAGGAATCACGTACGAGACAAGTAGACCGACTCCTGCCTGCATCTACTACTATTACTCCACTCATCGACCGCTATCCAGCATGCATCTAGAGTATTAAGTTAAAAACAGAGTAACGCCTTAAGCAAGATGACATGATGTAGAGGGATAGACTCATGCAATATGATGAAAACCCCATCTTGTTATCCTCGATGGCAACAATACAATATGTGCCTTGCTGCCCTTACTGTCACCGGGAAAGGACACCGCAAGATTGAACCCAAAGCTAAGCACTTCTCCCATTGCAAGAAAGATCAATCTAGTAGGCCAAACCAAACTGATAATTCGAAGAGACTTGCAAAGATAACCAATCATACATAAAATAATTTAGAGAAGATTCAAATATTGTTCATAGATAGACTTGATCATAAACCCACAATTCGTCGATCTCAACAAACACATCCCAAAAAGGAAGATTACATCGAATAGTTCTCCACAAGAGAGGGGGAGAACATTGTATTGAGATCCAAAAAGAGAGAAGAAGCCATCTAGCTACTAACTATGGACCCGTAGGTCTGAGGTAAACTACTCACACTTCATCGGAGGGGCTATGGTGTTGATGTAGAAGCCCTCCGTGATCGATGCCCCCTCCGACGGAGCTCCGGAACATGCCCCAAGATGGGATCTCATGGATACAGAAAGTTACAGCGGTGGAATTAGAGTTTTGGCTCCGTATTTGATCGTTTGGGGGTACGTGGATATATATAGGAGGAAGGAGTACGTCGGTGAAGCAACAGGGGGCCCACGAGGGTGGAGGGCGCGCCTGGGGTAGGTAAGCGCACCCCCTACCTCGTGGCCTCCTCTCTTGTGCCCTGTCGTAAGGTCCAAGTCTCCTGAGTCTTATTCGATGAGAAAATCACGTTCCCGAAGGTTTCACTCCGTTTGGACTCCGTTTGATATTCCTTTTCTTCGAAACCCTAAAACAGGAAAAAAACAACAATTCTGGGCTAGGCCTTCGGTTAATAGCTTAGTCCCAAAAATAATATAAAAGTGGATAATAAAGCCCAATATGTCCAAAATAGTAGATAATATAGCGTGGAGCAATCAAAAAATTATAGATACGTTGGAGACGTATCAAGCATCCCCAAGCTTAATTATTGCTCGTCCTCGAGTAGGTAAATGATAAAAACAGAATTTTTGATGCGGAGTGCTACTTGGCATAATTTTAATGTAATTCTTCTTAATTGTGGTATGAATATTCAGAACCGAAGGATTCAAGACAAAAGTTCATATTGACATAAAAATAATAATACTTCAAGCATACTAACTCAGCAATTACGTCTTCTCAAAATAACATGGCCAAAGAAAGTTCATCCCTACAAAATCATATGGTTTAGTCATGTTTCATTTTTGTCACACAAGAATGCTCTCATCGTGCACAACCCCGATGATAAGCCAAGCAATTGTTTCATACTTTAGTAATCTCAAACCTATAAACTTTCATGCAATATATAAGCGCGAGACATGGACATAGCACTATGGGTGGAATAGAATATGATGGTGGAGAAGACAAAAAGGAGAAGATAGTCTCACATGAACTAGGCGTATCAACGGGCTATGGACATAGAACTATGGGTGGAGTAGAATATAATGAGGGGGGTTATGTGGAGAAGACAAAAAGAGGAGAAAGTCTCACATCAACGAGGCTAATCAATGGGCTATGGAGATGCCCACCGATTGATGTTAATGCAGGGAGTAGGGATTGCCATGCAAGGGATGCACTAGAGCTATAAATGTATAAAAGCTCAACAAAAGAAACTAGTGGGTGTGCATCCAACTTGCTTGCTCACGAAGATCTAGGGCACTTGAGGAGGCCCATTGTTGGAATATACAAGCCAAGTTCTATAATGAAAAATTCCCACTAGTATATGAAAGTGACAAAACAAGAGACTCTCTATCATGAAGATTATGGTGCTACTTTGAAGCACAATTGTAGAAAAGGATAGTAACATTGTCCCTTCTCTCTTTTTCTCTCATTTTTTGGGCCTTCTCTTTTTTATGGCATTTCTCTTTTTTTCCTCACTTGGGACAATGCTCTAGAAAATGATGATCATCACACTTCTACTTATTTACAACTCAATGGTTACAACTCGATACTAGAACAAAAGATGACTCTATATGAATGCCTTTGGCGGTGTACCGGGATATGCAATGGATCAAGAGTGACATGTATGAAAGAATTATGAACGGCGGCTTTGCCACAAATACTATGTCAACTACATGATCATGCTAAGAAATATGACAATAATGAATGTGTCATGATGAACGGAATGATGGAAAGTTGCATGGCAATATATCTCGGAATGGCTATGGAAATACCATAATAGGTAGGTATGGTGGCTGTTTTGAGGAAGATATAAGGAGGTTTATGTGTGAAACAGCGTATCATATCACGGGGTTTGGATGCACCCGTGAATTTTGCGCCAACTCTCAATGTGAGAAAGGGCAATGCACGGTAGAAGAGGCTAGCAAGGATGGAAGGGTGACAGTGTGTATAATCCATGGACTCAACATTAGTCATAAAGAACTCACATACTTATTGCGAAAATCTACAAGTCATCAAAAACCTCGGTACTACGCGCATGCTCGTAGGGGGATAGATTGGTAGGAAAAGACCATCGCTCGTCCCCGACCGCCACTCATAAGGAAGACAATCAAATAACACCTCATGTTTCAAATTTGTTGCATAATGTTTACCATACGTGCATGCTACGGGACATGCAAACCTCAACACAAGTATTTCTCAATTTCACAACTACTCAACTAGCACGACTTTGATATTATTACCTCCATATCTCAAAACAATCATCAAGCATCAAACTTCTCTTAGTATTCAAAACACTCTTAAGAAAATTTTACTAATCTTGAATACCTAGCATATTAGGATTTTAAGCAAATTACCATGCTATTAAGACTCTCAAAATAATCTAAGTGAAGCATGAGAGATCAATAGTTTCTATAAACAAATCCACCACCGTGCTCTAAAAGATATAAGTGAAGTACTAGAGCAAAACTATATAACTCAAAAGATATAAGCGAAGCACATAGAGTATTCTACCAAATTCCAAATCATGTATGGCTCTCTCAAAAGGTGTGTACAGCAGGGATGATTGTGGTAAACTAACAAGCAAAGACTCAAATCATAAAAGACGCTCCAAGCAAAACACATATCATGTGGCGAATAAAAATATAGCTCCAAGTAAAGTTACCGATAGAAGTAGACGAAAGAGGGGATGCCTTCCGGGGCATCCCCAAGCTTTGGATTTTAGGTGTCCTTATATTATCTTGGGGGTGCCATGGGCATCCCCAAGCTTAGGCTCTTGCCACTCCTTGTTCCGTAATCCATCAAATCTTTACCCAAAACTTGAAAACTTCACAACACAAAACTTAAACAGAAAATCTCATGAGCTCCGTTAGTATAAGAAAACAAACCACCACTTAAGGTACTGTAATGAACTCATTCTTTATTTATTTTGGTGTTAAACCTACTGTATTCCAACTTCTCTATGGTTTATAAAGTATTTTACTAGCCATAGATTCATCAAAATAAGCAAACAACACACGAAAAACAGAATCTGTCAAAAACAGAATAGTCTGTAGTAATCTGTAGCTAGAGCAAGATCTGGAACCCCAAAAATTCTAAAATAAATATATGGACGTGAGGAATTTATCTATTAATCATTTGCAAAAGAATTAACTAAATATCATTTTCCAAATAAAAACGGCAGCAGTTCTCGTGAGCGCTAAAGTTTCTGTTTTTTACAGCAAGTTCAACAAGACTTTCCCCAAGTCTTCCCAACGGTTCTACTTGGCACAAACACTAATTAAACACAAAAAACACAACCAAAACAGAGTCTAGATAAATTATTTATTACTAAACAGGAGAAAAAAGCAAGGAATAAAAATAAAATTGGGTTTCCTCCCAACAAGCGCTATCGTTTAACGCCCCTAGCTAGGCATAACAAGCAAGAATAGATCTAGGTATTGCCATATTTGGTTTTCAACTTTTTAGTGGAATCAAGCTCAAATCCGGGAGGTTCTTTACGTTTCCCTTCATACTCTGAAATTTTTAGATCTAACGAATCCAACCGCTTATTGCAAAGGGTAATCAACATATTCATGCGGTGAATATTTCCACTAATGTTCTTAAGAGGTTCAAGAGATTTCTGCAAGATTTTAGTAACTTCACAAATTTTTTCAAAAACTTGTGTCTCTTCCTAGGTAGGATGAGGCCCCTTTTGTTGAGGTAGTGTTCCCACTATACCTTCTATAATTTCAAGCGCAATATGGGGATCGATTTCAATAAAATTGCCTTTGGCAACGCAATCCAAGAGTTGTCTATGAGACATATTCAATCCAACATAAAAATTGCGAAGCAAAATTCTCAAGTTTATTTCAGAGGTACAATTATGATAAGACTCCATTATTCTCAACCAGTCATCCTTTAAGTTTTCACCTAGTCTTTGTTTAAAGTGAAAGATCTCGAACTCAGGGGTCAACGGAGAAGATAAGGGACTAGCCATAATGACAAGCAAGCAAACTGACACACAAGCAAACAAAAAGCAAACGGGCAAAAAGAGGCAAATAGAGAAAGAGAGGGAGGATAGAGAGAGAGGGCAAATAAAACGGCAAGGGTGAAGTGGGGGAGAGGAAAATGAGAGGCAAATGGCAAATAATGTAATGCGGGAGATAAGGGTATGTGATGGGTACTTGGTATGTTGACTTTTGCGAAGACCTCCCCGGCAACGGCGCCAGAAATCCTTCTTCCTACCTCTTGAGCACTGCGTTGGTTTTCCCCGAAGAGGAAGGGATGATTCAGCAAAGTAGCGTAAGTATTTCCCTCAGTTTTTGAGAACTAAGGTATCAATCCAGTAGGAGGCTACGCGCGAGTCCCTCGTACCTGCACAAAACAAATGAATCCTCGCAACCAACACAAATAGGGGTTGTCAATCCCTATAAGGCCACTTACGAGAGTGAGATCTAATAGATATGACAAAGATAATATTTTTGGTATTTTTGTGATAAAGATGCAAAGTAAAATAAAGGCAAAGTAAATAGCAAAGGAAATAACTAAGTAGTAGGAGATTAATATGATAAAGATAGACCCGGGGGCCATAGGTTTCACTAGTGGCTTCTCTTGAGAGCATAAGTATTCTATGTTGGGTGAACAAATTACTGTTGAGCAATTGACAAAATTGAGCATAGTTATGAGAATATCTAGGCATGATCATGTATATAGGCATCACGTCCGAGACAAGTAGACCGACTCCTGCCTGCATCTACTACTATTACTCCACTCATCGACTGCTATCCAGCATGCATCTAGATTATTAAGTTAAAAACAGAGTAACGCCTTAAGCAAGATGACATGATGTAGAGGGATAGACTCATGCAATATGATGAAAACCCCATCTTGTTATCCTCGATGGCAACAATACAATACGTGCCTTGCTGCCCTTACTGTCACCGGGAAAGGACACCGCAAGATTGAACCCAAAGCTAAGAACTTCTCCCATTGCAAGAAAGATCAATCTAGTAGGCCAAACCAAACTGATAATTCGAAGAGACTTGCAAAGATAACCAATCATACATAAAAGAATTCAGAGAAGATTCAAATATTGTTCATAGATAGACTTGATCATAAACCCACAATTCATCGGTCTCAACAAACACACCGCAAAAAGGAAGATTACATCGAATAGTTCTCCACAAGAGAGGGTGATAACCCACAAGTATAGGGGATCGCAATAGCTTTCGAGGGTGGAGTATTCAACCTAAATTTATTGATTTGACACAAGGGGATCCAAAGAATATTCTCAAGTATTAGCAGCTGAGTTGTCAATTCAACCACACCTAGAAACTTAGTATCTGCAGCAAAGTGTTTAGTAGAAAAGTAATATGATAGTGATGGTAACGGTAACAAAAGAGTAATGAAAGCAAAGTAATGTTTTTTGGTGTTTTGTAGCGATTGTAACAATAGCAACGAGAAAGTAAATAAGCATAAACCAGTATATGGAAAGCTCGTAGGCACTGGATCAATGATGGATAATTATGCCAGATACGGTTCATCATGTAACAGTCGTAACATAGGGTGACACAGAACTAGCTCCAATTCGTCAATGTAATGTAGGCATGTATTCCGAATATAGTCATACGTGCTTATGGAAAAGAACTTGCATGACATCTTTTGTCCTACCCTCCCGTGGCAGCGGGGTCCTTACGGAAACTAAGGGATATTAAGGCCTCCTTTTAATAGAGAACCGGAACAAAGCATTAGCACATAGTGAATACATGAACTCCTCAAACTACGGTCATCGCCGGTAAGTATCCCGATTATTGTCACTTCGGGGTTAACAGATCATAACACATAATAGGTGACTATAGACTTGCAAGATAGGATCTAGAACTCTCATATATTGATGAAAACATAATAGGTTCAGATCTGAAATCATGGCACTCGGGCCCTAGTGACAAGCATTAAGCATAGCAAAGTCATAGCAACATCAATCTCAGAACATAGTGGATACTAGGGATCAAACCCTAACAAAACTAACTCGATTACATGGTGAATATCATCCAACCCATCACCGTCCAGCAAGCCTATGATGGACTTACTCACGCACGGCGGTGAGCATCATGAAATTGGTGATGGAGGATGGTTGATGATGACGATGGCGACGAATCCCCCTCTCCGGAGCCCCGAACAGACTCCAGATCAGCCCTCCCGAGAGGTTTTAGGGCTTGGCGGCGGCTCCGTATCGTAAAACGCGATGATTTCTTCTCTCTTATTTTTTCTCCCCGAAAGCAGTTATATAGAGTTGGAGTTGGAGTTGGGGGTTTCTAGGGGGGTCACGAGGTAGGGGCGCGCCCTAGGGGGGGCACACACCCCACCCTCATGAGAAGGGTGTGGGCCCCTGGTCTTCATCTTTGGCGAGGATTTTTTATTTTTTATTGTTAGATATCCCGTGGAGTTTCAGGTCATTCCGAGAACTTCTGTTTTCTGCACATAAAACAACATCATGGCAATTCTGCTGAAAACAGCGTCAGTCCGGGTTCGTTCCATTCAAATCATACAAGTTAGAGTCCAAAACAAGTGCAAAATTGTTTGGAAAAGTAGATACATTGGAGACATATGAACTCCCCCAAGCTTAAACCCTTGCTTGTCCTCAAGAAATTCAGTTGACAAACTGAAAGAAATAAAGAAAAACTTTTACAAACTCTGTTTGCTCTTGTTGTTGTAAATATGTCAAGCTAGCATTAAAGTTTTCAGCAAAGATTATAACTAACCACATTTGCAATAATTCTCAGGTCTCATGATTACTCATATCAATAACATAATCAACTAGCGAGCCATAATAATAAATCTTGGATGACAACACTTTCTCAAAACAATCATAATATGATATAACAAGATGGTATCTCGCTAGCCCTTTCCGAGACCGCAAAATATAAATGCAGAGCACCTTTAAAGATCAAGGACTGACTAGACATTGTAATTCATGGTAAAAGAGATCCAATCATAGTCACACCCAATATAAATTAACAGTAATGAATGCAAATGACAACGGTGCTCTCCAATTGGTGCTTTTTAATAAGAGGGTGATGACTCAACATAAAAGTAAATAGATAGGCCCTTCGCAGAGGGAAGCAGGGATTTGGAGAGGTGCCAGAGCTCGGTTTTGAAATAGAGGTGAATAACATTTTGAGCGTTATACTTTCATTGTCAGCATAACAACCAAGAGATGGTGATATCTTCCATGATACACACATTATAGGAGGTTCCCAAACAGAATGGTATAGTTTATACTCCCCCTCCACCAACAAACATCAATCCATGGCTTGCTCGAAACAACGAGTGCCTCCAACATACATCAGGTCCCAGGGGGAGTTTTGTTTGCAATTATTTTGATTTAGTTTGCATAAAGCATGGGACTGGGCATCCCGGTGACCAGCCCTTTATCTCGTGAGTGAGGAGCGGAGTCCACTTCTCTTGAGTATAACCCGCCTAACATGGAAGATACAGACATCCCTAGTTCATACATGAGCTATTCGAGCATACAAAACAGGATGATTATTTGAAGATTTAGAGTTTGGCACATACAAATTTACTTGGAACGGCAGGTAGATACCGCATATAGGAAGGTATAGTGGACTCATGTGGAATAACTTTGGGGTTTAAGGAGTTTGGATGCACAAGCAGTATTCCCACTTAGTACAGGTGAAGGCTAGCAAAAGATTGGGAAGCGACCAACTAGAGAGCGACAACAGCCATGTACATGCATTAAAATTAATAAACATTGGATGCAAGCATGATTAGGATATTATCCACCATGAACATAAATATTGTGAAGGCTATGTTGATTTGTTTCAACTACATGCGTGAACATGTGCCAAGTCAAGTCACTTAAATCATTCAGAGGAGGATACCACCCTATCATACAACATCATAACCATTTTAATAGCATGTTGGCACGCAAGGTAAACCATTATAACTCATAGCTAATCAAGCATGGCACAAGCAACTATGATCTCTAATTGTCATTGCAAACATGTTTATTCATAACAAGCTGAATCAAGAATGATGAACTCATGGCTATGTTGATTTTTTTCAACTACATGGTGAACATGTGCCAAGTCAAGTCACTTAAATCATTCAGAGGAGGATACCACCCTATCATACCACATCATAAACATTTTAATAGAATGTTGGCACGCAAGGTAAACCATTATAACTCATAGATAATCAAGCATGGCCCAAGCAACTATGATCTCTAATTGTCATTGCAAACATGTTTATTCATAACAAGCTGAATCAAGAACGATGAACTCATCATATTTACAAAACAAAAGAGGTCGAGTTCATACCAGCTTTTCTCATCTCAGTCAGTCCATCATATATCATCATAATTGCCTTTCACTTGCACGACCGAACGATGTGAATAATAATAAGAGTGCACGTGCATTGGACTAAGCTGGAATCTGCGAGCATTCAATAAACAGGAGAAGACAAGGCAATATGGGCTCTTTTGTCAGATAAACAATAATGCATATAAGATCCACTTCAACAATTTAATCATGGTCTTCTCCTACTGACCCCCAAAGAAAAGAAATAAAACTATTTACACGGGAAAGCTCCCAACAAGCAAAAAAAGAACATGAAATATTTTTGGGTTTTCTTTTTAATTACTACTACAAGAATGGAAAGTAAATTAATTAAAAGCTACAACTAATTTTTTTGGTTTTTTTCTTAAGGTTTATTAAACACACAAGAAGAAAGCATAAAAGAAAATAAACTAGCATGGATGATACAATGAAAAAGTATGAGCACCGACATCTAGCAATGAGTGTGTGTGAACATAAATGTAATGTCGGTGAGAAATACGTATTCCCCCAAGCTTAGGCTTTTGGCCTAAGTCGGTCTATGGCCACGGCTGGCCTGGCTGATATCCATAATAATAGTTGTTGGGGTCGTACTGTGATGCAGCAGCTATCGCCTCGTGAGCTGCAGTGTGGCGACAAGCGGCCTCCGCTCTCCTCTCGTACTCATCGGCCTCCTCTCTGGTAATAGTATATCCTCCTCTTGCCTGATAATCAAAGAAAGCAGGAGCAGGGAGAGTAATATGGACAGCACGTCGTCTATCAAAGATTAGTCGGTACCGGAGAGGTGATTCGTTCCTCTCGACAAAATGGTTTGAAACCATAGAATCAAAATCTAAATAAGTAGGAGGCAACTCCATGTCTCCTTCACGAATGTCTATCTCAAGAAATTTAGCTAAGTGGGTTGCATAAATTCCTCCAAAGAAATTTCCATTATGTCTATTATGATGCAACCTACGAGCTACAATGGCTCCCATATGATAAGATTGGTCTACTGACACAGCACTCCTGAGAATGCTAAGGTCAGGGACACACATGTGACATGCTTCATCCTTAGCATTTATGCACCTACCTATGAAGAGAGCAAAATAATGTATAGCAGGAAAGTGAATGCTCCCTATGGTAGCTTGCGTTATATCTCTATATTCCCCTACAGTTATACTAGCAAGAAAGTTTCTAAATTCAGATTTAGGGGGATCCCTAACACTACCCCATTGTGGAAGTTTGCAAGCAAAAGTGAAATCCTCTAAGTCCATGGTATAAGATTTGTCATAAAGATCAAACATGACTGAAGGAGAATTATGCAAAGATGAATACTCAAACCTCCTCACAAAAGAGCTTGTGAGCTCATGATACTGGGGGCATTTGTCTGCCTCAAAGTCCTCAAGATCGGCATTACGCAAATATGCGTTAAATTCTTCTTTAATTCCCGCTCGATCCATAAAATTTTCAGAAGGCCATTCACAAGGACGCACTGGAGCGTCTCTTGGTGGCTCTTCGTCAGCATCACGCATTGCAAGCCTGGGGCCTTGCTTCTTTGAAGAACCACCTTGGAACATTTCCCTAAGCATATTTCTTCCTCTGAAAAATTCTAAAAAAATTTAGTAACTTCAAAATAAAAGTAAACCAAACTCAATAATATTGATAGCAACTACTCCTACAAGTGCCTAAGGCCTATATCATGCATCAAAACTACTTTTGACCATATAAATTTGACATGCAAGCTCAAGAATAGGGTCACCTAAGCAACACAAATTTGCAAAGAATAAAGCACTAGAACAAAAACTAATTGGACCAATGGAGGAGTCACATACCATGGAACAATCTCCCCAAGCAGTTTTGTGAGAGGTGCTTTGAGCAAGGAGGTCGAAAATGACAGCAAAACGAGCTTGGACTCGGGTTTGAGCTGGTTTTTCGTGTTTGGGGGAGGAAGATGAAGTGTGTGGCTGAAAGAATAAGTGGAGGAGGGCCACCGTGGGCCCACGAGGTAGGGGCGCGGCCTAGAGGGGTGGGTGCGCCCTCCACTCTCGTGGCAAGGTGGTTGGCCCCCTGGTGTGATCTTTGTTCCATAAATCCTCAAATATTCTAGAAAAAATCATATTTAATTTTCGCGGCATTTGAAGAACTTTTATTTTCAAGGTATTTTTATATTGCACGGATAATCGGATAACAGACAGAAAATTATTTATTTTTACTTTATTTCAACTAAATAACAGAAAGTATAGAAAGGGTACAGAGGTTGTGCTTCTAGTTTCATCCATCTCATGCTCGTCAAAAGGAATCCACTAACAAGGTTGATCAAGTCTTGTTAACAAACTCATTCCAATTAACATGAAACCGGAGAAATTTCGAATAACACCAAGTTACCTCAACGGGGATATGCACATCCCCACTAATAAGTATATCATATTTCTTCTTGACAGTAGGAAGAGGAAATTCAAAACCTCCAAATATAATAGATGGAATTCTTCCGATAGAATTGATACTATGAACTTGAGGTTGTTTTCTCAGAAAGTGTACCGTATGCTTATTACCATTAACATGAAAAGTGACATTTCCTTTGTTGTAATCAATAATAGCCCCTGCAGTATTAAGAAAAGGTCTTCCAAGAATAATAGACATACTATCGTCCTCGGGAATATCAAGAATAACAAAGTCCATTAAAATAGTAACGTTTGCAACCACAACATGCACGTCCTCACAAATGCCGATAGGTATAGCAGTTGATTTATCAGCCATTTGCAAAGATATTTCAGTAGGTGTCAACTTATTCAAATCAAGTCTATGATATAAAGAGAGAGGCATAACACTAACACCGGCTCCAAGATCACAAAAAGTAGTTTTAACAGTTTCTTTTAATGGAGCATGGTATAGTAGGTACTCCTGGATCTCCAAGTTTCTTTGGTATTCCACCCTTAAAAGTATAATTAGCAAGCATGGTGGAAATTTTAGCTTCCGGTATCTTTCTTTTATTTGTAATAATATCTTTCATGTACTTAGCATAAGGATTGGTTTTGAGTATATCAGTTAATCGCATACATAAAAAGATAGGTCTAATCATTTCAGCAAAGTGCTCAAAATCCTCATCATCCTTTTTCTTGGATGCTTTGGGAGGAAAAGGCATGGGTTTCTTAACCCAAGGTTCTCTTTCTTTACCATGTTTCCTAGAAACAAAGTCTTTCTTATCATAACGTTGATTCTTTGATTGTGGGTTATCAAGATCAACAGAAGGTTCAATTTCTACATCATTATCATTACAGGTTGAGCATCATTATGAACATCATCATTAACATTTTCATTAGGTTCATGTTCCTTACCAGATTGAGTTTCAGCAACAGAAATAGAAATATCATTTGGATTATCAGGTGGTTCAGCAATAGGTTCACTAGAAGTTTGCACAGTTCTATCATTTTTCTTTTTCTTCCTTTTTGAAGAACTAGGTGCATCAATTTTATTTCTCTGAGAATCTTGCTCAATTCTCTTAGGATGGCCTTCAGGATACAAAGGTTCCTGAGTCATTCTACCAGTTCTAGTAGCCACTTTAACAGCATAATCATTTTTCTTACTATTCATCTCATTGAGCAATTCTTTTGAGCTTTAAGTACTTGTTCTCCTTGAGTGGTAACCATAGAAGCATGTTTGCTAACAAGTTTAAGTTCACCTCCAATATTAGCCATATAATCACCCAAGTATTTAATCACATCAGCATCTTGTTTTAATTGTCTACCAAAATAAGCATTGAAGTCTTCTTGCTTCAACATAAAATTATCAAAATCATCCAGGCATTGACTAGCAATTTTAGCAGGAGGGATTTCAGCTTTATCGTATCTATAGAGAGAACTTACCTTTACTACCTGTGTCGGGTTATTGAGGTCTGGAGGTTCTTCAATAAATAAAGGATTAAGATCATATATTTCTTCATCAGGCGGTAAATTAAGACCATGTATTTCTTCAATAGGAGGTAAATTCTTAATACCTTTTTCTTTCATAGATTTTTTTCCTCTTGCATATTTCCGGACTGAGAAATAGAATACCTCTCTTCTTCGGAGTTGTTTTAGGAATAGGATCGTTAATTGGAGCAGGAGCTGGCTCCGCAGGTGTCCAATTATTTTCATTTGTCAACATATTATTCAATAAGATTTCAGCTTCATCCGGTGTTTTTTCCCTGAAAAGAGAACCAGCACAACTATCCAGGTAATCTCTGGAAGCATCGGTTAGTCCATTATAAAAGATATCAAGTATTTCATTTTTCTTGAGAGGATGATCAGGCAAAGCATTAAGTAACTTGAGAAGCCTCACCCAAGCTTGTGGGGGACTCTCTTCTTTAATTTGCACAAAGTTGTATATTTCCTTTAAAGCAGCTTCTTTCTTATGAGCAGGGAAATATTTAGCAGAGAAGTAGTAAATCATATCCCGGGGACTACGCGCACAACCAGGATCAAGAGAATTAAACCATATCTTAGCATCACCCTTTAATGAGAACGGAAATATTTTAAGGATATAAAAGTAGCAAGATCTCTCATCATTAGTGAACATCGTAGCTATATCTTTTAATTTAGTAAGATGTGCCACAACAGTTTTAGATTCATAGCCATGAAAAGGATTAGATTCAACCAAAGTAATTATATCAGGATCAACAGAGAATTCATAATCCTTATTAGCAACACAGATAGGTGAAGTAGCAAAAGCAGGGTCAGGTCTCATCCTAGCATTTGGAGATTGCTTATTCCATTTAGCTAATAACCTTTTGAGTTCATATCTATCTTTGCAGGCTAAAATAGCTAAAGAAGCATCTTGATCAAACAAATAACCCTCAGGAATAACAAGTGATTCTTCATCATCACTTTCATCTTCATAATCAGATTCAATATTTTCAATCTCTCTAGCCCTAGCAAGTCATTCCTCGAGAAAATCGCTAAGTGGCATAGTAGTATCAGGCATAGAGGTAGTTTCATCATAAGTATCATGTATAGCAGAAGTAGCATCATCAATAACATGTGACATATTAGAACGAATAGCAGAAGCAGGTGTAAGTGTTGCAAGCTTACTCATAACATAATGTGAATCAAGTGCAGAGCTAGATGGCAGTTCCTTACCTCCCCTCGTAGTTGAGGGATAGATCTTGGTGTTTGGATCTCTCAAGTTCTTCATAGTGTCCAGCAGATATAAATCCCATGTGACTCAAAGAATAGAGCTATGCTCCCCGACAACGGCACCAGAAATTATTCTTGATAACCCACAAGTATTGGGGATCGCAACAACTTTCGAGGGTAGAGTATTCAACCCAAATTTATTGATTTGACACAAGGGGAGCCAAAGAATATTCTCAAGTATTAGCAGCTGAGTTGTCAATTCAACCACACCTAGAAACTTAGTATCTGCAGCAAAGTGTTTAGTAGAAAAGTAATATGATAGTGATGGTAACGGTAACAAAAGAGTAATGAAAGCAAAGTAATGTTTTTTGGTGTTTTGTAGTGATTGTAACAATAGCAACGAGAAAGTAAATAAGCATAAACCAGTATATGGAAAGCTCATAGGCACTGGATCAATGATGGATAATTATGCCAGATACGGTTCATCATGTAACAGTCATAACATAGGGTGACACAGAACTAGCTCCAATTCGTCAATGTAATGTAGGCATGTATTCCGAATATAGTCATACGTGCTTATGGAAAAGAACTTGCATGACATCTTTTGTCCTACCCTCCCGTGGCAGCGGGGTCCTTACGGAAACTAAGGGATATTAAGGCCTCCTTTTAATAGAGAACCGGAACAAAGCATTAGCACATAGTGAATACATGAACTCCTCAAACTACGGTAATCGCCGGTAAGTATCCCGATTATTGTCACTTCGGGGTTAACGGATCATAACACATAATAGGTGACTATAGACTTGCAAGATAGGATCTAGAACTCTCATATATTGATGAAAACATAATAGGTTCAGATCTGAAATCATGGCACTCGGGCCCTAGTGACAAGCATTAAGCATAGCAAAGTCATAGCAACATCAATCTCAGAACATAGTGGATACCAGGGATCAAACCCTAACAAAACTAACTCGATTACATGGTGAATATCATCCAACCCATCACCGTCCAGCAAGCCTATGATGGACTTACTCACGCACGGCGGTGAGCATCATGAAATTGGTGATGGAGGATGGTTGATGATGACGACGATGACGAATCCCCCTCTCCGGAGCCCCGAACGGACTCCAGATCAGCCCTCCCTCATGAGAAGGGTGTGGGCCCCTGGTCTTCATCTTTGGCGAGGATTTTTTATTTTTTATTGTTAGATATCCCGTGGAGTTTCAGGTCATTCCGAGAACTTCTGTTTTCTGCACATAAAACAACATCATGGCAATTCTGCTGAAAACAGCGTCAGTCCGGGTTCGTTCCATTCAAATCATACAAGTTAGAGTCCAAAACAAGTGCAAAATTGTTTGGAAAAGTAGATATGTTGGAGACGTATCAGAGGGGGGGAACATTGTATTGAGATCCAAAAAGAGAGAAGATGCCATCTAGCTACTAACTATGGACCCGTAGGTCTGAGGTAAACTACTCACACTTCATCGGAGGGGCTATGGTGTTGATGTAGAAGCCCTCCGTGATCGATGCCCCCTCCGGTGGAGCTCTGGAACAGGACCCAAGATGGGATCTCGTGGATACAGAAAGTTACGGCGGTGGAATTAGGGTTTTGGCTCCATATTTGATCGTTTGGGGGTACGTGGATATATATAGGAGGAAGGAGTATGTCGTAGGAGCAACAGGGGGCCCACGAGGGTGGAGGGCGTGCCTGGGGTAGGCAGGCATGCCCCCCTACCTCGTGCCCTCCTCTCTTGTGCCTTGACGTAGGGTCCAAGTCTCCTGAGTCTTATTCAATGAGAAAATCACGTTCCCGAAGGTTTCATTCCGTTTGGACTCCGTTTGATATTCCTTTTATTCGAAACCCTAAAACAGGCAAAAACACAACAATTCTGGGTTGGGCCTCCGGTTAATAGGTTAGTCCCAAAAATAATATAAAAGTGGATAATAAAGCCCAATAATGTCCAAAGCAGTAGATAATATAGCATGGAGCAATCAAAAATTATAGATACGTTGGAGACGTATCAAACAGCGGCGACGACAAGGAATACCCAGTTGAGGATAAACCTTTCAAAATATAGTCCAAGCGCCGGCGTCAGCGGCACCGCTCTAAGTCACGCCGCAGTAAAAATAGCAACATCGGCACAAGAGAAGATGACACTCTGGAAGGTGCCGAAGACAATGAAGACCCCGTCGACACAACAAATGAACAAGATGCACGGGAAGATGTGCAGGTTAGCCCTCTTAAACAGGCCACGCACAAAGATTCGGAGGACGATAGTTACCTTCCGCTCTCCGAGGATGAGGTGAGCCTCGGCACCGAGGATTTCATCGTGCCTGAGGAACCTCTTGAGCAGGAGCACTGCAAGCGCCAGCTAATAGCCACTGCAAGGAGCCTGAAGAAGAAGCAGCAGCAGCTTCAAGCTGACCAGGATCTTCTCAACGATAAATGGACTGATGTCCTAGCAGCCGAAGAATACGGCCTCAAGCGCCCAACCAAAAGCTGCACAAAGCGTAAATTGCTACCTCAGTTCGACGAGGAGGCGCCGGAATATATACCACCATCATACAATGAAGCTGACCGACCACCGCGTGGTCGGGACAAAACGGCAGCTCATGCCGAACACCAGCCTACCCCGCCTCATCACTCAGGCAAAGTAAATTCACCCACGACCATACATATGACCTCCGGCAGAACCTGAACAATAAAGCAGGACCTACCAGATCAATCTACGGATCGTGAGGACGCACCTCGACATGTGACAACGGCCACCTATTCGGATGTGACAAACCCAGTCATGCGCAGGCCGAACACTGCAGACGGACTCCGTCAGAGCTGCGCCACGATACGGCCCGATACAGAGGCCCCGCACACCCTCATTGCTTCATTGATGAGGTCCTGGACCACGAATTCCCCGAAGGATTCAAGCCCGTGAACATAGAATCATACGATGGGACCACGGACCCCGTGGTGTGGATCGAAGACTTCATTCTCCACATCCATATGGCACGCGGAGATGACCTTCACACCATCAAATACATCCCTCTAAAACTCAAGGGGCCAGCTTGACATTGGCTAAACAGTCTGCCTGAAAATTTCATCGGTAGTTGGGAGGACCTGGAAGAGGCTTTCCTCGATAACTTCCAAGGTACATATGTTTGACCTCCGGATGCTGATGACTTAAGACATATATTCCAGCAGCCCAAAGAGTCCGCCAGGAAATTCTGGACAAGGTTCCTAACTAAAAAGAACCAAATCATTGACTGTCCGGACGCTGAAGCTCTAGTAGCTTTCAAACATAGCATCCGCGACGAATGGCTCGCTCGCCACCTTGGCCAAGAAAAGCCAAAATCCATGGCAGCCCTCACGGCACTAATGACCCGCTTTTGTGCAGGCGAGGACAGTTGGTTGGCTCATAGCAAAAACAATGCAAGCGACGCCGGCACCCCTGAAGTTAAAAGTAACAAAGACAAGTTTCGACGCAATAGATACAAGCGCCGAAATAGCGGTGACAACATCGAAGACACGATGGTCAGCGGAAGAAGCCATTCCAAAAGAACAATTCGGGCCCATCCAGCTTGGACCGCATACTTGATCGTCCATGCCAGATTCACGGCACCCCCGACAAGCCTCCTAATCATACAAATAGAGACTGCTGGGTTTTCAAACAGGCCGGCAAATTAAATGCTGAGAATAGGGAAAAAGGATCGCAAAGCGAGGACGACGACGAAGAGCCACGACAGTCGAACATAGGGGGACATAAGAAGTTTCCCCCTTAGGTCAAAACAGTGAACATGATATATGCCAACCACATCCCAGGAGGGAGCGCAAGCATGCGCTTAGGGACATCTACGCGATAGAGCCAGTCATCCCAAAATTCAATCCATGGTCGTCGTGCCCGATCACTTTGGATCGTCGGGACCACCCGACCAGTATCCGTCACGGGGGCTCATCCGCACTAGTCTTAGACCCAATAATTGATGGGTTTCACCTGACTCGCGTCCTTATGGATGGTGGTAGTAGCCTCAATCTACTCTATCAGGATACATCATGGAAAATGGGCATTAACCCATCAAGGATCAAGTCTACAGGGACTATCTTTAAAGGAGTCATACCAGGTGTAGAGGCCCGCTGTACGGGCTCAATCACATTAGAGGTTGTCTCCGGATCTCCGGACAACTTCCGAAGCAAGGAGTTAATCTTCGATATCGTCCCATTCCACAGCAGCTATCATGCACTGCTCGGACAAACTGCGTTTGCTCGATTCAATGCAGTGCCACACTATGCTTATCTCAAGCTCAAGATTCCCGGTCCATGCGGCGTCATAATAGTCAATGGCAATATGGAACACTCTCTCCGTATAGAAGAGCACACAACTACCCCACCAGTAGAAGTACAAAGCGGCCTTCTCAAGCAGAACCTTCATTCGGCTGCCGAGCCTGCGGACACCCTTAAGAGGGTCCGAACTACTTTGCAGCAGGAGAGATCGGCTCGTCAGGAGCTCGACTAGCAATCCGGCCTCCGTCCCAGTCCCGATCAAGTGGTGGCATTCGTGCCGCACGTACATAACCACGCACTTAAAATTCCATGGGCATTGATGGAGGCACAGATAACCTGTGACCCATGGCACGGCTCAACCGACACAGGATACACACATACTTTCACTTTTACTAGTTTTCCTTTCAGGTCTCAATCCCACAGGCCCCATCGGGGGGGGGGTCTGGTCATCGGTCCTCTTGTAGGATAAATACACCAAGACAGCGAGAAACATAGACATATGGGGAACTTTTTAGGTGATTCCGTTAACGATAAGTCTACCTGTTTTCCAGGACCCATATGCAGCTCTCCCCTGGTTTCGGCATGTTAAATAGCCTATTGCTTATTGCACTATCTGTATCAATGCGCCTTGGCGTACTAATTACATTACAATGAAAACAGTTTGTTGCTGGAGCTTTAGGACCCCATCTTTTTACCTTTATGTCTTTTCTGTTTTCTTTCTCTCTTTTCTTTTTCAGATTCCTTGTGGATAACCCCATCAGGTAGCACCCGTACACTTTGGTACGTTTGACGTTTGCCTGGGGCTTCATAGCACCTTACACTACGACAACAAAAGTCTGAACACTTCCTATAAGTATAGTTCAAGCCATATAGTCTGGTTGCCTGGTTTGTTGCGCTAAACAACTCCTTCAAGGACCATATAATTGGATCAAGATTATTTATATTTCATCCTGAACACCTCCGTACTACCTACGTGAGGGCTGAAGCCGACAACTGGTTAACCCTCAGATTTCATCCAACACGGCCGCACAGGAGGAAACAATCAAAACATAATAAAAATTATATATTACAAAGCGGATTTGTTGTCATCATACAAGACAAAATATGAGTGTATTCACTCGAAAATAATGTCCTGCCCGCACTGCGTGGCTACAATACGAGACCCCTCGAGGACATCCGCAAAATAGCGCTCGGGTGTACGGTGCTCCTTGCCCTTCGGCGGCCCCTTGGTCAGCTCGATGGCGTCCATTTTCGCCCACCACATCTTGCAGCGATCAAAGGCCATCGGGGCACCTTCAATACAGACCGACCGCTTTACGACCTCAAGTCACGGGCAGGCACTAACAAGCCGTTTCACAAGCCCTAAGTAGCTGCTGGGTACCGGCGCGGCAGGCCATAGCCCGGCTATCAGGTCCCTCATGGCCAGCTCGGCTGCCTTGTGCAGCTGGACCAATTGTTTCAACTGGTCGCTGAAGGATACTGGATGTTTTGGTCCAAGATATTGAGACCAGAATAGCTTCTCCATCGAACTCCCTTCCTAGGCTCGATATAATTCAGCAGCATCGGATACGCTACGCGGCAAATCCGTAAACACCCCTGTGGAGCACCAAATTCGGGTAAGCAACAGGAGCATTCCCTTCATCAACTTGCTTTGCATAATGAAAAACTTACCCTCCGCAATCTTCTTAGCCGCCTGGAGTTCCTGAAGAGCGCTCTGGGCTTCGGCTCGAGCCTCTTGTGTGCTCTGGCGAGCCTTGGCAAGTTCGAACACCTGCGTATTAGAATCACGCTCCAGTGACTCGTACTTCTTAACGGCATCCTAAAGCTCTTGCTGCACCTCGCTGACCCAGGCCTCGTGCTTTTCGCATGCAGCGCGTTCCTTGGCCGCTTTGTCCTCGGCCTCGGCTAATGCCTTCTTGAGGGCCACCACCTCGGTCGTGGCCCCTAGCATAGTCCATGACACTTTAGTCAGCACGAAGTATTCATCCTTCCTAACATACATGCACAGGTTACTGCATACCTTTGCTGTCCTCCAGCTGCATCTTCACAAGACTGAGCTCTTCCTCGGCCCGCTCCAGGCTCCGCTTCAGTTCGGAGACCTCCGTAGTATGAGCGGCAGCAGCCAGCTACGACACCTGCTTATTAACATAGACATCATATGCTAGACTCCTGCGAAACTTGTTTTGATCCTTTGTTCGGCTTTTCTTTTTGAACATTGAACAGAGCATCAGGGGCTACTGTCTACGTTTTGATATTCTTTCTACAATTATTATTACCTCAAAGCCTGTTAAAAGGCTAGTGCAGGCTTCGGTCAGTCCACTTTTGGCAGACTGAACCTTTTTGATCACCGTACCCATGAGGGCACGATGCTCATCTATAATGGAAGCGTCTCGCAACGCTTCCAGTAGATCATCCGGTGCCTTTGGTCGGACAGACGTCACCACGTCACCAGTGTAACAGGCACATCCGCTCCTTTCGGGGAAGGCCGTTCACTAGACTCCGGAGCCGTATAGGTCTCCGGAATCATATCCGGCTGAGGGCCGAATGGGACTCGGCCCCCACCATCAGTCTCCATGGGGGTTTCTTCCCCATGTGTCCGGCGTCCGTGGAGTCACCCTTGGACGCCACCCTAATGATCTCCGGAGCCTCCCCTTTGTTGGGGAAGGCCCTTTGGGACACCACCTCATCATCACTCTTGGGCGAGGCAGAGTGAGCAGGTGGCAGCGACATGCAAGCCATCTCCTTTGAGTCTAGCGAGCCCTTTGTCGAGGACTGCGGAGAACCATCGCGGGCCGGACTGCAATAGAATAAATTAAACATATTAATATTGCAAAGGGGAAGGGCCGGACATTTGGACGAGCATAAGGTCTTGGGTACTTATGAAGCAGCCCGGAAGGCATCCCATGTTTCTTCAACAAGTATCGGTATGTTTTTGGTTTTGTTTCGTTCATGTGATATGTGAAAATCTTGGAGCGTCTTTTGCATTTAGTTTTCACTTTTCTTTGATGCACCATGCTGGTATGAGATAGTCCATGTTTGATTTGTAGAATGCTCTTTGCACTTCACTTATATCTTTTGTGTATGGCTTTATAGAATGCTTGATGTGCATCACATATATCATTTGAAGTTTGGTTTGCCTGTTTCCCTACACATATAAAACCACCATTTGTAGAATGCTCTTTTGCTTCACTTATATTTGTTAGAGCGTGGGCATATCTTTTGTAGAAAGAATTAAACTCTCTTGCTTTACTTATATCTATTTATAGAGTTGACAAGAATTGGTCATTCACATGGTTAGTCATTAAATCCTACATAAAACTTGTAGATAACTGAATATGATATGTTTGATTCCTTGCAATAGTTTTGTGATATAAAGATGGTGATATTAGAGTCATGCTAGTGGGTAGTTGTGGATTGTAGAAATACGTGTGTTGAAGTTTGTGATTCCCGTAGCATGCACGTATGGTGAACCGTTATGTAACGAAGTTGGAGCACGAGGTATTTATTGATTGTCTTCCTTATGAGTGGCGGTCGGGGACGAGCGATGGTATTTTCCTACCAATCTATACCCCTAGGAGCATGCACGTAGTACTTTGTTTCGATGACTAATAGATTTTTGCAATAAGTATGTGAGTTCTTTATGACTAATGTTGAGTCCATGGATTATACGCACTCTCACCCTTCCATCATTGCCAGCCTCTTCGGTACCGTGCATTGCCCTTTCTCACCTTGAGAGTCGGTGCAAACTTCGCCGGTGCATCCAAACCCCGTGATATGATACGCTCTATCACATAAGCCTCCTTATATCTTCCTCAAAACAGCCACCATACCTACCTATCATGGCATTTCCATAGCTATTCCGAGATATATTGCCATGTAACTTCCATCATCATCATATACATGACTTGATCATTTATTGTCATATTGCTTTGCATGATCGTAAGATAGCTAGCATGATGTTTTCATGGCTTGTCCGTTTTTTGATTTCATTGCCACGCTAGATCATTGCACATATCGGTACATCGCCGGAGGCATTCATATAGAGTCATATCTTGGTTCTAGTATCGAGTTGTAATATTGAGTTGTAAGTAAATAAAAGTGTGATGATCATCATTATTAGAACATTGTCCCATGTGAGGTTATCAAAATAAAAGTGGCCAGAGAAGCCCAAAAGAGAGAGAGAGAGGCCAAAGAAGCCTACAAAAAGAAAAAAAGAAAAAAAAATGAGAGAAAAGAGAGAAGGGATAATGTTACTATCCTTTTACCACACTTGTGCTTCAGAGTAGCACCATGTTTTTCATATAGAGAGTCTCTTGAGTTATCGCTTTCATATACTAGTGGGAATTTTCATTATAGAACTTCGCTTGTATATTCCAACGATGGGCTTCCTCAGGTGCCCTAGGTCTTCGTGAGCAAGCAAGTTAAATGCACACCCACTTAGTTTTAGTTTGAGCTTTCATACACTTATAGCTCTAGTACATTTGTTGCATGGCAATCCCTACTCCTTGCATTGACATCAATTGATGGGCATCTCCATAGCCCGTTGATTAGCCGCGTCAATGTGGGACTTTCTCCCTTTTTTGTCTTCTCCACACAACCTCCATCACTATATTCTATTCCACCTACAGTTCTATATCCATGGCTCACACTCATGTATTGCATGAAAGTTGAAAAGTTTTGAGAACATCAAAAGTATGAAACAATTGCTTGGCTTGTCATCGTGGTTGTGCATGATTTGAATATTTTGTGTGATGAAGATGGAGCATATCCAGACCATATGATTTTGTAGGGATAACTTTCTTTGGTCATGTTATTTTGAAAAGACATGATTGCTTTATTAGTATGCTTGAAGTATTATTGTCTTAATGTCAAATGATAGACTATTGCTTTGAATCACTCGTGTCTTAATATTCATGCCATGATTAGATTACATGATCAAGATTATGCTAGGTAGCATTCCACATCAAAAATTATCTTTTTTTATCATTTACATACTCGAGGATGAGTAGGAATTAAGATTGGGGATGCTGATACGTCTCCGTCGTATCTATAATTTTTGATTGTTCCATGCAAATATTCTACAACTTTTACATACTTTTGGCAACTTTTTATACTATTTTTGGGACTAACATATTGATCCAGTGCCCAGTGCGAGTTCCTGTTTGTTGCATGTTTTTTGTTTCGCAGAAAATCCATATCAAACAGAGTCCAAACGGGATAAAAACTTACGGAGATTTTTTTGGAATATATGTGAATTTTGGGAAGTGGAATCAACGTGAGACGATGCCCGAGGGGCCCATGAGGGTGAGGGGCGCACCCCCAGGGGGTAGGGCGCGCCTTGTGCCCTCGTGGCCACTCCGTAAGGAGGTTGGTGCCCTTCCTTCGCCACAAGAAAGCCAATATATGGATAAAAATCGTGTGAAAATTTCAGCCCAATCGGAGTTAGGGATCTACGGGAATTTAAGAAATGGTGAAAGGGCAGAATCGGGGAGTGCAAAAACAGAAGGAAACAGAGAGAGAGAGATCCAATCTCGGAGGGGCCCTCGCCCCTTCGCCGCCATGGAGGCCATGGACCAGAGGGGAAACCCTTCTTCCATCTAGGGGGATGGTCAAGGAAGAAGAATAAGAAGAAGAAGGGGGCTCTCTCCCTCTCTCTCTCCCGGTGGCGCTGGAACACCGCCGGGGCCATCATCGCGACAATTATCTACACCAACAACTTCACCGTCGTCATCACCAACTCTCCCCCCTCTATGCAGCGGTGTAACCCCTCTTTTACCCTTTGTAATCTCTACTTAAACATGGTGCTCTATATATTATTTCCCAATGATGTATGGCTATCCTATGATGTTTGAGTAGATCCGTTTTGTCCTATGGGTTAATTGATGAGCGTGATTGGTTTGAGTTGCATGTTTTAATATTGGTGTTGTCCTATGGTGCTCTCCGTGTCGCGCAAGAGTGAGGGATCCCCGCTGCAGAGTTTGCAATATGTTCATGATTTGCTTATGGTGGGTGGCGTGAGTGACAGAAGCATAGACCCGAGTAAGTAGGTTGTTTGCGTATGGGAGTAAAGAGGACTTGATGCCTTATAATGCTATGGTTGGGTTTTACCTTAATGATCTTTCGTAGTTGCGGATGCTTGCTAGAGTTCCAATCATAAGTGCATATGATCCAAGAAGAGAAAGTATGTTAGCTTATGCCTCTCCCTCAAATAAAATTGCAATAATGATTATCGGTCTAGTTATCGATTGTCTAGGGACAAATAACTTTCTCGTGGCAAAAAGCTCTCTACTGAAACTAATTTAGTTGTGTCTTTATCTAAACAGCCCCTAGCTTTTATTTACATGCTCTTTATTATCTTGCAAACCTAGCCTACAACACCTACAAAGTAATTCTAGTTTCATACTTGTTCTAGGTAATGCGAACGTTAAGCGTGCATAGAGTTTTATCGGTGGTCAATAGAACTTGAGGGAATATTTGTTCTAGCTTTAACTCCTCGTTGGGTTCGACACTCTTACTTATCGAAAGAGGGTACAGTTGATCCCCTATACTTGTGGGTTATCAAGAGACGAATATGATGTCACAGTGAGAGATTCCCTTGAGTGTGTATATGCAAGGGGGGAGGGGATAGAGGCACGAGGAGAATTTTTTGTGTGGTGTCTATGTTGGTATGTGTGGGTGTGAGAAGATAACGAGACCTGGGGGCAGAGGGTGTGTCACCGCGTGAGGTCCGGTGGGTCGAGGTGAGGCCCTTGGTTCAGTTCCGTCCTGCGCCACATTGGTCGGCCCGTGACGCATTTAGGGAGACCCATGGATGACTAGTCATACTAGACAAAGATAGCAGAATTGTGAAGGACTCTGCATGTCCACTAACAAAGCCGGCTTGGATCTGTAACCATAGGTTCTCGGACTAAGGTAACCCCTTATCTCTAATATTACTATTCATCCAACCTAACTTTAAGGGGCATCCTTCAGAATGCTCTGCTAGAATCATACTCGTCGATTAGGAAGAGAGGTGTGAGACAATGCGTGAGATACAGGCCTAAAGATAATGTGCGTACAGGAGACACGTAGGCAGGTCTATGTATATAGAAAGGGTCGATGAGGATTGTGAGTGTGTATGCTTGTGAGAGGAAGAGTGCTTATGGTAAAGGTTACTGAAAACAGTCGTAAATGGTTACGAGAGGGAGGGTGGGTTATATCGAGAGCATGTCTGCGAGAAAGACACCTCGAGAGAGAGTGTGTGAGCATGTGTGAGAGACCACCGATGGAGAGTGAAACTACACGTAAAAGACTGTTGTACACATTGATTAAAGATATAAATTGTATCCAAATATTAGAATGGGATCATGATATTTGGAATTCGCGTAAGGAATGATCATTGATCCATCAGACATCTAGATTCTATTGAATTTGAGCATTTCTATATTATTATTCGACATAATTGATCCACATAGTTAGTATTTTGAACTCCAGCCAATGCATCGCTTTAGCAATCGAATATAAACGTGAGTATAGTTCATGTTGTGTGTAAATCACATTATACATACGAAACTTACACAATGAACATTATAAATAGCTAGCTATGAACTAGCATACATTTGAATTCAACTTAAGCTGGTTTAAAAAAATTGAATTCAACATGAAGTCCATTCAATTATTTGAATTCAATATCATGGCATTTGTAAATCATACCTAAATTATGGGGCACCAATCTTTGCTCCGGTTTTGTACATAATAGCATATATAGCCGTGTACAAAATAGATTCAAATTTAGCTCCTCCATTCCAAAATAATCGTATTTATAGGATTTTCAAGTGTCAAAATTTCAAAAAGAAGTGGATAATTTAATGAGGTTTTCAAACATACAAGGTCAAATTTAATGTTGTCTATTTAGGTCAATCCTCAAAGTTCAAGAGTACTCTAAACATGAATGCTTCTGTTTCAAATTTTTGAATGAAATTCCAAAAGAGCCTCTACTCGCTCGAAACCGCGTGAGGCCAATGTTTGGTAGTAGAAGGAAATTACTTTTCTAACTCCGACCCGTGAAACCTACCAGCCCGATATCCAAATATCTAAACCGGTGTAGGTTTGTAGCTTCATCTAGATGCCACACAACCGCCTCCGAAAAACATTCATACACAATGGCCGCCTAAGCACACACGCGCGCGGCCAAAATCGCTCCCGCCCACTATTTGGGACATCTGGGATTACCATCCTACCCCCGACCTGCAGTAGGTCCGAAATTTAAGAGGGGCGCAAAGTTTGTAATTTCCCCAAATTTCAAACAAGCTCGTCCCATCTGTTCAAAAAAGCCAAAAAACAAGCGCATCCCAGACCGAAACATGGTTCTCTCTTAGCTCCCCCCCTCCCGTCCGATTCCCCATTCGTACTCCGTGCACGCCAAAATTACCTCTCCACTAGCCGTGAAACCCCGGCGTCCTCCGTCTGCCACCCCATCCCACCCATCAACCGCCGCCCTCCTCCATCACGCCGGAGCCAATACCCCGATGTCGTTGTCCACCGCAACCTCAACGGCAACACCCTCCAAGGCTAGTAGTTGAAGCCGAGGCTGAGCCATCCGTACCCGAGCCAGTTCAACCACGCGTCCTGCGCCTCACCGCCGTAGCTCCAACGTTGCCACCGTCCAGCGCACGGGAGTTGTTCCTGCTACGCCGTCCTTCGCCGCCTCGGATCTGCTTCCCCTTCGCCGACATACGGCCACAACAACACAGTCAACAATTTGGCCATGGGTTCGTCCAAGCCTGCACCCTCTTCCAAAACATCGGTTTCCCCAGCAAAAAGAAGAAGATCGGTGCGACATATGGAGGCGACCACATTGGCAACCGGAAATGGTACTCCTCTTCCCTTATTCGTGAAATCTTACGTGTCTGCTTGCACGGTATTAATCCCACAGAAGACACTAGTTGACCGCTTCTTCTTCATACTAGATATTCCTAGTAACTCGCGATGCACAAGGTTTCTCCTCATATACTATTTCACCTTAGCTAGAGGTCCGTCGCCCCCTGGATTTCAATTCCTGGTCAGTTGATTCCCAATTAACGGAAGCATTACCCAGCGTAACAGGCGCTAGTCGACCTATTACGCCGGGGAAGCAGCGCCTCGGTGTTTATCTTAGGGGCGTGTGGGGCCTAGAGCTGCCGGCGCCCGATCTGGAGGTCGGCTGAGATTAAATGGGATGGCCTAGGTGCGCTGCCAAGCACGGCGGTGGTTTGAGGTCCAGGGGAGGATGGGGTGGCGGAGGCAGGGGTCTGGGCCGGTGGTCGCTGGCGGTTCGAGAAAGATCGTCAACAGTGACTGGCGGGAGGTATATGAAGGCCATTTGCCCATTCCTTATAGATCGAACGGTTCATAAAAAATTCAACTGACCTATTTATTTTCAGTCGGCTTTATCTTGATAGGACCACATGTGGTGGTGTGCTGGAGGAGTACCTGCATTTCCTGTGCTCATATATTACAAAATCATACAGAGTAGAATCTAATTTTGTTTGCCATGCAATGTTGTAGAGCTATCATATGTCTCCTGTCACTTATTCTTCGGCCATCTGCTATCTGCTACTTTTACCGTGCACTAGTTCTGCACAAACTTAACCCATACTCTCACTATTGTGTTTTTATACAAGGTATTTCAGACTCTACTGCTATGAGAGAAGCAAAAAAGAAAAGAGAGAAGTCACTCCAGCGTCGTACGCGGATAGGCCAGACACGTTTCAACCTTATAATAGGTGCAGTGTCAGCAAATGGAGACGGTAAATGTAGCTCTAGAGTTGATGACCTCGGTCGCAATGAACCACCATCCCAGGTGCTTGCTTTAACTTCACGGTGCCATATGTGGTTGCATGTTGCATATGGTGTCTAGCTTGTATTCGAAAGGTCGAAGTCGGTCTTTATTAAGATAAGGAAAGATATTTTTTACATGAACCACCATCCCGTGAGCACCAGAAGACAAATAACTAGTCAGGGCACTGGCCGAGCAAGTGACAAGCCCAACACAGACATGCATCACCTGGAAGCCAACTAAAAAGCCACGATGGTGGCGAAGCAGCCCGCCTCCCACCAGGCTCTCAGGTCATAGATGATCATGCTCACCACTGCAGCCGGATGTCTAGCTTATATTGCTTCCAATATGGTTAAATTGCATCTGCTTAGCTTACACATTGTACCTTTGAATATGACATGCCTTCCTATTTTTGGTACATACTAGTACATCTGTCTATTAACCATGTTCTTACATCAAACTAATGTTCTTGTGTATCCCTCATCAATCACTTATGATGAGGCGGTCAGGCCAGTGGACTATTGTGAGTAAAGATCCTCATTTAAAGAATGCAGCGTCAGCCTCCCGACATGATTCTCAAGAAACATCAAGGCTAGATGAAGATAGTGAAGGTAGCTCTGTAGTTGATTGCAGGTGCTTGCTCTAACTTGGCAGGGTGACATGTGGTTGCATGTTGCATATGGTGTCTAGATTGTAATTCTTCCAATCTGGTTAAATTGCATGTGCTATTCTGCTTAGTTTATACATTATACCTGTTAATGTGACATGCCTTCCTATTTTTAGTACATAGTACATTTGTCTATTAAGCATGTCCTTACATAAAACTATTGTTTTTTGTATCCTGCATCAATCAATATGACGAGACACCTTTAGTATATGCAGTGTGATATTAGTTGCATCTTTCATATGATTTATAGCATGCACTGCTTCTAATTTGTTGAAATGCCATTTATGATGGGACGCTTTTAACTTGGCAGAGTCATATTGGTTGCATCTTTCATGTGGTGTCTAGCTTGCATTGCTTCTTATTTGTTGAAATGGTTTCTGCTTAGTTGACACAAACAGTTGTGAATATGCCGTGCCGTCCTATTTTTCGTATTATTCCATCCTGGTATCATGTGTTTGCCTTACATCAAAGTAGTGATTGTCAGTATCATGCACGAATGAGTTCTGAAGAGTGAATTTATTATTGCTTTTTCTTGTTGTTTTTACTTGACAATTCAAAATCAATAAAGCAGAAGGACGTTAGCAAGGCAGCGGATAAAGGTGCTCCTTCCAAACTAAGGGCCTCTACAGATTCTACTCCTCCACCCCCCAAGATGATTTCCAAGACAACACATGCATAGACACTCAACGTAGCTATGTTGATGATGACCACGTCTCCCCTAGTGCACCATCACAGGTGCTCCCTCTAACTTGGCACTGTTATATGTGGTTACATGTTATTTATGATGTCTAGCTTGTATTGCATCCAATTTTGTTGAATTCCATCTGCTTACTTTACACATTATACTTGTGAATAAGACATGTGTTCCTGTTTCTAGCACATACAATATCTGTCTATCACACCATGTTCTTACATCAAAGTACTACTGTTGTGTAACCTACAACAATCACTTATCATAAGACACGTTTGACTTGGGAATGTGATATATGTTATATCTCGCATTCTTTTCTAGCTTGTACTACTAATTTGTTGAAATGGCACTTATGACGAGACAATTTTAACTTGGTAGAGTGATATTCGTTGCATCTTTCATATGGTGTCTAGCTTCCATTGCTTCTAATTTATTGAAATGCCTTCTCCTTAGTTTACACATCATAAGCTTTGAATGTGCAATGCTGTGAATATGCAATGGCACTAATGACGAGAGACCTTTAACTTGGTAGTGTGATGTTGTTTGCATCTTGCATATGATT
Source organism: Triticum urartu (assembly GCF_056163025.1). NCBI lineage: Eukaryota > Viridiplantae > Streptophyta > Magnoliopsida > Poales > Poaceae > Triticum > Triticum urartu. The sequence goes on along the minus strand of NC_141873.1, from coordinate 141,911,572 downwards.
TATTTCTTGTACTGCTTCACATTTGTTTAAACGCCATTTATAATGAGACACTGTTAACTTGGTAGAGCGATATTTGTAGCATCTTTCATATGGTGTCTACCTTCCATTGCATTGCTTCTAATTTAGTGAAATGTCTTCTGCTTAGTTTAGTAGTTTACACATCATAGTTCTGGTTATCTCATGCCGTCCTGTTTTTGATACATATTACATCCTCCTATCATGTGGTTGTCTAACATCAAAGTTTAGTTCGTCCGTATCATTCATCAATTTGTTCTGAAGAACTAAATTGTTATTCATTTTTCTTGTTCGGCTTGACTTAACATGGCATAGAGAAAGAGGGAGCAACATAGATTGACAGGGAACGGGAAACGGAAGAATCCTGCAGATTCTGCTAGTACTGATGGTGCAATAGAAGGTCAAAGTCCAGTAGAAAATTGTACAAACAGGGTATCCCGTGCTACACGAGCTGTAGAACAAGCCAAACAGAAACAAATAGCTGCGACCAAACAAGCAGAGACAACCCTAGTTGTTGCAACACCTTCCACCATACCACCAGCTGCACGATTTACTCGTTGGTCAACTCATCTAGCAGCATGTTCCCATGCTCCCTTGCCACCTGACACTACTTCTGAAGCACTCTTGACACAAGATGAGTTGGCAAGATCAGATGAACTTTCTGAGCTCCAGCAAGAAGAAGGTAGTTGTTGGAGTCAAGTTACAGTTGCATGCTTCTTTATATGTAGTCTCACAGTTTGATGTACACTAACACTTCCTATGTTCATTGTTGACTAGCACCTAGGCGCAAGAGGAAACAAATATCAGGGATAATGCTCGATAGGTTAACTAAATCTAGTGAGGAAGAATGGAGATCCGTTTTGAGGCAGGTTTAAAAAGGCCACGTGATGCTATAGAGTCAGCCAAGTTAGTATCAGAGGCAGCGGTTGCCGTTATGTGTCATGTACGTATCCTCCCAGCATGGATTCAGTACATGAATGACAAAGACGAAACCCAGTTCAACACCTTCGTCGACCATTTATCTGTAAGTATGGTTATGTATGGAAACTAGTAATATCGTCTTGCTCTATCCCATACTTTCTAGGTTGCTGATAATGAGACTCCCATAATTTTCAATAGATGAGGTTCAAGTTGGATAGCCAAGATGATGCAACCAGACAAGCTTGCACCCATGTTTTCAAGTCTGCTCTGTGACAGTATCTGTATAACTTGAGAAAACTCACTTTGAAGGCAAGGCTAACAGTGAACTTGCGCAAACATCTCCAGTGAAAAATATATTGGATGAAGACTGGAGAGGCCTCGTTAAACACTGGCCTGATCTGAAGTATCAGGTACATTATATATATGTGATTAGATCACATGTTGAAGTCCTATTTGCGCATGTGCCACACAAATCTATCTTCTTGTAGGTGAACTATTCAAAGAACAAGGCCAACCGTACCAAAGTGAAATTCCAACAGATGATAGGATCTCGTAGCTATATTGCAAACTGCGAGGCTCTTGTAATTAGCTGTTGTTTCACTCTTTTCACTCTACCATATTATCAGATCTATATTGACTTGTTCCAAATGCAGAGAAAAGCCCGCAAGGACCAAAAAGTACCTGAACCAAATGCTGTGAAAATCTTCAAGGATTGTCATAGTAGCAAGACGAAGGGCATGACTACACTAGTCAAAGCCGCTGTTGTAAGTACTTAATCCTCATGCCTTTTAACTACTACTTACTCTGACTCATGCCTTGAACTACATGGTTTGTAGCCAATGTCTATTACTCTTTTCAATTTTATACACAATTGTCTTAGCGTATCATTGCACCTTACAAGGTTTAAAACAGAGGAGTGATGTTCCTTTGATCTTAACCTGTAATCTAGTTCCATGCTGGACTTGCCCACACAATGTTACAATTACCTGTTTGTCTGTTCTCAGTTGTTTTGTGATATGAATGATGTCATACTATGCTTACCATATTATAAACTTTGTCTCTTTATCCTTAGCTGTCAATACAATAAGAAATAGAAAATACATTACCCATGGTACATGGTCATATGTTTGGAACCTGGTTTTATTATGTACTTTGCAGTAAAATACAACTAATATTTTACATGGGTTCACGAGAATAAGTTTTGTATATAGACCGAAGCTATTTTGTTTGGTTTTGCTGCCTCCTTAATATCTTTAGTTCTGGTACTACTAATGTAAAAAATCAACTTTTCAGCAAGCTATGGAAAAAATGGTGGAACCTCCACCTTCTGAAGGTGGCGAGGCAACTATAACCGCAATGTCAGCTCTTGATGCAGTGGGTCAGTACCTGTCCACTAACAGTGCCAAAAGCATGTTCCTGCGTAATACTGGGTTGGTTGTTAAGGCAATCTTGTCCAAACTGCCTCATGATCAAGATATGCAAGCTCAAAACAATGTTATATGTGTGCTCTAGACACAAGTCCATTCCCTAACAGAGACCCTTTGTGAAACAAGGACATACATTGTTCGATGTCGTCAAGATATGCATGGTTTTGAAACCAGACTATCAGACATTTGCTATGTTGTTCAGGAGCCTAGGAGAAATGAAGGCGAAGGTTATGGTGCTCCATTAGACAATACAACATGAAAACATAACAGTCAGGTCAAATGAACTGAGCTTCTGATCTTATGGTGGTGCATTTATCTGCCAGACTGTTAACTTTTATGCCAACCTTCCTTTTGTTTTATAGCTGTAATTTGTTTTGTTGCAATACAAAATTTGTTCTTAACATGCAACCACCGGTTGAAGAAAACAGCAAGCCATTTTTGTATAGTGTAGGGTGTTCCCTATATTTGCACTGGTGGCGATCATTGATGCCCAGTGGATGTAATCTATTCAATCGCCTTAATAGCCTAGCGTTAGTTTTGGGCTTATTTATTTCCTAGTCTTCTTTTCCCTGGTTTACTAGTGGCCGCAACAACCATGGGCCATATACGGACCGTCGTAACCTTGACCCTGCTACGGGCCGTAGGATCCATGGGCCTCCTACGAGTCGTCGATAAATGGGCCTCCAACGGGACCGTAGAATCAGTGGGCCTCGCGCCGTCGGATAAATGGGTCAACATGGGCTGTAGACGGGCATAATTGGTATCGTCCTAGCATGGTAACGGGCCGTTAACAGGCCATAGGACAACAAAGGCTTAATTTTGTCACATGCATAACATGTCGTTAATGGGCCAGAATATAGGACGGGCTGAAAATGGCGCAACGGGTTAACAGGCCAAAAACGGGACGACTTTTGCCACGGGCCGAATTTGTCCCATTAGGGGAACATGCCAGTAACAGGCCGGAAGTAATCGAGGGCCAGAAAGGAGCCCAAGAATGTATGGGCCATCAGTAGGGCGAAAGCTAACACGGGCTGGAAACGGCCCATGTGAATCATGGGCCATTAATGGGTACAAAGAATCTACTGTTCACTATGGTCTAGAGTCACCGTGAGCCTCTAAAGAGCCTAAAGATACGAAGGCCTCATATGGGCCGAAAGACGTCATGGGCCATACATGGGACGAAAGTGAAACAGGCTGATGTTATATTTGACGGCCCACATGACGTTGTTGGGCTGATTTCGGGTAGGCCCTAACGGGCCGTGAGTTACCGGGCCGTAAAATGGGCTATTTGCAAAGAGACCGTTAACAGGCTTTTCATGGGCCAGCCCGCTAACTTTTGACCAAGTAAAACAGGCTGGCTTTGGTAAGCTAAATGGACCAGTGGTGGGCCGTCGCACGTGTCGACATATCATAGGCGCCTATCTGATCCACTAACGAGCTGACACGTGTTTCCTCCGGCCAATCAGAATTTTACACGTGGAAATTTCCCATTGGTCCGGGCTGTTAACAGGTTATCGGATCCAAAACCAGACTCGATAGCTTAACGGCGACCCATTACAGTGGATGCCACATGTCGGTCAGCCTTGATGAAAGCACTTCTCTGACGCGTGATTTATCGTCATGGAAGTGGACACTTCCGTGATGATAATTTTCGTAATGTCATGGAACACTTCTATGACATCACAGGTATGGCTATCTTGATTCTGTCATAAAATTGTCATGGACGTACATGCATGACAGAAAACGTGACCTACTGTGACAAACACGTATCATCACGGAAGTGTCTTTTTTTGTAGTGGGTACTCCTGCGGTGTCAGTGAGTTGCATGATCTCATGGTCATAGGAACATATACTTGACATGCAGAAAATGATAGCAATAAACTTGACATGATCATATGCTACGTTTATAGTTTGGGTCTTGTCCATCACATCATTCTCCTAATGATGTGATCCCATTATCAAATGACAACTCATGTACATGGCTAGGGAACCATAGCCATCTTTGATTAACGAGCTAGTCCGGTAGAGGCTTACTAGGGACAAGTTGTTGTCTATGTATTCACACATGTATCTGAGTTTCCAATCAATACAATTCTAGAATGGATAATAAATGATTATCATGAACAAGGAAATATGATAATAACCAATTTATTATTGCCTCTAGGGCATATTTCCAACACGTCGAGCATGCCTGCATCACGCGCCTTCTCGGCCGACGGCCAGCTCTACACGTGGGATGACATGCATGCCTCACCGTCACTGCTGACACTGGGGCAAAGGTTGCGCCCGCGCATTGCCATCGCCGAGAGGAGCGTTGGCCGCCAAGATGGTCATCCACATCGCTGTTGTCGTCGTCCTCGCACCGGCAGATTGTCTCTCCGGTGCCGCCTTCGAGGAGCTTTCACCTACTCGACGTGACGGCCGACGCGGACTCCTCCTCGGGTGAGCGCTCCCCCTGCGACACCATCCTCCTCATCTGCATATGATGCTCGATCTGCACCGTTATGGTGGCGCCGACGTGAGTCACTAGAGACGGTGGCAAGGAGGAGCGCACAGATGCCAAGGGCCCCATCACAAAAATTGACTGGCACGTCTAGCCGAGGTGAGCACCCCCTTCCCAAATCATCCTCTTTCCCATGCCATCTCGTAGGGCTCACCCCTTCATGTTGCCCAGCTGCTAACCCAACTGCCTTCTTGGTGCCGATTGCCAGCCGACTGCAGTGTGCTACCGGTGGTGATATCCAGGAGGAGGAGCCGGACAAGGAGACAAAGTAGGGATGAAGAGAGGTTGAAGGAGTATGAGAGCCCCACCACTGTTGGTGGAGGCCGGCTGGGTTGGCTTCCTCCTTCAATTTTGCTTCCAAAGTTGCATGATGTGTGTTGATTATTATTTGATCATGCTTGCTTTGTAGGAAATGAATTTGATAGTCACTATGATTCTTATAGGCCCAATAATTTAATCCCTAGAATTTCTCTTCTTTGTGCAGATTCATTTGTGTATGTTCCTATAAGATGCCACCAACAATGAGATCTGGGAGAGAGAGGAGGAGACAGAGAGGGAGATGGGGTAGGAAGAAGATAGGGTGAAAGTATCTGCTTGGGACTTCCATGGCTAGGCCTGTTATTGGTAAGGTGAAATTGCTAAAGTAGTTGTATTTTCTGATTTGTGCACACATTAGACATTACTTATGCAACGTAACTGTCTTACAAGTAAATTTGAAATGAATCTTTTGTTGATCATCAGTTGGATCAGTTGGCACTGTTGGACACTTCTGCATTTGTACTACCCCCGGCTGGTCCAAGTAGAGGAGATAAGGTGCATATCTCTTTTATCGCTGCTGATATATACGATTAATTAATGCCCACAATTTTTTACTGAATTAATCATGAGATATTATGTCTGACAAAATGCTCATGAGAGGATAAGATGCATAGGTCACATAGAACAATCTGTAATAAAGAGCAAGGTTTCCTTATGGTGTTGAGTGTTGTGTGGTATGTTTAGATTGTTACCAGCTTCTGTCGGATTTTGGGTTCTGCAGACCCTTTAGAGGTTCTAACTCTGGGCACTCCAAAAAAAATACACTTCCGTGATGATACGTGTTTGTCACAGTAGGTCACATTTTCCGTCATGCATGTACATCCATGATGAATTTATGACAAAATCTAGATAGTCATACATGTGTTGTCATAGAAGTGTTCCATGACATTACCAAAATTATCATCACAGAAGTGTTCACTTCCATGATGATAAATGCCGTGTCATGGAAGTGCTTTCGTCAAGGGTGACTGACACGTGGCATCCACTGTAATGGGTCGCCGTTAAGCTATTGGGTCCGGTTTTGGATTCGGTAACCCGCTAACAGCCACGACCAATGCTGATTTTCCATGTGTAAAATTCTCGTTGGCCAACGGAACCACATGTCAGCTCCGCATTGGCACAGGTGTCACTCATCCAATGGGCGAGATGCACCTATAATATGTTGAAACGTGGACCGGCCCAAAAGTGGCCCATAAAGATTAAATGGGCTGACCCAACTAAAGACCCACAAGATTTTGCAGACCATAATGGGCCGGCCAAGATAAAGGCCCACGAGATTTCGCCGACCATAATGGGTCGGGCCTGCTAAAGGCCCCATGATTTTGAGGACACTAGTGGGCCGGCCCGTTAACAGGCTGCCATGTTTTGGGCTAAATGCCGACACATATTTGATTTGGTCCATTAACAGCATGCCACGTTCTGGGCCTAATATAGGCCCATATGAGATCCAGCCCGTTAAAAGCCTACCACGTTCTGGGCCAAATTACGACCCAGATCAGATTCGGCCCTTTAAGAGTCTTCGGGCTAAATTATGGCCCATATCAGATTCGGCCCGTCAACTGGACGCTATGCTTTTGGGCCCACTTGCTAAAGGCACATTTAGTAATTTGGCCTGATATTAGCCTCGGCCTGTTAAAGGCCCGTTTAACATTTCGGCCCTATATTTATTTCGGCCTGTTAAAAGCCTGTCATATAGTTGGGCCTAACTACGGCCAGGTTTGCATCCAGCCTGCTCACAGCCGATAATCTGGTTGGGCCAAAAAAGGACCGAGACAATTTTGGCATGTTAACAGGCCCGTGATGTGATTGCCACAATCATGGGCCGGGGTCTATTTCGGCCTGCTGCCGGCCCGTGAGCTATTCGACACATTTCAGGCCCAACCTACTTTTCAGCCTCCCAAAAGCCCATTGAGTTTTCTTGCGAAAATAGGGCCGGCGGTTTACTTGGACTATTAAAGGCCCGAATCTACTAGTGCACTAGTTTACATTTAGGCATGTTAACAGACCAAGATGACTGGGCCCATGATGCGGATCATACATAGTGATTTGCATGACGGCCTGATTATGTAGCATAATTTTACGGTTTGGCCGGTTTACTACGAAGACAGGATATATATACAGTAAAATAACTACAGCATCGTGAATAAGAAAAAACCTAGACTATACAATAAAGAAATTATGGCATATTACATCCACTGGGCATCAAATTTTGCCACTGTGATAATAAAGCACAAGCAGACAGCAAATTAGATACACTGGGCATCAAAGATCGCCACCAGTGCAAATAAACACGCCGACAAAATAATATACAAAGCTGACAACACTTCAATAGAGTTCAAGAAAGGTTAGCCCTGCTCGGGAGCTGCAGCGCAAGCAACTGAGCAAGCTGATGAGACTGCGCTTGTTTGACACTTATATCCTCCTCACTCCGAAAGATAAACAAGCAGACAGATGACAGGTTTTGCACATATAAGTATCAGTGCTGACAATTCATCACATTTCTTACTGACGAATAAAGTGACACAGTTTAAAATAGCATTAACACAATATGGTATTGTTCAAGTTAAGACATGGCAGGAAATGACATTGTGAAGAAGTTGACAGCTTCACGACACCACTAGATTACAGATCAAGAACTCATAAGTATCAATGGTTAGTGTGTTGTCAATTTATCCAATTTCAGATTGGCAAATAAAGAGACAGTTTAAATAATAGTAGAATGATATGACATTGTTCATAGTTAAGACATTACAAAATATGACATTGTGCTGTAATGGGTAGGTTCACCACACCACTGGATTACGGATCAAGAACAGAAGCATACATGCAGTGCAAAAGAAGATCACTTGCTCGGTATAGTTTAATTTACATGGTATGAAGAAGGAACTTGGTTGTACAACTAAAAACTTAAATTGAGAAGGACAAACTTTTGTTTATGAACTACATAATAAACTTTCAACACGCAATTTGATGCAAACACCAAAAATAAACAACGGTTGTAGTCATTGTCAGTGCCAAAACCTGCAGATCTCGGGTGGGGGTCCCGAACTGTGTCTAAGGATCAAGGGTAACAGGAGGCAGGGGACATAATGTTTACCCAGGTTTGGGCCCTCTTAATGGAGGTAATACCCTACTTCTTGCTTGATTGACTTTGATGAGTATAGGGGTTACAAGAGTTGATCTACCACGAGATCGTAATGGCTAAACCTTAGATGTCTAGCATATATGACTACGATCGCCCCTATGGACTAAACCCTCCGGTTTATATAGACATTGGAGGGGGCTAGGGTTGTACAAAGTCATTTTACAGAGAAAGGAATCTTCATATCCACATGCTAAGATTGCCTTCCACGCAAAGGAGAGTCCCATCCGGACACGGGGAAATCCTTCCGTCTTGTATCTCCACAACCCATTAGTCCGGCCCATATCACATAGCCCGGACGCCCGAGGACCCCATAATCCTAGACTCCCTCATTAGCCCTTGAACCAATCTTCATTGACGATGTGTCCGGCGCGCAGATTGTCTTCGGCATTGCAAGGCGGGTTCCTCCTCCGAACACTTCAAAGTAGTTGACCACTAGCACTATATCCAGCTCTGTACAATAGTCACAATCCTTAAACATAAAGGTAAAATATAGATAAGTTTAGTCTTTTGATGATTTTATGGAGGAGACGTTACATCTATCCATTTTATTATTTTGAACTATTTTTCGGCCTCCCATTTCGCGCTTCGAGACGCAGCCTCCGGCGACACGTCTTGTCAAAGTAGAGATTGTGCCCCCCTTATTACGGGATTCTCATGAATACGGGTTTTTGTTAACCTCACCATGCGTTCCGCATGACCCCTTGGAAATAGGCGAATTTTAAGGCTCGAGGGGGGCGGGACGCTTGATATTCGCAGTCCATATAAGTGGATAGAACCCATCTGCTCCACCCCACACCTCATTCTCTCTGCCTCTCCGTCCCCGAGCTCCAGCGCCCAAACTCCAATCTTTTCTCTCCTTGATAACTCCTCCGATCATGGCCTGCCCTCAAGGCAAGTGGGTGTCTGTAACACCCACGATGCGCCTATATCTCCCACGTGTCGAGGCATGACTTAGAGGCATAACCGCATGGTGGTTTAGTCGCAAGTGGGGTAATCTTCACACAATCCCATGTATTGAATAAGAAAGGGATAAAGAGTTGGCTTACAATCGCCTCTTCACACAATACATAAATAATTCATACATCATCCAAATACACTCAAAGGTGCGTCTACGAAACCAAAATAAAGGAAGACAACCCCAAATGCTAGATCCCCGATCGTCCCAACTGGGCTCCACTACTGATCAACCGGAAAAGACACAAAGCAACGATCACGATCTTCATCGAGCTCCCACTTGAGCTCGGTTGTGTCACCTGCACTGGTATCATCGACACCTGTGACTGTTTGGAAGTATCCATGAGTCACGAGGACTCAGCAATCTCACACCCATGAGATCAAGACTATTTAAGCTTATGGATAGGATAGGGTAATGAGGTGGAGCGGCATCAAGCACTAAGCAAATATGGTGGCTAACATACGAAATAAGAGCGAGAAGAGAAGCAACGGAACGGTCGAGAAGCTAGAAGTGATCAAGAAGTGATCCTGAAACTACTTACGTTCAAGCATAACATAAGACCATGTTCACTTCTCGGACTCCGCCGAAAAGGGACCATCATGGCTACACACGCGGTTGATGCATTTTAATTAAGTCAAGTGTTAAGTTCTCTACAACCGGACATTAACAAATTCCCATCTGCCACATAACCACGGGCACGGCTTTTGAAAGTCTATACCCTGTAGGGGTGTCCCAACTTAGCACATCACAAGCTCTCACGGTCAACGAAGGATATTCCTTATCCCGGAAACACCTGATCAGTCTCGGAATCGCGGTTACAAGACATTTTGACAATGGTAAAACAAGACCAGCAAGCCCGCCCGAATGTGCTGACAAATCCCGATAGGAGCTGCACATATCTCGTTCTCAGGGCACACCGGATGGGCAAGACATCGGGTTGGCATAGATCCTGGTTGCCCAGGGGGCGCCGGACATCGCCTAGTTCGGACCAACACTTAGAGAAGCACTGGCCCGGGGGGGGGCGGTTAAAAATAAAGATGACCCTCGGGCTCGCAAAAACCCAAGGGAAAGTTATAGGTTATTAGGCAAATGTAAAACCAAGGTTGGGCCTTGCTGGAGGAGTTTTATTCAAAGCGAACTGTCAAGGGGTTCCCATAACACCCAACCGCGTAAGGAACGCAAAATCAAGGAACATAACATCGGTATGACGGAAACTAGGGCGGCAAGAGTGGAACAAAACACCAGGCATAAGGCCGATCCTTCCACCCTTTACCAAGTATATAGTTGCATTAATTAAAATATGAGATATTGTGATATCCCAACATATCCATGTTCCAACAAGGAACAAACTTCAACTTCACCTGCAACTAGCAACGCTATAAGAAGGGATGAGCAAAAGCGATAACATAGCCAAACAACATTTTTTTGGGAAGGTGGGTTAGAGGCTTGACATGGCAATATGGGAGGCATGATATAACAAGTGGTAGGTAGCGTGGCATAGCGGTAGAGCGAACAACTATCAAGCAAAGATAGAAGTGATTTCGAGGGTATGGTCATCTTGCGTGAGATCCCGCAAGGAAGAAGAACGAGTCCAAGAAGTAGACGACCCAACGTAGTCGAACGAATCCTCACAACTCTGGAACGAAACCGAAGCTAACGAGAGAAGCAACCCGGAAAGAAGCAAGCAACATAGTAAACAATCATCACATAAACATGGCATGATGCACAATCAAGTATGATGCATGTCTGGTTTAAAGGGGCATGGCCTGGCAATGTGCACAGGCAAAACTACAAGTTAAGTGGAGCTCAATATGCAACGAGTTGCATATTGATGAAACACCACATGACTTATTTAGTTCTCTCCCGTTTATGTACTCAACAATATTAAATGTTGGTTAGCATGGCAAGGGGTGAAGCATAATAAAAATACCTATCTAGGCAAGTTTAAATGAGGCCGGAACAACAAGCAACAATTCCGGAAAATCCCCATATGCATATTTTGAATTTGGTACTGTTCTGCCCTAAACCATATTTTAGAGTTTTTAAACATGCAAAGTAATGCCACCATGTTAAACTATGCATTTTTCTACCCCATTTACATATAAGGTTTTTTTAATTCCGAGCTACGGTTAAATAGTTATGAAATAAAAAAATTTAACATGGAATATGAGCAAATTTAATCAAACAACATTTTTAACATTTTAAACATGGATGAATGATGCAGATAATGAAACTAGATTAAATTCTAAGCATTTAACATATATAATTTGTTTTAAACTGATGCATGGTTTGATAGTTATTAAAAGCATGAACTAGAGGGACTAAACTGTAAAAAAGGTTTTCTCTGGATAAATGCGAAAATCGCCGCACTGGAAAAAAACACCAATGGGCCGAATCTGGTGGGCACTGGGCGCTCACCACAGGCCACATGGGCCTGTCCATTGGAGGAGGAGGCAGGCCACTTGGCGGGCCAATGGAGGCGGCTCTGGGCCTGGCGGAGAGAAGGCTGGCCCATGCGGGAGTAAACGCGAGCGGGAGTAAACGCGAGCGGGCGTGAAACTCGTCGCCCTCGATCCCGTGAGGGACGAGGCCATGGCGGCGTCGGCGGCCAACGGTGAAAGCGGCGGCGACGGATCCATGAATGGGGAGGCACAGGGCGCTCTGGGCGGCGGCGCGAGCATCCTTGACGACGTCGAGGTGCATTAGGCAGACAACGGTGACAGTTAGAGAGAGAGAGAGAGAGAGAGAGAGAGAATGGGAGAAAGGGGAGGAAGCAAGAGAGGGGGGGTCGGCCTGCTGGTGGTGGTGGTCGCCGGCGGCGACTCTGGCAGGGATGATGGCCGACGGCGGGGTCCGGTGGAGGGCCGAGGTGGGCGCGAGGAGGCGCGGTCAGACAGGAGGAGCTCGGGGCTCTCCCGATCCAGACCAGAGACGGCGGTGCAAGCGAGGGTCTCGGGCTCGGATGGGCTCGATGGGCCCTAGACGGGCCTGTTAGGGCTGGCGCGAGGTGGGAGGAGGGAGGCGCTGGCAGGGGCACGTGGCGCGCTGCCACTGGCCCTAGGCGGCGGCGATGGGGGTTCAGGTGGCAGCTCGCCCACAAGGGCAGCGCCAAGTGGTGGTGGCGGGTTAGGACGGCGTGGAAAACAAAAAGGAGGCTGGCGGCGCACGGATTTCGAGGAGGGGCTAGGTTTTCTAGAAATGGAAGGGGGGGGTGGCTATTTATATGCAAGGGGGCTAGGTTAGGGGGATTAGCTCCGTTTTGGAGCCGTTTGATCAACATTGGACGGTCCGGAGCGGAGGGATAGGTAGGTGGGCTTGATGGACTGTGTAGAGGGGGTTGGGCTGAGAGGAGGGGGAAGAAGTGAGGCCCGGCAGCAATTTCTGGAGATCGAAAACGTCCGACGATTTGACCGACTATATTGTTGCTATAGTTATCCATTGGGGCATCAAACGAACTCCGAATGCGATGAAATTTGACAGGCGGTCTACCTACACTATAATAAGACCGCACATCAACTTTCATCCCATTCCGAGAAAATTTTCCGGCTACTTATAAAAGAATATTTCGGAGGTGCCGCGGGAGCGTGCAAGTGTGTCTGGGCTCAGAATGGACAACGGAAGGAACGGGGAACCCAGACGGATGCAAGTTTTGAAAACATGATGATGCAATGCACATGATGACATGGCAAGATGCAACACGCAAGCGAATGACATGGCAAGAACAGCGAATAACTGGAAGACACCTGGCGCATCGGTCTCGGGGCGTTACAACACTCCACCACTACAAGAGGATCTCGTCCCCAGATCTAGGATGGCATCGGAGAGAAAATGGAAGAGGAAGAGCTAAAACAAAGTTGCTTCTCGGACAAATGAGTGAAACCAAAGAACCTTGTGAGGTTGAACAAATTGAAAGAAAGAATACAACGAAGATGAACAAAGTTGAAAACACTCCGTTAGAAAAGAGGAACAAGGAACCTTACTAGAACCTTGTAGGTTGAAATACATAATAGAGAAGAGGGCAACATGGCAATGCGTCCGGAAGGAATAATAGAAGATGTATCATTGCAATAACAGAATGGAGAAGAAAATGCCAACTTCTACCACAATTTATTTTGGAAAGCACCCTTCCGAGAAGGTTATAACGGAGTTGTTGGAGAACCAACAACGAAACGAATAAGCTTGTAGTGGGCTTATGGAAAGCTTCTCAAAACTATGAGGTGAAATTCTGCCACTAACGGAAACAACAGGTTGAATCGACATCAACAGGGAGATGAGAAGCTTATTTCACCGGGAGGATAAATGAAGAACTTGGATCATTGATGAGAACCACAAATAGCAACATTCCCAATGGAAGGCTTTAGGTGAAATCTATACCAAGATACTCCAGCGAAGAGATTGATGGATTACAAAGGATCTCATGAACGAATTGAAAATGATGGGTTTAAAATATCTCATTCCGGACAACTTATGAACCATGAAACACGAGGGGAAATTGTCAAGAGTGACATAACACCATCTCAAAAGATAAGATAGAGAAAATTGCACTTTGGAATGCAAGATGAAGAAGGCTTGAACTCCTCAAAACAAAGCATGTGTTGAGCACCATATTTATTTGAGAGTATAGCTTGGCGGATCTTAACTTCGAGAGATATCTTGAAGAAGAATCGAAGAATGAAAGGAATCCTTGACGAACCACCATGTAGAGCCTCCATGAAGAACTCCGGTAATAAAAGGATGATAGAAAGAAAGAGAAGTTGAAAACATAAGGTGAAGCCTTGTGATAATTTAGATGGGGCTACGAAATGTGAAAACTTTGAACCTCAAACAAGAAAGATGAACAATTGAAACCAAGAATTTTGATGAACCTCTGGAATAAGGAATTGATTTTACTCGATGAAACACGAAAAAGAATTACATTATGCTTATCCTTCATCAATTAAATTGATGACCCACAATGGATTTGGCATACTACTCATTCTCGTAGAAAGGATTAAGATAGATATAGTGCCAACTTGGGAAGGTCTTCAACGAATCACCGGTAGGATTTGGAAACAACAAATGAATTAATATGAAAATGAAGGAAGAAGAATCTTGAAAAAACCACCGTAAGAATTGAAAATGAAAGTGGCAAAAGCACAATTCACCAGGAAGAATTAGAAAACGAACGAAGATACTTAAGAGAAACAAGATGCAAGAGAACAAAGAGATCACAGACTGATTAAAGAATACTTGAATGATGCACCGGTAAGATTTGGAGAATGAGAGCTGAAAGCTGAGAATGAATAAACCCGAAATGATGGCCTTCAGAGAATCAAACAGAAAACACTCTTGAATTGCTCCGGATGGGTGAAAAGAATTCTCACAATCGAAAACAATTATGAGAGGATGGCAGCAAGCTTGAACTACGCATCTCTATGAGAACGGATAAGATTTGGAGGAAAAACTCTTCTTCGGTCTTCAAATGTTGAGAATGATGATGAGAAACACCACCATGAATTGTTGAGGTACTCCGGGATGAAAATTAGAAAGGTTGAACCAAAGATGAAAAGAATTTGAAAGCGATATTGGAGAAGGCAATTGACTGATGAAAATTCATTCTTACGTCAAACTATGAAATGAATTTGAGAATAGCTCCGGGAAAAAATAGAAGAGTTAGGTAAGATCCAAGGAAAGGACCTGTGGGTTAGGGCCCACTGAAGGAAAGCACCATTGAAATGATTTAAAAAATAGATTGCGCCAGTTGAATTAAATGGCTTGAATAAGGTAAGACCTTGAAATATCTTGAAAGGATTACAAATAGAAACTTGAATCTTCTGCGATATCTTCAGCACTCCAGATAAACATGAATAGCATGAGGTGGATGATTAAGAAGTGCACCAGCATGAGAAAACATTTACAACGAGGAAAGGAATATGATCAACAAAGCTTGAATTGAATCCACTGGAGAACAAAAAGAATGAAGAATGATAAACTTGTAGAGCATCTTCATGAGAACCACTGGGTAAAAACATTGAAAGAAAATAATGAAGAGACTTCACATGAATGAAAAGGATAGTTGATTAAGAAATGTGAGTCCTTGAAGAAAAAAGGGGTGGGAGAGAGGGAAAACAAAGGCAACTTGGGGACGGATGAAATGAACAACATTGGGAAAACTGAGAGGTGATCTTGCGAATGTTGAAATGATCGGATCCACTTGAGGAGAAGCACGCCGGTTGAAAAGGATTGACATGACAACCTCGATTATCATGAAGGATTAGTATTCACATAGAAATATGAGAACACCGCTTAGGAAAGGTATGGAATCCACATTTGACTTCGAAGCAACTCGAATACCACAACTCAAAACAAAACAAAGGATTGGCTTGCAGAATAAGCCGGAACAAACATATGATGGAGATTTCATCCGAAGTTTTCATGGTGGGGCCCACACGGGCTCGATCGTACATCACCATCATGTACAAGGCAGTGCACATGACATACGAAGCGTCCCCGAGTCAGCATAGCCAAGGACTCTTTAAGACACAATGAGACCACTTTAAACCAACCGTGGATAGGCGGACCACTAGACGTCGAACCCTAATCTCATATCATGCATCTGTCGGAAAGATATTCTAGGAGCTACCTGAATTCCCACCTATAAACTCCCAAAACTTTTTGGTTATCCAATCAGGTGTTGGGGATACAGGGGAAGCATAATATCTCACCCAAACTAACAATCCCTACATCCAGCTGTATCCATCCTTCAACACATAACCAAGAAACCTTTGGAAATCATGTACCTCAACCTTCGAAAAGCATCCGTTATACGAGTTATGGCAATACTCCCGAACTCCCGCCCCAGTACTGGGTGGTGTCGAGGTTATCTCACCAACAATTGCATAAAAGAGATTTTCGATGTCGGCGAACTCAGGTATTCCAGAACTGCAATGATAAAATTGTGACGAAAACACCTCGGAGCTCAACTCCCCGGGACACTGCCACAACCCCTAAATGTCAGGAGGCACCAAGAATAATGTTCTCATCACAAGAATACCGGAACGATTCCAAGATACCAGCGTGATCCAAAAAAAATGTGGAATTTGAGGAGAGAAAAGTCAAAACTTCTACGTCAGAAGGCCTCACCAGAGCGACGAAGGGACTGAGGATTAAAAAGAATCCTACTCTCCGATATATATAATCCTAAGACTCAAAACATTTTGTTCTAGACTCAACAACGTCAGCGATTCGATCAAGCAGGGGGCTCCTAAGTCGGGGATGGCTCTGTTTACCAACTTGTAACACCCACGATGCGGCTATATCTCCCACGCGTCGAGGCACGACTTATTAGAGGCATAACCGCATGGTGGTTTAGTCACAAGTGGGGTAATCTTCACACAATCCCATGTACTGAATAAGAAAGGGATAAAGAGTTGGCTTACAATCGCCACTTCACACAATACATAAATAATTCATACATCATCCAAATGCACTCAAAGGTCCATCTACGGAACCAAAATAAAGGAAGTCAACCCCAACTGCTAGATCCCCGATCGTCCCAAATGGGCTCCACTACTGATCAACCCGAAAAGACACAAAACAACAATCATGATCTTCATCGAGCTCCCGCTTGAGCTCGTTTGCGTCACCTGCACTGGTATCATCGGCACCTGAAACTGTTTGGAAGTATCCGTGAGTCACGAGGACTCAAAAATCTCACACCCGCGAGATCAAGACTATTTAAGCTTATGGGTAGGATAGGGTAATGAGGTGGAGCTGTAGCAAGCACTAAGCAAATATGGTGGCTAACATATGCAAATAAGAGTGAGAAGAGAAGCAACGCAATGGTCGAGAAGTTAGAAGTGATCCTGAAACTACTTATGTTCAAGCATAACACAAGACCGTGTTCACTTCTCGGACTCCGCCAAAAAGAGACCATCACGGCTGCACACGCAGTTCATGCATTTTAATTAAGTCAAGTGGCAAGTACTCTACAACCGGACATTAACAAATTCCCATCTGCCACATAACTGCGGGCACGGCTTTTGAAAGTCTATACCCTGCAGGTGTGTCCCAACTTAGCACATCACAAGCTCTCACGGTCAACGAAGGATATTCCTTCTACCGGAAAGACCCGATCAGTCTCGGAATCGCGGTTACAAGACATTTCGGCAATGGTAAAACAAGACCAGCAGGACCACCCGAATGTGCTGACAAATCCCGATAGGAGCTGCACATATCTCGTTCTCAGGGCACACCGGATGGGCAAGACATCGGGTTGGCATAGATCCTGGTTGCCCAAGGGGCGCCGGACATCGCCTAGTTCGGACCTACACTTAGAGAAGCACTGGCCCGGGGGGGTTAAAAATAAAGATGACCCTCAGGCTTGCAAAAACCCAAGGGAAAGTTATAGGTTGTTAGGCAAATGTACAACCAAGGTTGGGCCTTGCTGGAGGAGTTTTATTCAAAGCGAACTGTCAAGGGGTTCCCATAACACCCAACCGCGTAAGGAACGCAAAATCAAGGAACATAACATCGGTATGACGGAAACTAGGGCGGCAAGAGTGGAACAAAACACCAGGCATAAGGTCGATCCTTCCACCCTTTACCAAGTATATAGTTGCATTAATTAAAATAAGAGATATTGTGATATCCCAACATATCCATGTTCCAACAAGGAACAAACTTCAACTTCACCTGCAACTAGCAACGCTATAAGAAGGGCTGAGCAAAAGCGATAACATAGCCAAACAACAATTTTTTGGGAAGGTGGGTTAGAGGCTTGACATGGCAATATGGGAGGCATGATATAACAAGTTTAGGTAGCGTGACATAGCGGTAGAGCGAACAACTATCAAGCAAAGATAGAAGTGATTTCGAGGGTATGGTCATCTTGCCTGAGATCCCGCAAGGAAGAAGAACGAGTCCAAGAAGTAGACGACCCAACGTAGTCGAACGAATCCTCACAACTCCGGAACGAAACCGAAGCTAATGAGAGAAGCAACCCGGAAAGAAGCAAGCAACATAGTAAACAACCATCACATAAACATGGCATGATGCACAATCAAGTATGATGCATGTCCGGTTTAAAGAGGCATGGCATGGCAAAGTGCACAGGCAAAACTACAAGTTAAGTGGAGCTCAATATGCAACGAGTTGCATATTGATGAAACACCACATGACTTATTTAGTTCTCTCCCGTTTATGTACTCAACAATATTAAATGTTGGTTAGCATGGCAAGGGGTGAAGCATAATAAAAATACCTATCTAGGCAAGTTTAAATGAGGCCGGAACAACAAGCAACAATTCCGGAAAATCCCCATATGCATATTTTGAATTTGGTACTGTTCTGCCCTAAACCATATTTTAGAGTTTTTAAACATGCAAAGTAATGCCACCATGTTAAACTATGCATTTTTCTACCCCATTTACATATAAGGTTTTTTTAATTCCGAGCTACGGTTAAATAGTTATGAAATAAAAAAATTAACATGGCATATGAGCAAATTTAATCAAACAACATTTTTAACATTTTAAACATGGATGAATGATGCAGATAATGAAACTAGATTAAATTCTAAGCATTTAACATATATAATTTGTTTTAAGCTGATGCATGGTTTGATAGTTATTAAAAGCATGAACTAGAGGGACTAAACTGTAAAAAAGGTTTTCTCTGGATAAATGCGAAAGTCGCCGCACTGGAAAAAAACACCAATGGGCCGAATCTGGTGGGCACTGGGCGCTCACCACAGGCAACATGGGCCGGTACAGTGGAGGAGGAGGCAGGCCACTAGGCGGCCGATGGAGGCGGCTCTGGGCCTGGCGGAAAGAAGGCTGGCCCATGCGGGAGTAAACGCAAGCGGGCGTGAAGCTCGTCGCCCTCGATCCCGTGAGGGATGAGGCCATGGCGGCGTCGGCGGCCAACGGTGACAGCGGCAGCGACGGATCCAGCAATGGGGAGGCACAGGGCGCTCTGGGCGGCGGCACGAGCATCCTTGACGACGTCGAGGTGCATTAGGCAGACAACGGTGACGGTTAGAGAGAGAGAGAACGGGAGAAAGGGAAGGAAGCAAGAGAGGGGCGGGGTAGGCCTGTTGGTGGTGGTGCTCGCCGGCGGCGACTCCGGCAGGGATGATGGCCGACGGCGGGGTCCGGTGGAGGGCCGAGGTGGGCGCGAGGAGGCACGGTCGGACGGGAGGAGCTCGGGGCTCTCCCGATCCAGATCGGAGACGGCGGCGCAAGCGAGGGTCTCGGGCCCGGATGGGCTCGACGGGCCCTAGACGGGCCTGTTAGGGCTGGCGCGAGGTGGGAGGAGGGAGGCACTGGCAGGGGCACGTGGTGCGCTGCCACTGGCCTTAGGCGGCGGCGATGGGGGTTCAGGTGGCGGCTCGCCCACAAGGGCAGCGCCAAGTGGTGGTGGTGGGTTAGGACGGCGTGGAAAACAAGAAGGAGGCTGGCGGTGCACGGATTTCAAGGAGGGACTAGGTTTTCTAGAAATGGAAGGGGGTGGTGGCTATTTATATGCAAGGGGGCTAGGTTAGGGGGATTAGCTCCGTTTCGGAGCCGTTTGATCAACATTGGACGGTCCGAAGCGGAGGGATAGGTAGGTGGGCTCGACGGACTGTGTAGAGGGGGTTGGGCTGAGAGGAGGGGGAAGAAGTGAGGCCCGGCAGCAATTTCTGGAGATCGAAAACGTCCGACGATTTGACCGACTATATTGTTGCTATAGTTATCCATTGGGGCATCAAATGAACTCCGAATGCGATGAAATTTGACAGGCGGTCTACCTACACTATAATAAGACCGCACATCAACTTTCATCCCATTCCGAGAACATTTTCTGGCTACTTATAAAAGAATATTACGGAGGTGCCGCGGGAGCGTGCAAGTGTGTCTGGGCTCAGAATGGACAGCGGAAGGAACGGGGAACCCAGACGGATGCAAGTTTTGAAAACATGATGATGCAATGCACATGATGACATGGCAAGATGCAACACGCAAGCGAATGACATGGCAAGAACAGCGAATAAATGGAAGACACCTGGCGCATCGGTCTCGGGGCGTTACAACACTCCACCACTACAAGAGGATCTCGTCCCCAGATCTAGGATGGCACCGGAGAGAAAACGGAAGAGGAAGAGCTAAAACAAAGTTGCTTCTCGGAAAAATGAGTGAAACCAAAGAACCTTGTGAGGTTGAAAAAATTGAAAGAAAGAATACAACGAAGATGAACAAAGTTGAAAACACTCCATTAGAAAAGAGGAACAAGGAACCTTACTAGAACCTTGTAGGTTGAAATACATAAGAAAAAGGGTTGCAATGGACGAGAAGTATATGCAAGCACTCCGGATGAAACGAGATGTACAAGGAACGAAAAAGATCAATTATGATAACACTCTGGTTAAAACAAGATAGAGAAGGAATAAGAATGATATAATTTGGGCAGCACTCCGATTATAAATGGAAGGAATTGAACATGATCTTGACAAAACAAGAGGATGGGTCGAAGAGGGCAACATGGCAATGCCTCCGGAAGGAATAATAGAAGACATATCATTGCAATAACAGAATGGAGAAGAAAATGCCAACTTCTACCACAATTTATTTTGGAAAGCACCCTTCCGAGAAGGTTATAACGGAGTTGTTGGAGAACCAACAATGAAACGAATAAGCTTGTAGTGGGCTTATGGAAAGCTTCTCAAAACTATGAGGTGAAATTCTGCCACTAACAGAAACAATAGATTGAATCGACATCAACAGGGAGATGAGAAGCTTATTTCACCGGGAGGATAAATGAAGAACTTGGATCATTGATGAGAACCACAAATAGCAACATTCCCAATGGAAGGCTTTAGGTGAAATCTATACCAAGATACTCCAGCGAAGAGATTGATGGATTACAAAGGATCACATGAACAAATTGAAAATGATGGGTTTAAAATATCTCATTCCGGACAACTTATGAATCATGAAACACGAAGGGAAATTGTCAAGAGTGACATAACACCATCTCAAAAGATAAGATAGAGAAAATTGCACTTTGGAATGCGAGATGAAGAAGGCTTGAACTCCTCAAAACAAAGCATGTGTTGAGCACCATATTTATTTGAGAGTATAGCTTGGCGGATCTTAACTTCGAGAGATATCTTGAAGAAGAATCGAATAATGAAAGGAATCCTTGACGAACCACCATGTAGAGCCTCCATGAAGAACTCCGGTAATAAAAGGATGATAGAAAGAAAGAGAAGTTGAAAACATAAGGTGAAGCCTTGTGATGATTTAGATGGGGCTACGAAATGTGAAAACTTTGAACCTTGGACAAGAAAGATGAACAATTGAAACCAAGAATTTTGATGAACCTCTGGAATAAGGAATTGATTTTACTCGATGAAACAAGAACAAGAATTACATTATGCTTATCCTTCATCAATTAAATTGATGACCCACAATGGATTTGGCATACTACTCATTCTCGTAGAAAGGATTAAGATAGATATAGTGCCAACTTGGGAAGGTCTTCAACGAATCACCGGTAGGATTTGGAAACAACAAATGAATTAATATGAAAACGAAGGAAGAAGAATCTTGAAAAAAGCACCGTAAGAACTGAAAATGAAAGTGGCAAAAGCACAATTCACCAGGAAGAATTGGAAAATGAACGAAGATACTTAAGAGAAACAAGATGCAAGAGAACAAAGAGATCACAGACTGATTAAAGAATACTTGAATGATGCACCGGTAAGATTTGGAGAATGAGAGCTAAAAGCTGAGAATGAATAAACCCGAAATGATGGCCTTCGGAGAATCAAACTGAAAACACTCTTGAATTGCTCCGGATGGGTGAAAAGAATTCTCACAATCGAAAACAATTATGAGAGGATGGAAGCAAGCTTGAACTACGCATCTCTATGAGAACGGATAAGATTTGGAGGAAAAACTCTTCTTCGGTCTTCAAATGTTGAGAATGACGATGAGAAACACCACCATGAATTGTTGAGGTACTCCGGGATGAAAATTAGAAAGGTTGAACCAAAGATGAAAAGAATTTGAAAGCGATATTGGAGAAGGCAATTGACTGATGAAAATTTATTCTTACGTCAAACTTTGAAATGAATTTGAGAATAGCTCCGGGAAAAAAATAGAAGAGTTAGGTAAGATCCTAGGAAAGGACCTGCGGGTTAGGGCCCACTGAAGAAAAGCACCGTTGAAATGATTTAAAAAATAGATTGCGCCAGTTGAATTAAATGGCTTGAATAAGGTAAGACCTTGAAATATCTTGAAAGGATTACAAATAGAAACTTGAATCTTCTGCGATATCTTCAGCACTCCAGATAAACATGAATAGCAGGAGGTGGATGATTAAGAAATGCACCGGCATGAGAAAACATTTACAACGAGGAAAGGAATATGATCAACAAAGCTTGAATTGAATCAACTGGAGAACAAAAAGAATGAAGAATGATAAACTTGTAGAGCATCTTCATGAGAACCACCGGGTAAAAACATTGAAAGAAAATAATGAAGAGACTTCACATGAATGAAAAGGATAGTTGATTAAGAAATGTGAGTCCTTGAAGAAAAAAGGGGTGGGAGAGCGGGAAAACAAAGGCAACTTGGGGACGGATGAAATGAACAACATTGGGAAAACTGAGAGGTGATCTTGCGAATGTTGAAATGATCGGATCCACTTGAGGAGAAGCACGCCGGTTGAAAAGGATTGACATGACAACCTCGATTATCATGAAGGATTAGTATTCACATAGAAATATGTGAACACCGCTTAGGAAAGGTATGGAATCCACATTTGACTTCGAAGCAACTCGAATACCACAACTCAAAACAAAACAAAGGATTGGCTTGCAGAATAAGCCAGAACAAACATATGATGGAGATTTCATCCGAAGTTTTCATGGTGGGGCCCACACGGGCTCGATCGTACATCACCATCATGTACAAGGCAGTGCACATGACATACAAAGCGTCCCCGAGTCAGCATAGCCAAGGACTCTTTAAGACACAATGAGACCACTTTAAACCAACCGTGGATAGGCGGACCACTAGACGTCGAACCCTAATCTCATATCATGCATCTGTCGGAAAGATATTCTAGGAGCTACCTGAATTCCCACCTATAAACTCCCAAAACTTTTTGGTTATCCAATCAGGTGTTGGGCATACAGGGGAAGCATAATATCTCACCCAAACTAACAATCCCTACATCCAGTTGTATCCATCCTTCAACACATAACCAAGAAACCTTTGGAAATCATGTACCTCAACCTTCGAAAAGCATCCGTTATACGAGTTATGGCAATACTCCCGATCTCCCGCCCCAGTACTGGGTGGTGTCGAGGTTATCTCACCAACAATTGCATACAAGAGATTTTCGATGTCGGCGAACTCAGGTATTCCAGAACTGCAATGATAAAATTGTGACGAAAACACCTCGGAGCTCAACTCCCCGGACACTGCCACAACCCCTAAATGTCAGGAGGCACCAAGAATAATGTTCTCCTCACAAGAATACCGGAATGATTCCAAGATACCCGCGTGATCCAAAAAAAATGTGGAATTTGAGGAGAGAAAAGTCAAAACTTCTACGTCAGAAGCACCAGAGCGACGAAGGGACTGAGGATTAAAAAGAATCCTACTCTCCGATATATATAATCCTAAGACTCAAAACATTTTGTTCTAGACTCAACAGCGTCAGCGATTCGATCAAGCAGGGGGCTCCTAAGTCGGGGATGGCTCTGTTTACCAACTTGTAACACCCACGATGCGGCTATATCTCCCACGTGTCGAGGCACGACTTATTATAGGCATAACCGCATGGTGGTTTAGTCACAAGTGGGGTAATCTTCACACAATCCCATGTACTGAATAAGAAAGGGATAAAGAGTTGGCTTACAATCACCACTTCACACAATACATAAATAATTCATACATCATCCAAATGCACTCAAAGGTCCGTCTACGGAACCAAAATAAAGGAAGTCAACCCCAACTGCTAGATCCCCGATCGTCCCAAATGGGCTCCACTACTGATCAACCCGAAAAGACACAAAACAACGATCATGATCTTCATCGAGCTCCCGCTTGAGCTCGTTTGCGTCACCTGCACTGGTATCATCGGCACCTGTAACTGTTTGGAAGTATCCGTGAGTCACGAGGACTCAGAAATCTCACACCCGCGAGATCAAGACTATTTAAGCTTATGGGTAGGATAGGGTAATGAGGTGGAGCTGTAGCAAGCACTAAGCAAATATGGTGGCTAACATATGCAAATAAGAGTGAGAAGAGAAGCAACGCAACGGTCGAGAAGTTAGAAGTGATCAAGAAGTGATCCTGAAACTACTTATGTTCAAGCATAACACAAGACCGTGTTCACTTCTCGGACTCCGCCAAAAAGAGACCATCACGGCTGCACACGCAGTTCATGCATTTTAATTAAGTCAAGTGGCAAGTACTCTACAACCGGACATTAACAAATTCCCATCTGCCACATAACCGCGGGCACGGCTTTTGAAAGTTTATACCCTATAGGGGTGTCCCAACTTAGCCCAGCACAAGCTCTCATGGTCAACGAAGGATATTCCTTCTCCTGGAAAGACCCGATCAGTCTCCGAATCCTAGTTACAAGACATTTCGACAATGGTAAAACAAGACCAGCAAGACCGCCCGAATGTGCTGACAAATCCCGATAGGAGCTGCACATATCTCGTTCTCAGGGCACACCGGATGTACAAGACGTCGGGTTGGCATAGATCTTGGTTGCCCAGGGGGCGCCGGACATCGCCTAGTTCGGACCAACACTTAGAAAAGCACTGGCCAGGGGGGGGGGGGGTTAAAAATAAAGATGACCCTCGGGCTCGCGAAAACCCAAGAGAAAGTTATAGGTTGTTATGCAAATGTAAAACCAAGGTTGGTCCTTCCTGGAGGAGTTTTATTCAAAGCGAACTATCAAGGGGTTCCCATAACACCCAACCGTGTAAGGAACCCAAAATCAAGGAACATAACACCGGTATGACGGAAACTAGGGCGGCAAGGGTGGAACAAAATGCCAGGCATAAGGCCGAGCCTTCCACCCTTTACCAAGTATATAGTTGCATTAATCAAAATAAGAGATATTGTGATATCGCAACATATCCATGTTCCAACAAGGAACAAACTTCAACTTCACCTGCAACTAACAACGCTATAAGAAGGGCTGAGCAAAAGCGGTAACACGGCCAAACAATGGTTTGCTGGGAAGGTGGGTTAGAGGCTTGACATGGCAATATGGGAGGCATGATATAACAAGTGGTAGGTAGCGCGACATAGTGGTTGAGCGAACAACTAGCAAGCAAAGATAGAGGTGATTTCGATATGCAATGAGTTGCATATTGAGGAAACACCACATGACTAATTTGGTTCTCTCCCGTTTATGTACTCAACAATATTAAATGTTGGTTAGCATGGCAAGGGGTGAAGCATAATGAAACTACCTATCTAGGCAAGTTTAAATGAGGCCGGAACAACAACCAACAATTTCAGAAAATCCCCATATGCATATTATGAATTTGGTACTGTTCTTCCTTAAACCATATTTAAGATTTGTTAAACATGCAAAGTAATGCCACCATGTTAAACTATGCATTTTTCTACCGCATTTACATATAAGGTTTGTTTAAATCCGAGCTACGGTTAAATAGTTATGAAATAAAACATTTCAACATGGCATATGAGCAAATTTAATCAAACAACAGTTTAAACATTTTAAACATGGATGAATGATGCAGATAATGAAACTAGATTAAATTCTAAGCATTTAACATATATAATTTGTTTTAAACCGATGCATGGTTTGATAGTTATTAAACGCATGAACTAGAGGGACTAAACTGTAAAACAGGTTTTCTCTGGATAAATGCGAAAATCGCCGCACTGAAAAAAAACACCAATGGGCCGAATCTGGTGGGCACTGGGGCGCTAACCATGGGCCACATGGGCCGGTACGGTGGAGGAAGAGGCAGGCCACTGGGCGGGCTGATGGAAGCGGTTCTAGGCCTAGCAGAGAAAACGCCGGCCCATGCGGGAGTCAATGCGAGCAGGCGCGAAGCTCATCGCCCTCGATCCCGTGAGGGACGAGGCCATGGCAGTGTCGGCGGCCAACGGTGACAGCGGCAGCGACGGATCCGGGAATGGGGAGGCACATGGCGCTCCGGGCGGCGGCGCGAGCATCCTTGACGGCGGCGAGCTGCATTAGGCAGACGACGGTGACAGTTAGAGAGAGAGAGAAAGGGAGCAAGGGAAGAAAGCAAGAGAAGGGCGGGGTCGGCCTGGTTGTGGTGGTGGTCGCCGACGGAGACTCCGGCGGGGTTGACGGCCGATGGCGGGGTCCGGTGGGGGTCGAGGTGGGCGCGAGGAGGCGCGGTCGGACGGGAGGCGTTCAGGGCTCTCCGATCCAGATCGGAGACGGCGGCGCAAGCGAGCGCCTCAGGCTTGAATGGGCTCAGCAGGCCCTAGATGGGCCTGGCAGGGCCGGCGCGAGGTGGGAGGAGGGAGGCGCTGGCAGGGGCACGTGGCGCGCTGCCACTAGCCCTAGGCGGCGGCGATGGGGGTTCAGGTGGCGGCTCGCCCGCAGGGGCGGCACCAAGTGGTGGCAGCGGGTTAGGCTAGCGTGGAAAATGAGGTGGTGGGAGGAGGCTGGTGGCACGCAGATTTCGAGGTGGGGCTAGGTTTTCCAGAAATGGAAGGGGTGCCTATTTATATGCAAGGGGCTAGGTTAGGGGGATTAGCTCCGTTTTGGAGCCGTTCGATCACCATCGGACGGTCCGAAGCGGAGGGGTAGGTAGGTGGGCTAGATGGACTGTGTAGAGGGGGTTGGGCTGAGAAGAGGGGGAAGAAGTGAGTCCTGGCAGCAATTTCTGGAGATCGAAAACGTCCGATGATTTGACCGACTATATTGTTGCTATAGTTATCCGTTGGGGCATCAAACGAACTCCGAATGCGATGAAATTTGATAGGCGGTCTACCTACACTATAATAAGACCGCACGCCAACTTTTATCCCATTCTGAGAACATTTTCCAGCCACTTATAAAAGAATATTTCGGAGGTGTCGCGGGCGCGTGCAAGTGTGTCTGGGCTCAGAACGGACAACGGAAGGAACTGGGGACCCGGACCGATGCAACTTTTGAAAACATGATGATGCAATGCACATGATGACATGGCAAGATGCAACATGCAAGCGAATGATATGGCAACAACAGCGAATAACTGGAAGACACCTGGTGCATCGGTCTCGAGGCGTCGCAGTGTCCTCCTCCGTCACGGAGGAGAACATCAAGGAGCTGCGGGAGGCACGGTATTTGACCGCGAAAATCAAGCACATGCTTCCCGATCCGGCACAGGTCATCCCCACTCTGGAGCCCAGTGAGAGGGTGGTGTTTATCCCCCACTTCCTCTGTGGACTCAGAATCGCCGTTCACCCCTTTGTAAGGGGTCTCATATTCTACTACAGGCTGGATTTTCACGATCTGGCCCCAAATTCATTCCTTCACATTTCGGCGTTATCGTCGTGTGTGAAGTCTTCCTCTGTGTCCCTCCACACTTCGATTTATGGCTCAAGATTTTTAATGTGAAACCGAAGGTGGTCAATGGGAAACACGCGGACTGTGGTGGCGCCATGGTGAGCAAGCTCCCCAAAGTCAATTGGCCAAAGGGAGTCTCTGTGGACACCGTCAAAATATGGCAAAAGGAATGGTTCAATATTATAGAACCTCGCGGCTCCAAGTGGGCAGCCACACCAGCCTTTAGATCCGGACCCCCGCTGAGGCTTACATCCTGGACCAACAAGGGTCCGAACTGGGGGTCGGTCCCTGAGGTACTGCTGCTGCAGAAACGCGTCAAGAGCATGATAGCGAAGGACATTACCCTTGCAGACGTAATCCAAGTGATGTTGATCCGCCAAGCACTTACCTGCCAGAGGCGGCCCCTCAAGATGTGGGAGTTCAGTCAAGAAGGGCCGCGGACCCTACAAGGGTTCTACGGCACAACACATAAGGGGGTCTGTAAGCTGCTTTTTAAGAAGCAGAAATCGTGGCCAAGGTCCTCGGACGACACCGGCCTCGACTGCAACCATTCGGCCTCCAAGGTAAATTCTAAAAACTCCAAACACCAATAGGCATTGTTAACCCGAGGGAGAGATGCTAAGTAATCCATCCCCAAACAGGTCTGGTTTAAGAAGGCGGAGTAGATCCTGTGTCCGGCTCCGCTCCCTAAAGACCCAGCCAATCCCCTTCTAATGAGGATGCTGGTCCCGACGCCATACCAGGCACCGATAAAGAAGGACAAGAAGAAGAAGAAAAGAGAGGAGGGCACTTTGGACGCAGTGTCCGGAGACGCTGATGCCCAGTCCTCTCATGAGGGTGATGACTACGACGACAAGGAGGAGAAATAAGATGATCCTCCCCGCAAGGGCAAAAAGAGGGCGGCCTCCAAAGACCTGGAAGCCGGAGCATCCAAGAGGGACAAAATTACCCTCCCCAATGACTCGAAGTCAGATGCCAAGGTTGTCCCGAAGCACCGGCGCCGGACTAAGCCCCAAGCCGACTCGTAAGTGGTCCGAGATTTTTTGCACTTATTCAATTAATGAACTGTGATGGTTACTCTAAGTTTTCTCTTTTAGTCCGGCCCGCGATCTTCCCCCACTATCTTCGTCCTCGGGGGATCTGCCATCGGAGATGATGGACAGCGGGTCGCCTCCATTAGCCTCCCCGCCGCCTAGGGCGGATGGCGCCAAGGTGTCATCTCATAGGCCCTCCCTAAGCCTTTAAGAGACGCGGGCGGGGGGGGGGGCGATTTAACGATGCCAAAGGGTAATACCTCGGCTGCCAGAGGGCCGGGGGGACGGTCTTCATGAAGACTGGCGACGAGGGCCCCGGTCAATCCGTCCCCAGCCGCAGACTACTCCAAAGACCCACACGGCCCCAGGGTCGAGTGAACGACCTCCTGCAGGCGAAGAGGTAGCAGCGACCTCTACTAATCCGAAGGCGCTGAATATAATGGCGGGTGCACTTCAAAGTGCGTTAGTCATAGACGAGCACCGCACCCTGATGGGCACGGTGTATGAGAAGATTCAGTCCGCCAAGAGCAGGCTGAATGAAGCCTTCTCCAGCCTGCTAGGAAGCTTCGAGGTACGCAATGTAATGTCTTTGATCATTTTTGTGAACTACATGTCTGTACACAGATAGTAGCCCCTGAGACTCTGTTTGGTTTTTGAAAGAAAAGCGAGCAGAGGATCAATAATCAATTATTAGGTGGTAACACACTGTTTTATTTGGATTAAAATAGGCTTCGCTGTTACCGGCGACTGCCAAATCTGTAGAAGTTTTCGAACTCAAGCGGAAACTGGAGCGAGCCGAGGAGGACCTAGTCCTTGTTACCATGCGGCTTGACCAGGCGCAAGGTATAAGATACATCTTACTATATGCCTTTTTATGTCCGTGTTTTCTGTGGAAATTCAAGAGCTGCAATGTGCGTGCTTGTACCGATGGTGCCGCCATAGTGGAAACCCTCGGGAGAGAGCTTGCTCAAGCCAAGGAGCAAGCAAGGGTAAGCAAGGCAGCCACCGATAAGGCGGTTGTGGACTTGACGGCTGAACAGGCCGCTCGGCGCCGTTTTGAGGAAAAGGTGACCAAGATGGATCAAAAACTCAAGGACACCGCCGCCAAGTGCGAGTACTTGGAAACAGAAAATAAGGCGAAGGGGATCGAACTCGCCAAGGCCCGTTAATATGCTTCGGAGGCACGGACCGAATCCCGCGCAGCGCGCGAGGAAATCCGTCAAGCCAGTCAGATAGCGGCTGGTAAGCCTCTTCTTTTACAGGCTAAACTTGGGGACCGGAAGTATGCCTTGCTTAATCGACTATAGAGTTCTCCAGATGCATATGCGGATCTGCTGACGAGTGCTGCGGACGCCGCCCAATTCTTCCCGGTCTAGGAGGGGTACAAGTCGGAGAAGCTCTTCTAGTCGCAGTTCGTGGAGCAGGAGCATCCCCTACTATCAGCGTCCTGGGAACGGGGGTCCCCAGACTTGCCTGCCTGCAGCCCACGGCGTGGCTCCACCAGCGGCCCTATACGACCCATCTTTAGCAGCAAACACTCAAGTCCCCCCCGAGGGTCCAAGCCTCGTGAGGCAGACGACACAAGACCTCTTCGGGGGCGGCCTCACCAGGCTGGCTCGCAAGGGGCGGAGAGATCAAGGTGAGGGGCACCTCGCGAGGTCCTTGTGACGCAAGCCATGACGACCAAGGCCAGGCGGGCTACAGCGCCCAGTGTACTCGTTTCCTCTTTGGTGCTAAGGAGGCAAGCACAGGTGAGGAGTCCCGAGGCATCAGGCAAAGGTTTCCATATCGGTGCAACAAGACCAAGACCAGCGGGACGGCAGGACGGAGGTCACCATGGAGCCCAGGACGGTGTCACCACCAGAGCCTTTGGCAGGCGAAGACCACCTTTTGTTAGGATAACTTGTACTAGTTGTCTCCCTTCAAATTTGGCCATTGTTGGATCCCTTCCTGCCAACATTTGGGAAGAGAACCAGGGCCTCTATAAATAGGACTAGCCACCACCTTAGGGAGGCATTGGATCTGGAACTGGACCCACTCCCCCAAGGGCACCATACAAGCTCACCAAGCTCAAGAACACCTCTCCTCGAGA
Source organism: Triticum urartu (assembly GCF_056163025.1). NCBI lineage: Eukaryota > Viridiplantae > Streptophyta > Magnoliopsida > Poales > Poaceae > Triticum > Triticum urartu. Next base: position 141,880,610 of record NC_141873.1, on the reverse strand, counting down.
GGCTGTTCATCCCTTGTACTTGTTCATCATCAGCCGACGAGGCAATCCACCACACCACACTGGAGTAGGGTATTACACCACATCGGTGGCCCGAACCAGTATAAACCCTATGTCCTTTGTTCTGCGAGTTCGACGTCCTGAGATTTGAGATTGTGGTGAGAGCATGAGCTATGGGGAGGGGAGATCTTCTTGTGCACCCCAGAGTTCGAACTTCAAGGGTTTATCGGAACCCGAAATCCAACATTTGGCGCGCCAGGTAGGGGGTCCCGCTTCGATCGTTTTTCTTCAGGATCCTTCACATGAGAAGACTAGGCACGGTGCCTGTGCTCGGGTCCGTCCCTGCAGCATTGATAAACCCAAGGGCTGAGCTCTGTCTGGCGGGCCGGCCCCATTCACGTCACCTCCTGGGGTCGTTGGTGCTTGGCCTTCTCATGCGATAGCCTTAGGAGATTCGCTCGGCGCAGGTTGCCTAACCATCTCGCGGGACCACCACAGTCATCAAGAGCCAAGACCAGGCGCAACCCGCCTTGAGGTAGGGCCTCGTGAGTCCCGCGCTGGCTCACGAGTGCCCAGACATACCTCGTCCAGCCCTGCCGTGCAAGCCACGTGTCAGGGCGGGGCTGTACACACACCGGGGGCTCCACTCAGAGGGAGCCCTCACCCATGCACCAGTGGAAGCACCATGCTCCGCGCTGGCAGTGAACACGGCCGAGGAGCGATTATGCCCGTGCAAGTGTGGAAGCGCTATGCTCCGTGCTGGTGATAAACAACTGAGTGCGGCCCCATGGCTGTATCAACCTCAGGGAGCCTCCGAGCTCAGTGTCTGGCCTCATCGCAAGACCTCCCCTCGGGAGATTCGCGCGAGGGGGCTGGGCATGGGGGTTGCGCTCGGGTCTCGCCCAAATGTATGTCACCCTGCCAGGTCCCTCGGACCTGGTCACCGCTGTCGGATTTCAGGTTCCGGCAGACCCTTGAGGTTTGAACACCGGGGTGCGCACATAGATCTCTCCCCTACTGATCTACGTCCGATCCTCTCGTGCGGACTAAGATGAAAATGATGAACAACACAAGAGACACGAGGTTTATACTAGTTCGGGCCACCGTTGTGGTGTAATACCCTACTCCAGTGTGTTGTGTGGTGGATTGCCTCTGGGGCTGATGATGGACAGTACAAGGGAAGAACAACCTCGCGAGAGGTGTTCTTGCGCTGGTGCGATGAACTGCTAGGGTGAGTTCCGTTGCCTCTCTCTCTCTCTCTGCTAGGGTTCTACCAGATCTCTCGATGTTCTTGGGGTGTCTAGATGTCTCTACTCTGTGGTGGCTTGCTCTATTTATAGAGGCCCTGGGCCTCTCCCCGAAGAATTGAGCAGGAAGGGCGCCAACAATTGGCCATTTTGAAGGGGAACATCTAGTACAAGTTATCCTGACCAAAGGTGGTCTTTGGCTGCCAAAAGCACTGGTGATGATGCCGTCTTGGGCTCCATGGTGACCTCCGTCCTGCCGTCCGGCTGGTCTTGGTCTCGTTGAACCGGAATGCTAACATTTGCCTGATACCTTGGCCTGTGCTTGCCCCCTTTGCACCAAAGGGGAAACAAGGACCCTGTGCAGGGCGGCGCCCGCTTGGCCTTGATCGTCATGGCTTGCGTCATAGGATCCTCGCGAGGTACCCTCGCATTGATCTCTCCGCCTCCTCGCGAGCCTGCCTGATGAGGCCGCTCTCGACGAAGCTTCCTGTCGTCCGCCCCGCGAGGCTTGGCCCCTCGCGAGGGTCTTAAGCTTGCGTTGATGAAGATGGGCCGCGCTGGGCCCCCACTTGAGCCACGCCGCAGGCCGCGGGCAGGCAAGTCTGGGGACCCCCGGTCCCAGAACGCCGACAGTAGCCCCCGGGCCCAAGGCGCGCCCGGGCTTGGCCTGACAGAGAAGCGAAGGGGCAAGCACAAAGCGCTGCGAGCCCTAACAGCCTGCGGCCTTGGGCGCCGCGTGGCGGTTGATTGGACGTGGGCGTCTGCACTCCCCACAACGCCTCGACAACTGCACGACTAACAAAAGGGGGTGCCCGGGCCAGGCTTACTTGACCTGCTCTCGCCGTCTTGCCCTAGATCCCCTTTCTTGCTTTCCTCCCTCTTGCTCCCGAAATCGTCTAGATCCGTCTCAATCCTTCGCATCCGACACGCCATGGCGACTCGCAAGTCCCCGGCTGATGCTTGGTACTCGCCGGCCCTAGATTCCCCGAATTTGTTGGAGAAGAACCTCGCTCTCGCGCGCCTGATGACGGTGGCGCAGGGCAGCGAGGGGGCGACTGTGCTCAAGGTCGGCTCTAACCAGCCTGAGGGCAAGGGGAGCACCTTCTACCCGTTCTTCGTGAGCGCCATTGTCTCCGGTCTGGTGCCTCCTTTCTCTGAGTTCTTCTATGTCGTTCTCCTCCAATACAACTTGCAGGCCTTGCATCTCCACCCCAACTCTGTCCTTCTCCTGGCGATTTTCGCCTACTATTGTGAGGCTCATGTTGGTGTGAAGACCTCGGTGGCCTTGCTACGCCACTTTTTCTCCCTCCGGGTTTCTGGCGCTCAGGTCTCCGCATGCGCGAGCTTCATTGCATACTCCAGCTCCAACGCCATCTCGAAGCCTGGGAAGAGGATCGAAGGCTACCGGAGCAAGTGGGTCATGACGGATGTCGGGCGCCTCCACCCTCGTCTGGTATTGCCCACGGGGAAATCTAAGTCCATTGACGCATGGTCCCGCGCGGAGCTCGTCGACCCTCGCGCGAAGGCGGTGTTGAGGAGGATGAACGCAGACCTGAGGCCAAGCAACTTGGGGGCAGCGAAGCTAACCGGGGCCACGCTCCTGAGGGAGTTCTTGGAGCACCGGGTGGCTCCGCTCCAGGAGCTCTTGCTCCCACTGTGGAGGCTCGGAGGAGCAGACGCCGCCCTGCGCCTGAGCTCCGAGGCCCTGACCGACGAAGATCTGCCTGCGGCCCTCCATTCCTTGGTTGGGGGAGACGTGGCGAGCTCGGTGAGTGCCCCCATCCCCCTGTTCCTTCGTGACGACTGGGAGCAGGTGGTGAACGCCATGCCCACCTTCAACGGTGAAGGGCTGGTGCCTGTGGTAGCTCCCGAAGATCTGGCGGTCCTGGCGACGGTGAACTTGTCCTCCCGCAGCTCCAGTGGGGAAGAAGAGGCGGAGGAGGAAGCGTCCAACTCGGAGGAGACTGGCGAGGATTGGGGGGAGTCCTTCCCTCGGCGCAGGTCCCAGGCCCTCCGCTCCATGCCGGATGACGACAAGGCCAGCGCCAGGCGAGGAAGGGAGGGCTCTCCCTCGGTCACGAGGAAGGGCAGGTCGAGCCTGGTTCCCCCAGAGTCTGCTCTGGTCCCTGGGGGTCCAAGGCTAGCTCCATCCCTCCTGACGCGCCTTCTGCTTCCAGGCCCTCCAAGGCTGACCCCCGCTGTAGGCTCTCGGGCTTCATGTTTGGCCGAAGTTGCTTGAGTCCACGGACGACGTCCAGTAAGTGCTCGATTCGTGCTCTGCTTGGTTTCAGCCACTGAAGCTTGATGTTTGCGCTCTTTTACCAGGCCGGCACCTGCTGCCAAGAGGTTGAAGGAGCCTTCTACGGCCCCGCTTGGGGCGAATACATCTGTCGGGGCGACGCCTTCGGCTGTTGGGGGAGAGGACGGCGAGGCCGTGCCTCTCTGACCCAACCACCCTTGCGAGGCCAACTGGGGCACCCCGGCGAGGAGTTAACCCCTGTGGCCCCGCTGCACCTGGAGTCGACTGTGCCTGACACTGCGGCTGTGGCGGCCAAGGCTCTGGAGGTCCCTTCTGCCAAGCCGTGGTCACGCTGCCATCTTCTCCGCCTGCTCCACAGGTTCTTGTCTCTTCTGCTCCCTCCGCCGCTGTCCTGGACCAGGTTGCCAATGAGCTGAGCCAACTTCGGCAGGATCTCCTGAGCGCGGACCCTCGTTTGGTGGCCGGGCGTCTGGAGTTGGCCTCTGGCTGGGCCCGTTCTGCTGCTTCCGTCCGAGCGGTGCTGAGCCAAGCCGTGTCATCCTCCGACGAGGAGAAGCGGGCCGCTGACCAAGCCAAGGCCGCTCGCGACGCTGCCCTGGGCAACGCTGCAGCTGCCCAGGGCCGCTGCAAGACGCTTGAGGCCAAGCTGCAAGGCCTGCGCGACGAGCTCACCAAGGAGGTGCACAGCCGCGGGGAGATGGAGAAGGAGATGAAGGCTAGGGAGGCCGCCGCCAAGGACCGGGACGCCAAGCTTGATGACTGCCACAGCCGACTAGAGACACGAGCTCACCAAGGAGGTGCACAGCCGCGGGGAGATGGAGAAGGAGATGAAGGCTAGGGAGGCTGCCGCCAAGGACCGGGACGCCAAGCTTGATGACTGCCATAGCCGACTAGAGACACTAGAGCGGTCGCTGAAGACGGAGAGGACCGAGCTGGACGCCAAGGCGAAGGTCCTGACGGAGGACCGGGTGGCCTTCGCAAAGCTGGAGAAGAAGGCTCGTGGCATACTGAAGATGTTGTATGAGAGCGGCCAGGAGTTGCCGTTGGCTGGTGAGGAGGACGGCCCCGCCAAACTGCTCCCCTTCCTGGTTGATGCACTTGAGGATGTCGCTGACGGCCTTGGCCCCACGGTCGAGGCCAAGGCATGTGCCCTGTCTTCTGCGGCGCTGACGCGTGTCCTCAGCCATGTCTACCTGCGCGACCCCAACATCGACTTTGACAGCCTGCTGGAGCCCGTGAGCGGCGACTGTGCCGCTGCCGCCGCTGAGGCCGTGAGAGGCCGAGCCGAGGTTATGCTGGGGAAGTTCCGCTCCCCCAGCGTCCTGCCCGGGCGCGGTGCCGCCGGCCTCGCGACCTCGGGAGGCGAAGCCGTCCAGCATGACTCCACCACCGGTGGCGGCGTTACTGGGGAGTGATCCCTTCGCGACTTCCATTCTGTTTTATTCCTGCACATGCACCATGCCTCGCGGAGGCGTTTAAACTTGTGTTTGGCGTTGTGGAACAATCTTATGGCTTGTAATATTTGCTTTGAATTTCCTGGAATTTGCATTTTCCTCTCCTACTTGCTTACGCTCTACGTCGGCAGGGCCCGGCCCCGCGCGTACCTCACCCAGCGTTAGCCCCGACCGGAAACCAAGGACGGGACTAAGGAGTGAGGGGCTACGTGGCAAGTTAGGCTCCTGAGTCGTGATGCTCAGGAGTCCCCCTTGACACGCGAGTAACAAGTAGGGAAGGGGGGAGCGAGAAGTGGATTGACTGTTCTACGTCGGCAGGGCCCGGCCCCGCGCGTACCTACCTCACCCAGCGTTAGCCCCGACCGGAAACCATGGACGGGACTAAGGAGTGAGGGGCTATGTGGCAAGTTAGGCTCCTGAGTCGCGATGCTCAAGAGTCCCCCTTGACGCTCAAACGGGTTTCGTACCTTGGCTCCGCTCGGGGAGTGGCGCGCGACGACCAGGTCCAAGGGACCTGGCTGGATGGCGTGTGCTTGGGCGAGGCCCGGGCGTAGCCCCCATGTCCAGCCCCCTCGCGCAGCACTCCCGAGGGGAGGCGTTGCGATGGTGCCAGACACTGAGCTCTGGGCTCCCTGAGGTTGGTACGGCCATGGGCCGCCCGCAGTTGTTTATCACCAGCGCGGAGCATAGCGCTTCCGTATGTGTACGGGCATAGCCGCTCCTCGGCAGTGTCGTCAGCCAGCGCGGAGCATGGTGCTTCCACTGGTGCGTGGGAGGGGTCTCCCCTCCGGGAGGAGCCCTCAGGGCATGTACAACCCCGCGCTGATACGTGGCTGGCACGGTAGGGCTAGGAGAGGTGTATTTGGGCACCCGTGAGCCAGCGCGGGACTCACGAGGCCCTACCTCGAGGCGGGTTGCGCCTGGCTCTGGGCCTTTATCAATTGGTGTGTTCCTGCAGGGTTGTTAGAATGCTCTACGTCCTCAGGTCCCGGCCCTCGAGCGAGCTCAGCCACCGCTGGTATGACAGGTCGCGATGTCGTGGGTCAAGGCCAGGGGGTGAGGGCTGGAGAGCCAGTAGGAGCCCATGAGTCGCGATGCTCAGGTACCCCCCTTTTAACGTGCAAGCGCTTTGCATGACAACAAGCAGTAGGTGATAATCATGGGAATCAGATTAAGCGTGAAAGAACAACTTCACCCTAAGGTAAATGCTAGAAATGCAACTGCCGCTGGGTCGGGCCCGAGCGGCGTCGGGATGATGCAGCCCGAGGGGCGCCCCCAACAAGGTAGGTAAAGAGCATAACCAAAATGGATACATGTCGCGGGGATGGACCCACGCGGCCTGGGAATGGTGCAGCCCTATGGGGCCCAGGGGCCTCGGGAGGCTCCGGTGGCGCGTGCAGGTCTTCGGGGACCATCGCCACCTCCGCCAGGACCGCGCGATGCCTGACCTCCTGAGCCTCCAGAATGCTCCTCAACAGGCGCTGATGTGTGGCGACCACGCTCGGCAGGCCGAAGGGCATGCGAACGTAGGCGCTCCTGGGACGCAGCTCGGTTGAGCCCTGGTACGTCGACGCAGGCGCGTAGTCCTCCATCCTCGCCTGGATGTGTGGCCATGACAGGTAAGCGGCGGCTGCCGCGCATGACTCTGGACTCTTGTAGCTCATGGGTGTTCCTTGCGATGAACTTCTACGGATTTGGTCTCCTTTGACTTGTACCTTCCTGGGGGAAGCGTGCTTGAAAGCACCCCTCCAAGTGGTGCCCGAGTGCCTCCCCCGTGACCTTGGCAAGGTCGGCGGCTCTCCAAGAGAGAGCCCTTGAGCCCTGCCTGAGGAGGCCCCTCGGCGCGCCTTCCTATGCGTGAGAGTGTGGCGCTCCCTGGTCGGGCGCGAATCTTGACGCGATACCTCCGGAGGTGCCTGCTTCCTTGTGGCTCGGGCCAAGTGAGGTCTTCTTCTTCTTGAGGGTCGCCTCGGCAGGCCTCCCGCTCCTGCGATCTGGGTCTTCGATTGCTGCGGCTTGGAACGCATGCTCGAGCGAGCACACTGCGTCCCTTTCTTCACAGGGTACGGTGATGACTCCACCACTTCCTGGCATCTTGAGGACATTGTAACCATGGTGAGTCACTACCATAAACTTGGCTAGGGTTGGGTACCCAAGGATGGCGTTGTACGGCAGGCGGATGTGAGCGACGTCGAAGTCGATGAGCTCGGTGCGGTAGTTGTTGCGTTGCCCGAAGGTGACCGGAAGGCGAACCTACCCAATTGGAACAGTGGAACCATCGGTGACTCCTGATAAAGGCTTGGTCGGCTGAAGCTGGTCGTACGGCACATGGAGATTGTCGAACGTCTCGACGGACAGGACGTTGAGTCCTTCTTCGCCATCGATGAGGGTCCTGGTGACCTGCACATTGCTGATGACTGGGGAGCAAAGCATCGGGAGGACTCCGGCCATTGCCGCACACTTGAGCTGGTCTGCGGAGCTGAATGTGATCGCACACGAAGACCACCTGAGAGGGCGCGTGGCCTCAAGCTTGGGAAGGACTGCATTCACCTCACGAGGAAACTACTTGAAGATGCGCTGTGAGGCTGGGGGCTGGGTGCCACCCAAGATGCAAGCAATTGCACGCGGCTCTTGGAAGCCCCCAGCCCCATCGTCTTGGTGTTGGCCTTCTTTTCTTTCGAGTCGGCTGCCGGGAGCTCGAGGAGGGAGAGACGCCCTTCCTCAGCCCTGGCGCACTTGTTCGCCAAGTTGAACAGCTCCAGGGATGTGCACAGGTCTTCATGGATTGCTAGCTCTTCCTTCATCTTGACGTCGCGCACGCCGTCGGAGAAGGCTGAGATGATAGCTTCTTCAGTCACCTTGGGGATCTTGAGGCGAGCGTAGTTGAAGCGCTGGATGTACTTCTGCAGGGTTTCTCCCGGCTGTTGCTTGATGCGGCGCCGGTCGCTCACGGCCGGGGGCCGGTCGCGAGTGCCCTGGAAGTTGGCGATGAAGCGGGTGCGCATCTCGCTCCAGGAGGGCGATGAAGCGGGTGCTGGGAGCCAGGTGCGGGCGCCGTCCTTGAGCGCCATGGGGAACCAATTCGCCATGACCTTTTCGTCTCCGTTGGCCGCTACGATGCCCAGCTCGTAGAGCTGCAGGAACTCCGCGGGGTCCGTTGTGCCATCGTAGCGGGGAGGGAGGTCAGGTTTGAACTTGCCTGGCCATGTGACACCGCGCAGCTCGGGGGTGAAGGCAAGGCAGCCCACCGTGGCCACCGGCGCCCTTTGCTGGTGCTGGACTTGTTCTTGCGGGTCACCACGCGCCTCCACTAGGAGCAGCACGGGGTCTCGTCGTGGGGGCGCTGGGGCGCGATCTTGGCGTGCCGGCGCTGGGAGCGCGCGAGCACCTTCCCGGGGTCGTGGGATCTCTTGGCAGCTCCCTTCTTGCTGTGCAAGCGCCGGACGTGGAGGGTCCCGCCCTGGGGCTGCGCGCCTTGGAGCCAAGGCACCTTCTTGGGGAGGAGGCGGCGGAGGCGCCTCCTAATCCTAGGCCCCTGCATGGGATGAGGGCGAAGCAGCGAGAGGGACCGCAAGGGGGAGCCCCCCGCGGCACTGACGAGCTCGGTGATGCGGGCGAGCCAGTCCTCGTAGAGGTCGTCGACGGGGCGATAGTGCAGGAGCTCCGGCGCCAAGAGCGATGAGGCGTGCGCATCCATGGGTGCTCGACGGGCGTGGGACGACGAGCCAGCTGGAGTCAGCGACGGGGTGGCGGTGCGGCCATCCCGCCGCACCGAAGGATGCTGGGACGAGGCATTCTGCTCATTCCCTGTCGGGCCGGTGGCGGCGTTGGCGGCGGGTGACGGGGAACGATGTGGGGGGCCGCCAACAGGCGTCGTCTGGGCGACGCGAGTGGCGCGAGCAGCCCGGCGCTCGGTGCGAGCCCGGCGAGCGTGAGCCATGGACACGACGGAAGATCACGCGCGAACAGCGGAAGAAAGATTCTGGTGCACCCCTACCTGGCGCTCCAAATGTCGGATTTCGGGTTCCGACAGACCCTTGAGGTTCGAACACTGGGGTGCGCGCGGAGATCTCTCCCCTACCGATCTACATCTGATCCTCTCGTGCGAACTAAGATGAAAATGATGAACAACACAAGAGACACGAGGTTTATACTGGTTCGGGCCACCGTTGTGGTGTAATACCCTACTCCAGTGTGTGGTGTGGTGGATTGCCTCTGGGGCTGATGATGGACAGTACAAGGGAAGAACAGCCTCGCGAGAGGTGTTCTTGCGCTGGTGCGATGAACTGCTAGGGTGAGTTCCGTCGCCTCTCTCTCTCTCTCTCTGCTAGGGTTCTACCAGATCTCTCGATGTTCTTGGGGTATCTAGATGTCTCTACTCTGTGGTGGCTTGCTCTATTTATAGAGGCCCTGGGCCTCTCCCCGAATAATTGAGCGGGAAGGGCGCCAACAATTGTCCATTTTGAAGGGGAACATCTAGTACAAGTTATCCTAACCAAAGGTGGTCTTCGGCTGCCAAAAGCACTGGTGATGATGTCGTCTTGGGCTCCACGGTGACCTCCGTCCTGCTATCTGGCTGGTCTTGGTCTCGTTGCACCGGAATGCTAACCTTTGCCTGATCCCTTGGCCTGTGCTTGCCCCCTTTGCACCAAAGGGGAAACAAGGACCCTATGTAGGGCGGCGCCCGCCTGGCGCCCGCCTGGCCTTGATCGTCACGGCTTGCGTCATGGGATCCTTGCGAGGTACCCTCGCATTGATCTCTCCGCCTCCTCGCGAGCCTGCCTGATGAGGCCGCTCTCGAGGAAGCTTCCTGTCATCCGCCCCGCGAGGCTTGGCCTCTCGCGAGGGTCTTGAGCTTGCGTTGATGAAGATGGGCCGCGCTGGGCCCCCACTTGAGCCACGCCGTAGGCCACAGGCTAGAAAGTCTAGGGACCCCCGTTCCCAGAATGCCGACAACCGCGTGCCCCTCCCAAGAGGATCCTCGGCGAGGGAAAATGTATGAAGGTCGTTTGAGCATCAAGGGGGACTCCTGAGCATCCCGACTCAGGAGCCTAACTGGCCACGTAGCCCCTCGCCCCTTGGTGTCATCCTGGTGATCCGGACGACCCAACGGCGGCTGAGGTATGCGTGGGGTCAGGCCCTGCCGACGTAGAACACTAGACCTACTCCTGCATCTCCTTTCTGTAAGCTATTTGCGCGTCAAGGGGGACTCCTGAGCATCGCGACTCAGGAGCCTAACTGGCCACATAGCCCCTCACCCCTTGGTCTGATCCTAGTGAACCAAACGACCCAATGGCGGCTGAGGTATGCGCTGGGTCGGGCTCTGCCGATGTAGAACATGAAGAAAACAGGAAGGAAATCACGGAACTCAAACAAATATTACAAGATATACTGTTTCTCGAATACCAAACACAAGTTTAAACGCCTCCACGAGGCATGGTTCATGTTGCAGAAGCAAAAGCAGGAAAAGGAGCCGCCAACAAGCCATCACGTCATCCCTGGACGCTGTCGTCACTTGCAGAAGGTCCCCCCTCGACGGCAACGTTGCCCTCACCAGCGCCGCCCACCGGAGTGGCAAGTTCAGCGGCGCCACCAGTTGGGGGCGCAGGGTCGAAGGCGCGGAACTTCTTCAGCAAGGCCTCCACCTGGCCCTTCACAGCTTTGGCAGCGGCTGCGCAGTGCTCGTCATCCGTGGGCTTGAGCAGCTCGTCAAGGTCGGCGTCAGGATTGCAAAGATGGAGGTGTCTAAAGACGCGCGTCAACATGGCCGAGGAAAGCGTGCAGGGTCAGCGCAGAGAGAGCGCGCTCCAGGGTGTCAGGGGAGGCGAAAGGATCCGGGGTTAGAAGTGCAGCGGAGGAAGGAGGAGACAACGTCGTCACCATGGCCTGATAGGCTTGGAGATCCTAAACTTGGGGGACCACAGCAGCCGAGCTGAACGTCGGCACCTCGGGAGCCAGTGGCGCTACGGGGGCTGCCTCCTCTGGAGGACACTCCCCCAAGTCTCGCGAGGATGATCGGGCCAAGGAAACGCGAGCGCCGTCACTGCCCTTCCCCACAAAGGAGGGAGCGGACGCCACAGGAAACTTGGTCCCGAGCAGTACCACCGCTTCCTCCTTCCTCTTCTTCGCCGCGCGTGTTGGCCTAATTGCGCAACGGAGAAGCACCAAGAATCAGCAGCAGAAGCAAGGACAAGGCAGGACAAGAATACTTACTGGTCCACCATGGCGTAGTCTCTCCACTTCCTAAGCTTGAAACCTGAGAGCCTCGCAGCCTGAGGCACGGGCGCGTGGGCTCCAGGCATAGAAGAAGAGGCCACAGGTAGGCCGGAAGCAGCTCCAGGCAGCATCAGAACTGGGCGCCATCTCGGGAGATCAGCGCCGACCTTCCCCTCGTTGGAACCTCGGCCGTTGACCTCCTCTGGGGACGGTCCTTGGACCTCATGGAGCCCCCTGCTGTGCGCAGCTCATCTTTTTCCAGGGGGGACATCGGCCTCGTCATCGTCATCAGGAAGGGTGCGGAGGATGTCGGCCTTGCGCAAAGGGGAGGTCTCCCCCGCCACTTCGCGGGTCGCCTCCGCGTCGCGCTCCTCCTCCTCCTCTTTTTCCTCCTCTTCCTCCGCCCGAGACTCGTCGGAAGACACATCCACCAGGGTCGTCATCATCGGGACATTCGAAGGAACAGGCGGCGCAAGCCCACGCTCGTCGAAGACGGGCATGGCGGCGGCAGCCTCTGCCCCATTTGAGCGGCAGAACAAGGGAACGAAGGAGTCCGGCGGCTACCCTTGGTCGTCCCCAACCAAGGAGCGGAGGGCCAAGCGCAGCTCCTCGTCAGAAAGGGCCTCTGAGCGTAGGCAGAGGTCATGCCCTTCGTCTCTAAGCTTCAACAAGGGGTGCGGGCGCGCCTGAAGGGGAGCCACACGCTACTTCATAAATTCTTTGACGATCATGGCCCCCGTCAGCTTTGCCGCCCTTGAGTCACCAGGCCTCGGGTCGGCGGTCATCCTCTCCAACACCTGCGCCGCCTGGGAGTCCGTGAGCTTCGCGCAAGGCCACCCCTCTTGGGACACAGGCATCTCCGTCGGCAGCACCAGCCAGGGGTTGGTGCACTTGGCATCAATCAAGACCCACTAGCTCCTGAAGCCCTCGGCCTTCTTCCCGACTTTGAGATGGCGTTGGTCTTGTTGGCCGTGACGAAGCCAACGCACCCGGAGTACTGGCCCTCCTTGATCCGGAGGAAGAAGAAGTGGCGCAGCAGGGCCATGGACGGCATCACTCCAACATACGCCTCACAGTAGAAGGCGAAGATCGACAGGAGGAGGATGGAGTTGGGATGAAGATGGAGAGCGTGGATCTTGTAATGGCTAAGGATGGAGTAGAAGAAGTCGGAGAAGGGGGGAACCAGCCCGGCGACGATGCTGCTCATAAAGAAGAGGTAGAAGGTGCTGCCCGAGGCCTCCGGCTTAGCGGAGCCAGCCCGGAGCGTAGTCTTCCTCTTCTCGTCACCCTCTGCCGTCATCAGGAGCACGGCGACAAGTTTCTTCTCTGAAACGCTCGGCGCATCGAGCGCCGACTCATACCAAGATGATGAGGGAACGGCCCGAGCTTTCTTGGGCGCCATTGGCGGCAGGCTTGAAGGAGGATCCGGGCGGATCTGGAGTCTCTGGAAGCAAGGAGCGAGAAAGGGGATCTGGAGCAAGGCGAAGGAAAGCAATGAAGGCAAATGCAGCCCGCGCCAGCCTTTTGTCAGTCGTGCAGTTGCCGAGGCAGCGTGGGGAAGCAGAGAAGCCCACATCCCATCAATCACCACACGTCAACCGAGGCCGCATGCTCATTGGGGCCCGCGGCGCTCCGCACTTGCCCCTTGGCTTCGACTCGAAGCCCAGTCCGAGCGCGCCTTGGGCCGTGGGCTACTGTCGGTGACCTTGGAACGGGGGTCCCCAGACTTGCCTGCCTGCGGCCCACATCATGGCTCCACCAGCGGCCCTATACGCCCCATCTTCAGCAGCAAACACTCAAGACCCTCGCGAGGCAGACGACACAAGACCCCTTCAGGGGCGGCCTCACAAGGCTGGCTCGCAAGGGGCGGAGAGATCAAGGCGAGGGGCACCTCACGAGGTCCTTGTGACCCAAGCCATGACGACCAAGGCCAGGCGGGCGCCAGCGCGCACAGTGTACTCGTTTCCTCTTTGGTGCTAAGGAGGCAAGCGCAGGCGAGGAGTCCCGAGGCATCAGGCAAAGGTTTCCATATCGGTGCAACAAGACCAAGACCAGCAGGATGGCAAGACAGAGGTCACCATGGAGCCCAGGACAGCGTCACCGCCAGAGCCTTTGGCAGGCGAAGACCACCTTTTGTCAGGATAACTTGTACTAGTTGTCTCCCTTTGAATTTGGCCGTTGTTGGATCCCTTCCCGCCAACATTTGGGAAGAGGACCAGGGCCTCTATAAATAGGACTAGCCACCACTGTAGGGAGGCATCGGATCTGGAACTGGACCCATTCCCCCAAGGCCACCATACAAGCTCACCGAGCTCAAGAACACCTCCCCTCAGGAGGCTGTTCATCCCTTGTACTCGTTCATCCTCAGCCTACGAGGTAATCCACCACACCACACTGGAGTAGGGTATTACATCACATTAGTGGCCCGAACCAGTACAAACCCTGTGTCCTTTGTTCTGCGAGTTCGACGTGCTGAGCTTTGAGATTGTGGTGAGAGCGTGAGCTTGGGGGAGGGGATATCTTCTTGCACACCCCAGAGTTCGAACCTCAAGGGTTTGCCGGAACCCGAAATCCGACACCTACTGCTAAATGACTAGATGGCGCAATGGGAGGAGCTGCATAAGATGTTCGGCACGGCCATGAAGGACTTCATAGTCCGGTTGTGGCCGGCTGAAGCCATTCTGGATAGCTACTTCGGCCTCGTGCGGCGTCTCGTCGATGCGCTGCCCCGGATTGACGCCGTCAAGAGGTGGTCCTGTATGGAAGGAGCGCGTATGGCTTTCGCCCATGTCAAGATGCACTGGGTGAAAATGAATGCCGAAAAGATGGCAGTTGAGGGTCGTCCCAAAAGCAAGGCCCACCGCACATCGGAGCGCTATTTTGAGGACGTGCTAAAAGGTGCTCGCCTTATAGAAGGCCAATGCTCTAAGGACGTAGTGTTCGAATAAAAGAGTTCGAACTGTCTAGGGATTTGTGTTATAAACTAAGTGTTTTGTAATATATTCATTCCTTGATGAAAAGTTTTTATCCTCATGTGCGGCCGTTTATTATATCTAAGTTCAGCCCCCATGTAGATGGTACTGGGGTGTTCGGAATGGAACATAACTACACTTAACCCAACGACTTGGTCCTTGAAGGAGGTGTCAGTGCAGCAAACCAGGCAATCAGACTATTCGATTTATTGCTCTCACTTAGCTATAGGAGTTTGACAATGGGTCTATTAGGTAGCCCCTAGTATGTACGCGGCTACCTTGATGCGGATGCGTTACATATGTGACCGGGAAACGGTCCTTCGTGTAATATGGAAAAATCACTCAGGATTGTAATGAATCGCCGAGTGGCTGACCAGCTCTCGCCGCATCATGACAGTCAGTTTTTGGCTTTCTCTACTGAGGTGCTTAACCAGACGAACCAGAAACACAATCACAGTAGTTCTCCCTTTACTACCCTAGCCGATAAGACGGAACGTAAGGTAGCAAACACAGGAGCCGGGCAACCCAACTATTGACCAAAGACATGATTCGGAGCCAATGCATATAATGCCGAGCTCGGGACGCCGAATTGTGGTGTAAAGCTGTTCGGACTTTTGTTTGGCAACACATATGTTGCCCAATAGAGCACCTGGCAATTTTATGTCGAGGTGTGTACGTGAGACCACTTAACAGGCAGAAAAAAATGACACCGAATACGAATTTTGGTTCACTGAAATCTGATTGATACGTCAAAACATAATCTTACAGAAGGTACCATAATCACCAAGGCCATTTTAAATGCCGGGGGTCTAGGGCTAAGGGAAAAGCTCTATAAAATGAGGCGATTCTGCAAAATGCTTTGCACCTTCCTGCCGCACGTCTGCGCCGCTTTGGCCCAAATAAGAAAGATTCCTTTAAAGGAATGGTCTTCGGCCATGTATACGGAACTGGGCTTGGAAAGAGTCCTCATGGGTCCGAAGAATGAGTAGGTTTTGATTCACCTGTGGTAAAAAAGAAAAGATGATTAAATAAAGGGGAAGGTCGTATAAGGCCGAACCTTTTTATAGGCCTATCCGTATATTGCCTCCACCGATGCCCAAGGTATTTTGAGTGCATAATTGTGCACGCACGGTACGAATTCCGTTGATGTAAGTGGCGGTCGACGGAGGCTAGGATGCTAATCTAGCCCTGAAGTTGCCGGACTGCCGGCATGTAGAACTGACCGGTCTTGCGTGGAGAAGTCCAGTGGCCTAACAGCCAAGGAGCTGTGCGGCTTGATAGGGCCGCTTTTTTACTTCGGCTGCAATGGCCGCTGTATGCTCCTTAGTACGGAGGGAGCGCTCCATGTTTACATTGATTGTAATGACGCCACGTGGACCGGGCATCTTGAGCTTCAAATAGGCGTAATGCGGGACCGCATTGAAGCGGGCAAAAGCAGTTCGTCCGAGCAGTGCATGATAGAGGCTGCGGAAGGGGACGATGTTGAAGATCAAGTCTTCGCTCCGGAAGTTATCCAGCGAGCCGAAGACTACATCCAGCGTGATTGAGCCCGTACAACGGGCCTCTTTGCCAGGTATTACTCCTTTGAAGGTAGTTCTAGTGGGCTTGATTCTTGAGGGATCAATGCCCATTTTGCGGACAGTGTCTTGATAAAGTAGATTGAGACTGCTGCCGCCATCCATGAGGACTCGCGTAAGGTGGAATCCGCCGATGATTGGATCGAGGACCAGAGCTGCTAAACCTCTGTGATGGATACTGGTTGGGTGGTCCTTTCGATCGAAGGTGATCGGACAAGCCGACCATGGGTTAAATTTGGGGGCGACCGACTCTATGGCGTAGACGTCCCGTAGTGCGCGTTTGCGCTCCCTCCTAGGGATATGTGTGACATATACCATATTCACCATTTTTACATCGGGGGGAAATTGCTTCTGTCCCCCTGTGTTCGGATGACGAGGCTCTTGGTCATCGTCGTCACTTGGCGATCCTTTTTCCTTGTGTTCGGCGTTAAATTTGCCGGCCTGCTTAAAGGCCCAACAATTTCTGTTGGTACGATTGGCAGGTTTATTGGGGGTGCCATGAATTTGGCAAGGCCGGTCCAGTATTCTGTCTAGACTGGATGGGACATCTCTGTTTGCCTTGATTGCCTTTTTCCGTTGACCGTATTTGCGGTCACTGAATCCGGCATTGACTGTCGTGTCTTGGGCTCCTTCGTTATTGTTTCGACGCTTGTGCATGTCGCGTCGTGGCTTGCCATTGCCGTCCCTGGCTTCGGAGGTACCAGGGTCGCTGGTGCTATTGCTTCTGCGAGCAAGCCAACTATCTTCTTCCGTGCAAAAACGGGTCATAAGTGCAGTGAGGGCTGCCATGGACTTCGGCTTTTCTTGGCCGAGGTGTCGGGCAAGCCACTCGTCTCGGACACTATGTTTGAAGGCCGCGAGGGCTTCTGCGTTCGTACAATCCAAAATCTGGTTCTTTTTTATTAGGAACCTTGTCCAAAGCTGTCGGGCCGATTCCCCGGTTTGCCGGATTTTGTGGCTAAGGTCATCGACATCTGGGGGGCGAACGTAGGTACCTTGGAAGTTGTCTCTGAATGCATCCTCCAGGTCCTCCCAGCTACCGATAGAATTTTCTCATAGACTGTTCAGCCAGTGTCGTGCCGGTCCCTTAAGTTTGAGGGGAAGGTATTTGATGGCGTGTAGATTGTCACCGCGAGCCATGTGAATGTGGAGAAGAAAGTCTTCAATCCATACTGCGGGATCTGTTGTGCGGTCATATGATTCGATGTTCATGGGTTTGAACCCTTCTAGGAACTGGTGCTCCATTACCTCATCGGTGAAGCATAGGGGGTGTGTGGCGCCCCTATATCAGGTCGTGTCACAATGCAGTTTAGATGAAGTCTGTATGCGGTTTTCGGCCGGGGCGCGGTCATGCTTGGCGCGCTGGGATTGGTAACCGTCCTCTCGCGTCGGGGCATGCCCCCGCGATCCATATATTGATCTGGTCTGACCTGCTCTATTTTCCAGGTCTTGTCGTAGGTCATATGTGTATCCCTGTGTTGTTGTTTCTCTGCTTTTACGGCAAGGTGGAGCGGGCTGGTGTTCGGCTTGAGCTGTTGTTCTGCACTGGCCACGTGGTGGTCGCTTGGGTCCGTTAGCTACATTATGTGCAGGCGGTATGGGCTCCAGCGCCTCGTCGTCGAATTGGGGTAGCAGCTTACGCTTCGGGTAACTATTTCTTAGGCGTTCGAGGTCGTACTATTCGGCTGCCAGGACATTAGTCCATCTGTCGTTGAGAAGATCTTAGTCAGCTTGAAGCTGTTGCTGCTTCTTTTTTAGGATTCTGGCCGTTGCTATTAGCCGGTGCTTGAAGCGCTCTTGCTCGAGGGCTCCTTTGTCATGATAAAATCTTTGTTGCCGAGGCTCACGTCGTCCTCGGAGAGTGGTGGATAGTTGTTGTCCTCCGAGTCTTCGTTCCCTGCTTGCTCCTCGGGATCAATTTGCCCGTCCTCCCGATCGTCCTGTTCAGATGTTGGCTCGATGGGGTCTTCTTGGTCTTCGGCATTCTCCGGAGTATCATTATCTCCGGTGCTGGTGTCGCTGTTCTTACCGCGATGCGATTTAGGGCGACGCTGCTGACATCGACATTTTGGCAGTATCTCAAGAGGTTCGTCCTTGACTATGTTTTTCTCATCATTGTCGTCGCCGTCTTTAGGTTTATCCACCATGTATATGTCCTACGAGGAGGTGGCCGTCCAACGTCCGGTGACTGGCGGGTTTTGGGCCTGCTCCTCTCCGGCATCTTCGTCCATACCGTCGATGTCTTCGGAGGCGTAATCAAGCATGTCGGTTAAATCCTCAACAGTGGCTATGAAGTGAGTGGTGGGTGGGAAGTAAAATTCCCTATTTCCAGCCCCTAGTCCGGGTTGTGCGTGATTTAGAAGTGGTTCCTCTGTGATGATGAGGGATCACATTAGGTCGAAAGCCTCATTTAAGAGCGAGGTCTGGACGGGGACCAAAGTTCCCTAGCCGAACTCGCGTGACGCGGACTTCGAGGGTTCGGAACTAGTGTCCGAAGGAGAGCTCGGCTTTGTGATGACTGCCGGTGGCGCTATTTTCTCTGGATCTCCAGTATTAAGATCCATAGTTGCAGAGAGTCCGGAGGGCTCTAGACTCCCGTCTCCTGACCTGGTGACGCGCTCCAGATCTAAGGCCGGAGCGGTGGTTGAGGCCGTGAACCCTTGGAAGACCAAATCTCCTCGGATATCAGCAATATAGCTCAGATTTCCAAAATTGATCTGGTGACCAGGGGCGTAGTTGTCGATCTGCTCTTGATGGCCAACTGAGTTGGCATGCAGTGCAAAGCCGCCGAATACAAAGACCTGGTCAGGGAGAAAAATATCTTTCGTGGCACCGTTGTTGTAGATGATTGATGGAGCCATCGATCCTTTCAACGATGGCACAGTGGAACTCTCAATGAAATCACCAATGTCGGTGTCAAAACCGGCAGATCCCGGGTAGGGGGTCCCGAACTGTGCGTCTAAGGATCGAGGGTAATAGGAGGCCGGGGACACGATGTTTACCCAGGTTTGAGCCCTCTTAATGGAGGTAATACCCTACTTCGTGCTTGATTGAATTTGATGAGTATAGGGGTTACAAGAGTTGATCTACCACGAGATCATAATGGCTAAACCCTAGATGTCTAGCCTATATGATTATGATCGCCCCTATGGACTAAACCCTCCGGTTTATATAGACACCGGAGGGGGCTAGGGTTGTATAGAGTCGGTTTACAGAGAAAGGAATCTTCATATCCGCACGCTAAGCTTGCCTTCCACGCCAAGGAGAGTCCCATCCGGACACAGGGAAAGCCTTCTGTCTTGTATCTCCACGGCCCATTAGTCTGGCCCATATCACATAGCCCGGACGCCCGAGGACCCCATAATCCTGGACTCCCTCAGTCATGCCTAACCAAATATACACAACAAAGTTTGAAGGCTTTAGAAGGACAAACTTACATTATTGGTGAAGACAGGCTCTATAAAGCCCTTGTCCATGCTGATGGGGGGGGGGCAATTCAAGAAGTTTACCACAGAATCTTCTTCATAAGCATTGCCTTTATTCTACATTTTGTTAAGAGTAAATATAGATGTGATAATATAAGAAGAAATGGAGAATATTTAAGATAACATGAAGAGTGATGCTACATAACCAAGTAGCTATAAATGTAAGTACATCGACACAGGCAAAAGACACAGCCATGAGCAATGCAGAGCTAAACTTCTTCAGTACCATCTGTGTTATCCAACCTTATGGTAAGAGTAAATATAGATCTGATCTGTAGAAAATGGAGGGCAAAGGAAAATAAGCTGTAGAGTGATGGTACATGAACAACTAGCTGTCAATATAAGTACATTGATAAAGGATAGCAGGTACTTACACGAACAATGCAGAGCTAAAAAAATTCATTTGGATTGGATATATTCTACACTAATGTAACCATTCATACAGATCAGATAATTTGGAGTGAACAACTGATAAGCAAGCTATCATGCCTACTGCTGTCACATAATGAACCAGGTATGAATGCAAGTACAGTGATACAGGACAACA